>NC_081437.1:14545679-14845679 GCF_949786415.1 Peromyscus eremicus | reverse complement strand
CAGCTAGTTGTCTAGTTCCTGTTATTAGTCAGGGTTCATATGAACTAGTATGGTTTTCCAGAACTACCTTTAACAGACCAAAAATAAAAATAAAAAACTACCTCTCCTGACAAACTGGAGGTTGCTGCATAGAGTAGCCTTGTAGAAATTATACAAAAGTTCCCAAAAGCTTCTTGGTTGGGGTTCCAAGAGGTTCAAGCTGGCCTTAGGTTGGGTCTTAGAAGTGCTGACAGCAGTCAGTCATCCATGAATGATGGCCTTTCTCCTGTCAACTTCCAGCTACACCCCGGATGAAGAGAGGACAGTGACAGAGACTTGGAGAAAATAAATTAAAAATTATTTTGAAGAGTATACTTCTGCTGCTCAAAATGGTCCAGCATCAATACCATCCATTCTCTCGGTCAGAATTGGAGCCACCCCAGATCTCCTGACTCAGAGCCCATAAGTTAAGATCTGAGAGAGTCACAGGCATGTTCAAGGAGGAGAATCATTCACTGATCTTGTAGATTTTCCAAATAAACCGTGAAGAAAAAGGAAGTCTGGAAAATGTGCACTCATGGAGGACAAAGATGGAGGCTGATTCCTGTCTTAGCCATCACTGTGTGTAGAAAAGTCAGCCTATGACGTATTTGCTAACTAAAGGGGTGGATAAGATGAGAACTCAAGGCACTTTGTGGTAAATGACGGACGTCTTGTGGCATACAAGTCCTTCTTTATTTCTTCATCCATCCCCCTAACACCTCCCACTTACTAAGTCATGTGGGACCAGATGTGAGAAGTCTGATGTAAGTCTTAGCCTTGTTTCTTTTAGTATTGGAGAAGTTGGGGTTGTGGATTTAGCTCAGTGGTAGAGCGCTTGCCTAGCAAGCCCAAGGCCCTGGGTTCGGTCCTCAGCTCTGAAAAAAAAAAAAAAAAAGGAGCAAACAGAGTATTGGAGAAGTTGTCCTGGGTTTCTCGGGGGTAAAAACAAAAGCAAAACCAGGATAAAACATTTTTTATAGAGGTCAGAAGCTAGAAAGGGCCTACAGGAGATAGAGGAAAAGAACCCCTAAGCTAAGGAAGGGGTCATTGAATGGATCTGATATGAAAGCAGATGGGGGATTCTGGGGGTGGAAAGATTTAAGAAGGGATGGGAATATGGGGAAGCGGAGTGCGTAGGGGCGGGTTAATCAGAACTAAAGATGTATGAAAAGCTTTATGGAAACTCACTACTTTGTCAGATAATTAAAAATGTGTAATTTTTAAAGAAATTTGAATAAAGGTACTCTGTATGGGTGGATAATGTCTCTTCCAAAAGACAAGAGTTATTAAGCGATCGGGAGGGGGGAGAACAAAGGAATCCATGGTTGATATATAGAATTAAATTATATTGTAAAATAAAATTTAAAAAAAAAAGAGTTATTAAGCAAAGTTTCCAGTGCCAGGAGCAGAGTACCTCCTCGTGATTTATTGGTCAGAGGAGTCCCAGAGGTGCCTAAAACAACACAGGCTATTGTCATTCTCTTGGATGTCCACCAGAACTAGATGGTGAGACCCCATTACCAAAGATACCACACACAGTGAGGACAGAACACTGAGAAATAAAGCCGGAACCAACTTGAAAACTTCCTCCCTGTTGACTAGTTTTCATGGTGCTTGAAGTTGCTAGGCAGGCTGCTGGGGAGAAAAAATTGTCAGTGGACTTCCCCAGTGATGGACCTTGCATACTTCAATACTAACCTGCCAAGGAAGATGTGTCCACTGGTTCAATAGTGGCAGGCATGTTACGGGGGTAATCAACTGCTTTTTTCTTTTATTGTATTTGAGGTCTTCTCCATAGGAATTAATTAATTAATTCACACCTAGTACTGTAAACCTGATCAAAAACCCACAGCTGAGGAGGTCATAGGCCTATTGATGTTGTGTTGTTAAATGGACGTGTCAAAATGCCTCCTAAATATGTATGTTTATACATGTAGATCGGTGCTGATCTTTAACCGTGGTCAGAGAAGCATTGTTTTGTAGTCCACAGCAGTCAATGAAGAGACTCCTAACTAAGGATAAATAACTGTTGAGTACTCAGCCCTACACTGGATCTCTACATCAGCCTCCTTGAAGACTTGGGGAATAACACAAAATCTGGGGGACCAGAGAGGTTGTAAGAGGATGATGGGAAGTGCTGTGAAATTCACTTTTCTGAACATGTCACTCATGGAAGCTCAGAGCTATGGTTATCATCAGAATATCTGCACAAGATCAAACCAATCAACACTCCAACATGGATAGGCAGGGACCAAGAATCCCCATCCCTAGCTAAGGGGTTATTCGCAGTTGGTGGCTGCTGCGGGGGGGGGGGGGGGGGACGACACTCATTTTTCTTCAAAGGTATAGCCACTGACAAGATCCCAAGATCCAGGAAATAACTCCACACATGCAAGCAACCATAATCAAACTCACTGGGTTATTTCCTTTCTTAAGATACCAAAGTAGGAAAGGGACTTTCTTGGAAGTAAGACATTTCCAGAGGGAATTGAGGGAAAGTGGAATAAAGGAGGAATCAGAAGGATAAATATGATCAAAATGTCCTATAAACATTTACGAAATTGTCAAACTACTATTTAAAGCAATTTTTTTAAAGTGAACAATAGATGTGTGCAAAGTTATAAAGTCCTAGCTCACCTAGGCACATGGTCGTGTGTCTCTGAAGAGCTGTTCTAGCTCCAAAACCGTGAGTCTCCTCATTGACTGCTGTCCACTACTGAGGCCATCAGCTTGACTTCCCTGTCTGGTTTCTCCTGCTCCACCCCTCCCCCAACTTCAACCCCAAACACCCTGGATGCTAAACCTTCCTTCCTTCTGCAGTGGGAATCCCAACTCCAGCACACCTAAGTGGAAAGTCCATCATCCGTCAAGTGTCCCAAAGTCTAAGGTAGTTTAGTGTGGGTTTTTTAAAGCAAGTTCTGGGATGAAAAAAAATTAGAAACTAATATACTCTCAGGTGTTTATTATTTGACAGGACACTACATGTGCAAGCTAAGTATCCTGTAACTTTGTATTATGCTTACTCCAAATTCCTCATATTATCATACTATTTTAGCATGATATCATACTATTAATATGATACTTAATACCTTACCTTTATTGTCAAATTTAATTTTTCACTCTTCTGAGGTTAAGTCAGTCTTTTTTTTTTTTTCGAGTCAGGGTTTCTCTGTGTAGCTTTGTGCCTTTCCTGGGACTCACTTGGTAGCCCAGGCTGGCCTCGAACTCACAGAGATCCGCCTGGCTCTGCCTCCCGAGTGCTGGGATTAAAGGTGTGTACCACCACCACCCGGCTTGCACCACCACCACCCGGCTAAGTCAGTCTTATGCTCTGCGTACCATTAGTGAAATTATGGCATACAACAGAAATGACATCCCTCAATCTGGAGCAAGATGAGCCAGACCTCAAACCTAGATAGCCTGTGTCAGGGAACATGGTAGTCGAGGGTGATAACTGGGGTATATGTGACTTCCTTAGCCTTCTACAGAAAACATTTCAGAAGAATCTTTCTGGTGATTCATTATATACTTTAAAAAAAACTGGATCATTTAATCCTTACAAAAGCCCTTGTTTCTTGAGCATGGGTCAACTCAACAATGGAGAAAGTTCAGCCTCGGTTGTGAGATCAGTCATATGGGGGCTGTGCACAGACGCAAAGCTCCATAAGCATCCATGATGTCTACAGACTCACGTCTCGAGGTGAGCTCCTTAAGGGATGACACTGTGACCTTCATCCTTGTGTTCCACAGTCATCTGTTCAGAGCAGGGCGTGAAGAAGTGGTGTCCTGTAAATGCCTGCCCCTTGACCAAGTGGTCAGGCCATGAACAAGATGTGAATATTTGTACTGGTGCCTATCGACCAGCGACTCAAAAGGAGCAAGCTGGTTCTGTTGTGTTACAGATCTCATCTTTCCATGCACAAACGCAATGGTTTTATGTGACCTGTGGTATTCAGACCTCTGTCATTCATATTCCCTTTCTCAGCCTTCTTCCTGCCCATTGTGACTGTGCTCATTGTTCAGGACTATGCTACAGAGAGTCTTTCCCTACTTAATTCAACATGCAAGATGTGAACCCAGAATCAGTTAAACCCCAGGAATTTAATGAACACAGGGTACTCTACAGCCTGTTGGGTCTCTGTATTTCAGAGCTCCTGCCTGCCCTGTGGCTCTTGCCAAAGATGGGAGCAGTTGGGTGTCGCCTTCCAGGATGTCAGCCAGCTTTTCTTGGCAGGAGCAATGCTTATTGTTGAAGTCCCCAAGTTGGCTGTTCACGGTCAGGAGCCAGTGAAGATGCTCCCGAGTCTCCTATCAAAACCTCACACAAGGTAGTAGGGGCTCCTGGACCCAACACATCACTTGGGTCCCAAGCCTTGCTTCTCATCTCTGTTACCTGAATCTTGATTGTGTAAATGAGTTCTCCTCTGGCCAAGTGTTGTCGGGGAGCGGGCTGTTTGTAAAGGGAAGGAAAAGAAATGTTGGCTCAAAGCCGGTAGGTAGAACTCGGGCCAGAAAAGCTGCCTCCCACCTCTCTGCCAAGGCCTTTCAGCTCTGAGCTGCTCTGTCCAACGCACACCACTCTCCGCTGCACAGCCAGATGTCAGGGTGGGGTGGGAGGCAGCCCATCTGAGGGCAGAGACCCAGAGGGGGAAGCTGTAGGCTTGGATCCAGGGAAGACGGTGACAGGGCCAGGAGAAGTAACAAGGTTTCCTCCTTCAGAGTCCAGATCGTAGAAAACAGGTCTGCTGGGCCAAATGCCTCCAAGTCCCGTGACTTAGTCACGGTGCCATAGCCAGGGAGTGTCTGGGTTTAGCGGGAGACCCGGCAATGACCTGGACATCGGGGTCAGTGAGTAGCCTCTCACACAGCCAGAGCCGCCCTGGACGTGGTGTGTCTGCAAAATTCCAGACACGTTTCCTGAGATAAAGTGACATTTAGTAAGGCATTCTAGAAATGAAGAACAAGTGGAACAGCCTCCCTCGGCCTTGACCCATGATGTATCTGCCAACTAGGAACCTCAAGAGCGTGGAAGAAGAAAGCAGCCTTTGAGACAGCAGCCCTGCTTCTCTGGACCACTCTGCCTTCCTTTGCCTCTTCTCCATCCCTGTTCTCAAAATCTCAGCCATGTCTGGGCCTGTGAGGGAGTCAGAGAACATTTCACCAGAACTCTGACTGTGGAAGCAATGGCCCGACCTTGGAACCCCTGTGAGTCCCAAGGAGCACACACAGAAGGGAGTCAGGGTAGGTGCCTTGGGCCTGTGCCTGGAGCCCACTTCATCAACCTCTTGATCTCTGGCTGCATTTGTTGAGATACCTGCTGGCCAGTCTACCAACCTCCCCTTCCACACTCCTCCAACCTGAACTCATTGCAGCTGGAAGCCAAAGGAACCTTTTTACATGTAAATCCAATCACGTCACTTCACTACCTATTCCTGAATGGTCACCCGAGGTCCTCGAACACACCCCTGGTTGGTCTCTTGTAGGTGTCTATCTCCATGTCTGCTTCCTCACACTCAATGGACCACCAGACTTACCCGGCCTGCTCCTATATTGGAATCCAGTAGACTTCCTCCTGCCTACAAGACGTTGCCTTGAGCTTGCTGTTCTCTGTTGTGGACACTCCCTCGGTAACCCCTTTGTCTTCCACACGGTGTGACGTTTACCTGAACAACTCCTCCTCAGTCTGTATGCCCATCTTCCCCACTCCGTGCCCCTTAAAGCCAGGTGCCCCTCTCAGAGTTCTTGGAACCCTGATATTGGAGTGTTAGTCACAGGGGATGGTAATCTGGCATTCCCAGCAAACACCCCTATACCCAGCTCACTCAACAGTAAGCAGTATGCCAATTTTTCTACCACTGAGCCTGGTCCTTATCAAATGGCCGATAACTATTTTTTTTTTAGTTGAAAGAAGTTAATTAACAAAATTAGATAATAAAAGCTCTTAAATTATTTTGGACATTGTTCCAGACAAGCTCTACCTGTCATCACGCATCCTGGTCTGAGGAGCTATTTTGCATGGAGTTATGTCCACCTAGTAGGTGGTTGTGCAGCAAGCCAATGAAGGAAGAAGATCTAGACAGGAAAGCAGTCTTGCTAGGTCGGGGGTCCAGGATATTTCCCCAGGTTCTTCAGCTAGGTGGTGTTCCTCGCTTCAGCAGAATGATTCACCGTCTCTTAATGATTCAAAGACACGGAGGCTCTCTGCCCTGTACAAATCCCTTCGCATTACTTGGAGGCCAAGACAGGAGGGTCACCCAAGGCACAAAGTGAACCAGAGAGAGGGTTCGCTGAGAGTTCTGAGACGTTTTACGTGGATGTGTATGCTCTAACAAAATACGTCTTTCCTCGCGAGGGCAGATTGCATCATGGACTGCATTCCTGCTTCTCTCCTCTGCCAACGTATTAGGTACCACAGGCCTTAAATCCAAAGACCAGAACCTCTTGGCCTTTGAGCGTCCATGTAAATGTGAAATATGTGGGTGCATAGTTTAAGGTCAAACAGCGAACTACTGATTCATGAATGAAAGTTCCATTTTATTTTTAAAAATATTTTTTATGAATTCTGTGAGACGTTCATGCAATGTGCTTTGACGGTATTGGACCTTCTCACCCAACCCTTCTCAGATCTATTCCCCTTCCACACCCACTCAAATTTGTGTCATTTGAAAATACACACACACACACACACACACACACACACACACACACACACATTCAGTCCAATTTGTGCTGCCTTGAGTGTGTGGCCATCCACTGAACTTACGAGGGGTCACACCTTTAAAGAAAACCACCTGTGCCTCTCCCAGCAGTTATCACTTGCCAAGAGCCCCCCAGCTAAGGGACTTCAGGCCCTCCTCCCGCCTCTATGCTGGGGTTTTGTCTCGCTTGGATTTACGTGTTGTCATAATCAGAGTTCATCTGTGGAACTGCCCTATTGTGCCCAGAAAATACTGTTTCCCTCTAGCCATCCACTGCCTCTGCCTCTTTCAATCTTTTGGTCCCCTCTTCTTCCGTGATCCTTGAACCTTGGGAGGGTGTGTGTTTATCATATAGATGCCCCATTGAGAGCGGACCATTGTACAGTCTCTTATTCTTGTGTGCCTTGACTAGTTGTGGGTCTCATGTTAATCACTATCTGTTGAAAAAAGAAAAGAAAAGAAAAGAAAAGAAAGAAAAGAAAAAAAAACTTCTCTGATGAGGATTGAGAGATGCACTTATCCAATGGTTCTCAACCAGTGGGGTCATGACCCCTTGGGGGGGTCAAACGGCTCTTTCACTGGAGTTGCCTAAAAGCATCAGAAAACAGATATTTGCATTATGATTCATAACAGTAGCAAAATTACAGTTTGCAGTAACAACAAAAATAGTTTTGTGATTGGGGGTCACCACAACATGAGGAAGTGTATTCAAGGGTCGCAGCTAGGAGGACTGAGATTACAACCTTCACTGTGCTCATCTATGGATCTAGCAGTAAGTTGTTGGGAGTCATTTGAATTCTATGGCCACTTAGCAGAATTATAGCAGTAGATAGACTCTCCTCTAGAGTCTATGACTTATCATTTAAAATGAAACTTCCTAGAATATTTCTAAATTCAACCATAATTATCAACCAGTGGACAGCATTGCTGGCTATGCCTGGCTCCCTAATGCTCAGTAAAATCTAAACATAATATGATTTACTCATGAGCATTAGTAATACTAATTTATTAATCAGTGGCCATTATTGCCTAAGCCTGGCTCCCTGACGCTCAGTGAAATCTAAACGCATTGTGATTTACTCATGGGCATTAGTAATAATCCTAGAATAGCATTCTCTGTCACAGACTATATACAGGGGGAAAAAAAAGCTATGGAGCTATAAACATACTTTCTTAGTGATTTTAATAGAGATAAGTATATTCTTTGTCAGAATAAGATTTAGAAAATAGATGCCCATTTCAAAGAAGGGGCCACCAGAATCTTGGGCAGAGAGAGAAAGGAAGTGAGCTATGACCCTTCCTTCCTAGGCTATGGATTGAAAGCAACTCAGCCCCTCTTTGGGACATTCTTTTCTCTCCTACTGCATTCCTTGGTTCCCAGGCTAGCTGGGCTTCCTAATTTGGAAGTGACCACAGAGCAAATCCTGACAGCAAGCCTCCGATGTCCTGCCGTGAACTCCCTGAGAGACAGCCTCTAGCCCTGGCTACACAATGGGCACCTCCAGTTAGCTCTCTGGCTGCTTGCCAGTGCTCACTAGAGTGAGACTGGACGCTCTAGTCCAGAGCACCCCGTCCCCTGAAGTGGGGGCCTATTTGGAAGACCTAGTATATGCTAATAGCATTGGCCAACCTTCCTAAGGGAGCAATCCCTGGGAAGCTGAGACTAGCAGCATTGAGATTTGATGGCTGTTCCCTCTGAGGATTGTACAGTGTGGTACCTACTCTGACTAGTGTCGTGATGGAAAGAAATGGCTCCCGATCATCCATCTCCTTGTCTTTGCATAGACATCGATGGACAGGCTTTTATAACACGGACATCATCTGCTCTTCATGTCCTCCAGCAGCTCCTCCCACCTTTCTCATCCTCCTTAGGCCACGAAGTCACTTCTTTTGTGGATGCCTAACACTCTACTGGGCCCATCGAAGTCAGATAAGCAATAAGTATGCTCAGACTGAGAGAGGACACAAAAGAGAGGTATGGAGGTGTAAGAGAATGGCAGGGGAGAGTTCTGACTCTTAATTTTCTCATGTAAGCTCTTTCTGAGGTCTCTTGCAATTGAGTTTAGACAGGGAAGTATCCATAGCTTCTGTATGGGGGTTCTGAGACAGCATCTTGGTCTAACCTCATCTATAAGACCTCTCCAGCAGACATGGCAGATAAGCATAGGCTCAAAGTTTATGCTTGTATTTGTTGCATAAATAGTGTTGTATCATTAAATGAAATTTAATAAGAAGAGGGATCATCACTGATAGCCAAACACAACTGATGTTACTTTTACCTCCTTTCAATTGAGATCGGATGTTGCATCCAGCATGGCTTGGCCCTGGAAACCTCACTGGGCTGGCGGAGAAATTTAGAAAGGACAGACACATGAGAGCATGAGCTGAAAAGCTGCAGTTCTGTGGGCTGGGCTCACTCCGGTGGAGGGCACCTACTACGCCACAACTAGAACCTCAGAGTTTTTCTTGAGTACAACACAGGAGGGGAGGTTAGCTAGTCTGCATGGGAGGGCTCCGCAGGGGAGAAGGTCCAGGCTGTAAACATCCAGGAGAAGGAAGCTGCTTTATGTGCACTGTCAACATCTGGACCAGAGGAAGGATGCGCACTGAGGCATTGGGGTCCTGGACATGATTGTGCTCATGTCAATAATCCACGTTCACCCAGGACTTCATCCTATCACTCAAAATGGACACCAAATTCCAAAGGTAGAAAATCCCTATGAGACTCTTCACAGATTCTAACGACTGGTTCACATTCTGGATTTTCTGCCTCCTCCAGCCTAACAGCTTGAAGACACAAGAGCTTCCAAGTAGGATCTCAGCACTAAGTACAGTGCTCAGCACTTAGTGGGTTCTCACTAAGTGTTAGTTAAGTGAACAAATTATCCTAACCAAGATCTTAGCAGAGTGTGTTTTAAGCCATAGATATTAGGGATGGAGAGATGGCTCAGTGGTCAATGGGCATTTGCTGCCATTTCAGGGGACATGGATTTGAATCTCAACTTCCACATGGTGGCTTACAACCATCTATAACTCTAGTTCCAGAGGATTCAAGGCCTTCTTTTGGTCTGCACGGGAACCAGACATACATGTGTTGCACTTACAAAACATTCGTGTGTGTATATATAATAAAATAATCAACATAAAATGAGTTTTTAAATAATCAACGGTAGCTTGTTATTATCACTCATTTATTATGGAATAGCTAAAAATTCTCTTGAAAGTAGAAAGTATTTCAAAGCAGAGCATCAGGTGTCACCAAGGAGTCCCAAGTCAATACTGGAATGGCACATTTTGCCTTGCGTTGTAGAAAAGACAGAGGAATGAATATGAAGCTGATGTCATGAACTCTCAGAAGAAGGGCATGGAAAGAGGGAGTGATGCCAGTTGAGAACCAGATCTGCAAATGTAGAGAGCCTGCCATAGGGCACCGTGTAGCTAGAGTTTTCCTGCCTGGCCCACGGTCAGGGCAAATCTCTCTCACCTGCCAGTCCCACAGCCCTCAGACCCAACCAAGTAAACACAGAGACTTAAATTGGTTACAAACTGTATGGCCGTGGCAGGCTTCTTGCTAACTGTTCTTACAGCTTAAATTAATCCATTTCTATAAATCTATATCTTGCCACATGGCTCGTGGCTTACCGGCATCTTCACATGCTGTTTGTCATCGTGGCAGCTGGCAGTGTCTCTGACTCAGCCTTCCACTTCCCAGCTTTATTCTCCTCTTTGTCCCGCCTACACTTCCTGCCTAGCCAATGGCCAATCAGCGTTTTATTTATTGACTAATCAGCAACACATTTGCCATACAGAACATCCCACAGCAGCACAGAACAGGGGCCTGGCATCTGTGATGCAGGATAAGTGTAGTGGCTTAAAGGAAACCTAGCAGGGTGACTGTTACCTGCTCCTCAGAGGCTTTCAACTGCCTCATATGGTCTTTACATAAAAACTCTGCCTTTGTGGATATGATGATCAAATCTAGTGGGGAAATCATAGCCTGGTCAAAAATAACAGCAACAAGTTATTATAGCATCATTATCCTGGGCTGCTTAGAGAAGAAAAATTTTCAAGCACAGGCAATCGAATTTCTGCTCCTCTGGAGATTGGATCAAATTATAGATCTCTCCTATTCCATTTATATTGTCTACTTCCCAATCCACCCCTATATATTTATACATGTTATGGTCTATTTTATTCACACTTGAAAATTCAACCCTTTGATTTGCCTATTGAACCTCAAAGGAACATTCTAGAAAAGACTCTATGTACTAGAATATTTAGAGTAACTGTTTTGTTGTAACGGGATGACTCCTTTTCCAATAGATATAACCATCTTCCATGATGGAGGAACAGTTGAATTGCCTCCTAGTTGAGGCACTGTGACTCTGAACGGTTGTGCACATGGCCTGAGCCGTTCCACAGAGACATTACTGCCTATCTCCTAGTCAGGCAAACTGAGTTAATGTTTAGTAACCCATTCTGAACATCTCTAGTAATTCTTGGTCAAGCCTGTGTTTAGGACTGCTAGAGCCCTGTGAGCTTTGGTTTTTGAAAATTAATTGCACACTCTGATGCTATAAAGACTTTGTTGAAGGGTCAAGTTAATCTATTTGTGATGATACATGAAGAAGGAGAGTGATGGATAAAGTGGCTATGAGCTCCTGGATTATAAATTAGTTAGGTAATGACACAGGAGAACTCATAAATATCTGGAGATAAATAATAAATTACACATTTTGGAAGTATTTCCAACCGAGCAACCTTGCTTAAAGCTCATCCATCTCTCACAGCTCTTCTAACCAATCGGTTTACTCCTACGGAATCCTTCCTAATTTCCTTGGTCCTTGGCACAGCTCTAGTCCATGTCCTCATCACATCATGCCTGGATTACTGCACCGCCTCCTCACTCTTCTCCCTGTCTTCGGCTCCCCCTGCCTCTGATCCATTATTCACACAACTACCAGCTCAGGACTTTTACTGTTGTCAGCAACATGCTCTCGAGTTATGCTCAGAGCTCTGTTTCTCATTGACTTCTGAGTGAAGTCCATGTGTGTGTAGACTACCAGTCTAGATCGCTCCGATCCAGTCTACCTGCCTAACTGTCTCTCTCTCCATTGTCAGGGCCAGATGCCCATTGTCTGTTCCAAGTAAGCCTGTCCTCCCTCATTGTTCTCCATATCTGAACTCTGCCTTCCTCTCTGTCTATTCAAACTCAAACTCTGGGTTGTATTTCCGCTCCCCGCCACCCAAAACTCCTACTCTCTAAATGTAATTGTTAGTATTGCTTTTCCTAGCTCAACAGAAACTTCCTGAAGGTGAAGTCAATTGACTCAAGGGGATGGAAGGAGATCTTAAGTACCGAGATTCATGGAGAAGGCTTACATTGAGGTCAGAGAGCCACACATGCGATGACACACCCACGGCTATTTCTGCTCTGTGTCCACGTGACTTCGGAAGGGTGGCAGGGAGGCTTGTGCTGGCCAATCCAGTTAACCATGAGGCTGTGCCCTCTCTTCCACTTGTTCATGGGAGAGTCTTTCTGCACTTGAACTCTCCCTTACTATCTAACAGGACTGTAAAAGTTAGTTGGCTCCCTCGATTGCTTTAAAGCAAAAGAATGAGATCAGAGCAGACCCTGAGGGACACTAATGTACTAGTGAAACTCCACTAGATGAAGAAAGGAACCACTCAGATATATTGGGACAAAAGGAATATCTGCAGACTATCACATACCCAGCTGCTGGGAGATTCATTGACCAAGTCCATTAATGGATTGCTGCCATCCCCCACCTTGTTCTCCTAGGTCAAGCCTCTAGGTTTACCTCCAGCTTTCCTGAGTCAGCCAGGCCACAGACAGGAGTGTTCTCACCGCTACCCTTATTCTTGCTTCCTCATTGGAGAGGTGGGAGCACCCATCTGTCTTGGTCTGTGCCCTCGCTTCTCCTGTGACTTTGTGTCTGATTTTTCTGTTTCAAAGCTTTCCTTTCTCTTCCTTCATTCTCTCCATCTGTAAATGAGCAGGGGGAAGTCCTTGTTTATAAAAACAAAGCAAAAAAACCCTCTTCAAGTCAACTTTTTTTTTAATTAAAGAAGTTTCTATTCATTTTACATACCAACCACAGATCCCCCTCTCTTCCCTCCTCCTGCCCCTCTAACCTTCTCCCCCACCCAACTCACCTCCCATTCCCTCCTCCAACAAGGTAAGGCCTCCCATGGGGAGTTAGCAGAGCCTGGTCCATTCAGTAGAGGCAGGTCCGAGCCCCTCCCCCTGCATCAAGGCTGTGCAAGGTGTCCCATCATAGGTAGTGGGCTCCAAAAAGCCAGCTCATGTACCAGGGATGGATCCTGATCCTACTGCCAGGGGGCCCCTTAAGTAGATCAAGCTACACAACTGTCTCGCTTATGCAGAGGGCCTAGTCCAGTCCCATGGAGGCTCCACAGCTGATGGACTAAAGTTCATGAGTTCCCACTATTTGGTTTAGTTGTCTCTGTAGATTTCCCCATCATGATCTTGATGCCCCTTGCTCATAGAATCCCTCTTCTCTCTCTTCAGCTGGACTCCTAGAGCTCAGCCTGGTACTTGGTTGTAGATCTCTGCATCTGCTTCCATCTGTTATTGGATGAAGTCTCTATGATGTCAAGTCAACTTTTAAAAAGAGCATTAAAAAGGTAAAATTCTAATGAGATGTTTGACCCTCCCCCCCATCCAAACAAGAAGATCTTGCACCTCCTCTCTGTCCCCATGGGCCATGGAACAAGCCCTTATTGTAGTTGATATAATATAGTATATACATACATGCACCTATTATGGAATACTTCATACACATGACTACAGCTGATACTCTATTGTTGTGGTTCCCAGTCTGCATGTTAAAGCACCCCAGACACCAAAATGAATTCACTGGGGCATAACAGTTTTTTTCCTCCCTGAGAGGAAGTATACAAACTCATACTTTAAAGTTATTTAGATATAGCTACTGAGTAGATAAAAGGAGAAGTATTTGGTTTTTGCCTTGGGATGCTGAATAAGTTGTTAAGAATCTAAGAATACCATGAACCAAGAGAATTTGTGAAATTGATATATAGATTTCAAACCCTACAAAATCCTTTAAGAATAAAGCATTCAAATACTGTTTAAGACCTCAGACATTCTACTCCAAATTAATTGCATCCTTTTGTTGGCCTACCTTTCCCAGAAGTAACTACAGAAAAAAAAACTGCATGTTGAATAGTTTTTATTACAGTTGGTTTCGTTCTTACAACATAATACGTACATACATATGCCTGTGTCGCTTAGATCTGTACAACGGCGCTCACCACAGTTTTCACTGAACGGCAGCTGGCCTCCTGGCCAATGTTTTCACCACTTAGCTTTTTGCTTTTTGTCTTAGTTGGCATTTCATATACTTCTTTAGATCTGATCAGGTCTATGTTCCTCACAGCAGCCCTCAAAGCCCATCCACCACGGAATCAATTCACTTCACAACCCTGATATTCTCAACTTTACCAACCCCCCCCTTTCTCCAAACCCCAGCTTCGTTTCTCACATAATAGGAATGGCAGCACGTGCCTTCCTGGGTCGTTCTGAAGATCAAATGAAGATGGAGTGTGCTTGCCGTGCCACCTGACCCTTGTTAGGAAACGTAATTTACGGAAACACTTTTCATTTTTTAAGTTTTCCTTCCCGAACCCTAAGCATCATGAGTGTTTGGGAAATATGTGTTGAACAAGGAGCAAAAATGTCTTAGTCAACTTCCAACGTAAGTTGATAACGTCCAGGGTGAGAAACCTTACCGACTGGTCTTATAACAACAAAACAAAACTGGGAAAGTGGGTGTGGCCTGCTCTGAAAGGAGGAAGGAGGACACGAACATGTTCTCTTGCTGAAAGAGTAAGGAAGATGTGCTGGGGTCCGTGAAATGTTTTCAGTAGCCGTGTGTGGGTACCAGCTTAGCTCAGCTGCTCCCCCAGTTGGCTTTTGTCAAGTGTTAGTTGGCTGACCTTAGGGCAGAGGTGTCTGCCAGAGAAGACCACAGGATTAGCTGGGGCCCCAAGTGGAGGCCCATTCCTATGATGTGCACAGTTGCTTCAGGCTCTGGAATCCTTCCCTTGCTTAGTTGCCAATGGACTTGGATTCTGTAGAGCTGGCAGGAGTCCCCAGTTTACCCATGTCTCTCTGTGTGAACTTCTTTTCACTGGCCTCTTCCCCTGGGCTATTTCAAAGAGGATGGGAGAAATTAATGGCTATAAATGATTATGGCCCTCTAGTTACAGTTTTATTTGTGTGTAATTCTGACAGGCTGTTTTCTTATAGAGAAAGTGGTGTGTGTGTGTGTGTGTGTGTGTGTGTGTTAATCTTTTAGCAATCTTTCTGCGCTCACTAATTTGAGATGTGATACTCTGCACGATGCTGAAAGAAGCAAGATATAATCAGTCTCAGCAAAACTGCAGCCCCAAGAAACTGTGGTACTTCCAAAATCTCTCTCTTTATTGCCACCTCGTGAGCCTCAGATTTGCAAGAGAAAGTCAATATTTATCTTCTAGGGGTGCCATGAGCACACTACACCATGCACAGACAAAGAAGACCCCCACACACATTAAGAACATGAAAAGGAGCATACGTATGCCATTGTGTCAAATTAACTACATACATGTACTTCTACACATCAAAACAATGAAGAATGATTGTGCTACGAAATGCAAATTAACGACCCAATAGCAATAAAAGTTTATCTGTCCCCTGTCCTGGGTAGCACAGAGTGACTTATCAAATGTCAATGGTTATGCTAACATTTACTTTAGGAAGGAGATAATTACAAGGGTTGAAAAGCCCGTTGAAGTCATCAGATTGTCCACGTATCAGCTGGTTTCCATCCAAACCAGTTTCTAACCGAGAGCAGGAATGGCTTTACTTTAGAGGCAACCAAGGTCAGACCCTCCTGGGTTTTGTTCTTAAAATGGTTCCATGGCCTTGGTGACCCCATTCAAGGGTCATGGTGCCTCTGGAATTCTACATGTGGTTTGGCCGCTAATGTCAACAGAACTGGCCATCCGTTCTAACTGCAACTTCCACCTATGGAAAAATCTAGAGAGGTAGGCCTGGCTCTTATCAGTGAGAAACCATGCACTGTAACCGACACTTGTATAGTCAGTTCATAAGGTCCTGAAGGAGCCAGGGAAAGGGTACATCTAGGTTTATATATTTGCTTTCAGAGACCAGGTAACTCTTGCTAAAAAAAATTAAATAAATAACCTTTTTCTCATCTATCTTAGTTATCAGTTTGGCTCATTAGATAGCCTGAAACTTCTTGCTGGTGTTGGTGAGAATAACCATCAGCTGTCACTCAAGCTGTACACTGAGATGTCACAGTGGCTTGCTGAGATAGTCCCTTCCATTTATTTTGCATTCTTTCTAAGATGCTTTGTCTTCTTTGAGGGTGGAACTTCATTTGGTATTGACTTCTCTCATAGAGGCTTTGTCTTGCCTAGCACTTAAAATGCTTGCTTGAGTAAATAATTTCTCTTAGCAACTGCTCAACCTTCTTGTTTAAAAAAAAATTAAAAAACTATTCATTTTGTGTACTTAAAAATCCTTGGTAAAATTATTACTCTACATTGTGTAATCTTCAACCTTCTTTAGATGCTTTTCCTTGACGTCTCCTTTGAGCAGCTCCATAGATTGGCTCTTCAGTCATGTGCTGTTTCAAGTATGAACTTTGGCCCTTTCATCCTAGCCCGTCCTTCACTCTTTCCCTCTGGCATTTATTGAGAGCTCTTGTATGTTAGATGCCACACTGGACTGGGTTGATCCCCAGATGAAAAAAAGATTCTGGATGGAGGAAATGACTTTGTACACAAATCTTTGAAGCAGAGCCAAGGGCTTGCCATCAGGGAGGGAACGACCTCCTGAGTCCACTCCACAAGTGGATGCCATTTAAACTTACACTTGCAAGAGCTTACCAGGCCAGAGAGGAAGGAGGGGTTTTGTGCTGGATAGTTTTCTGTCAAGTTGACATAAGCTAGAGTCATTTGGGAAGAGGAACTCTCAATTGAGAAAATGCCTCTATAAGAGAGTTCTGTAGGCAAGACTATCAGGCATTTTCTCAACTAATGATTGAAATAGAAGGACCCAGCCCATTGTGGGTGGTACCACCTCTGGGCTGGTGGTGGTCCTGGGGTTATAAGGAAGCAGGCTGAACAAGACAGTAGGAGTAAGCCAGTAAGCAGCACTCCTCCATGACTTCTGCTTCAGTTCCTGCTTCCAGGTTACTGCCTTGAGTGCCTGCCCTGACTTCCTTTGATGATGGACTGTAATACAAAGTGTAAGATAAAAGATGCTCCTTCCTTTCCAAGTAGATTTTGGTCATGGTGTTTTATCACAACAATAGACAGGCTTTAAGGTTAAAGATACAGTGGCATAAAATGCAAGGGTGAGTGGTGTGGGGAGTATTTAGTAGTATTAGGTAAAGAGGGTAGTTAGTGAAACACATGCATGAATACATGCATCCACACATATAATTAAAGACCTACTATGCATCAAGAACAATACTAAGTATGTTCTTCATTACTTCTCTCACTTTCATGATTGCACTATAAAGTAGAATTTTTTTTTTAAATCATCATCTTATAAATGAGGGAAGTGTTGTCACTGGTTGAAACTCTGTATGATTCAAGAACTTATCCCAGGTCTGAGGGTGTACCAAGTATCACTTATGTCAAAGATTTGGTCTTAATGGCTTTCTAAACTATCAGGCATTATCATTAGTGTCCTTCCATGTCATGGAAGTCTTTGGACTTGGTCTTGTTGGTGATGGACACCACTGACATCCTTCTAATAGAGCAACGAAGAGCACTGACTGAGTTTCAAGAAGCTAACAACAGGAAGTAGAAGGAGAGATGGATCGAGAAGAGATCAGAGACAGGAAAGTCAGCCATAAGGATGCGGAGAAAGCCTGCTCACAGAATAGCACGCTGAAGTACAACAGAGCAACTGAGCACAATTGTGGCTTTAGAGATCACTCAAAAATAAACAGCAAAGGATGGGATCCAGTTATGTTTGTGTATGGGTGGGGTTTGCAGAGCGAGATGACCTGGGTTCATTCTGGTAAGCCATGGAACCTATGTATCTAAGACAATCTAGGAATCAAAGAAATTTGTTAAATGATAAGATAATTTACAAAGTCTTTAGAAGAGCCAGGGAATCACATTCAGAAGTGTTCCAGACTAAATTAGATGGGCATTGCATCAGCTGAAGCTGTTACCACTAGGTGTAGGCACTTAGGTGTCTGGGTATTGGCTTCCTATTGCTGCTATAGCCAGTTACTACAAAGTTTTCAGTTTAAACCAATGCAGAGTCATTCTTCTAGAAGTCTACATGAGTATTCCAATACCAAGGCTGGGCCGTAGCTCAGTGGGTAGAACTCTTGACTCATAGGCATGAGGCCCTAGGGCCAATCTTCAATACTGTCAAACATAAATACATAAAATTTAAAAGCTCTTTATCAGGGTTACATGCCTTTTCAGAAAGTTCTGGGTGAGTGTGATTGTCTTTGCCTCTTTTAGCTCCTAGTGGCTGCTGGCATCCTCATTTCTTTCACCTTCAAAGCCAGTGATGTAGCATGTTCAACCCTACCATGTATCTCCTCTCTCTCTTTGTCCTCATCTCATATCTCCTTTCTTCCTTCTTCCTCCATTATAATATAATATAATATAATATAATATAATATAATATAATTAATATAGTATAGTATATTATATAAATATAATATCATCTTCTCTGACCATCAGCCTCCTGACCCTCCCCCCATTACATCAGTCCCACCCAGATAATCCAATAGAACCTCTCAACCCCCAAATCCATCACTTGCTCTCATCTGCCCACCTCTTTGTCCCTGGGAAGCACATATTCAGATGCTGGGAAGTTGGACATGGACATCTTTGGGAGGTCACTGTTCTACTTCCCACAGAACCCCACCTCATCTCTCCAACTCCGAGGTCAGGATACTCCCTACCTGTCCTTGGAATGTTGGATGTCATGGTACCCAGAGTGGCTGCAGCCCAAGCATGTATGTGTCTTCATTTCCATAGTTTCCAAACCCCAGCCTCACCTCAGGGGATCTGGATGACATATGCAAATCTCAGCTGCAAGGGAGGCTGGGAAAGCAGCATCTGACTTCTTCCTCGGGGATACACCGGCCCCATGCCTCAGATTGTATTTTGTTTTTTGATTCCTGGTTTCTTACTTTTTTTGATAGTAAGTAACAATTTTCAACATTGCTTGTTCTCATTCTGACCCAGTGTCTGTTTTTTGGGTTTTCGTTTGTATGTTTGTTTTTGTTTTTGTTTATCTCCAGCCTGATGTCCTGTCAGAGGACTTGCTAAGTCTTTGGCATTCTATAATGTATTCATCTGAACAACAGTTCTGTGGGGAATGATCCCCATGACAACGTCAAGTGTTGCCTGGCTGGACATTAATACAATTGTATAGGAACCTAGCTAATTAATCCCTTTCTTTTCTATATGCAGTTCTGTCTAAATTCTTGCTGTTGCTAGAGAAGCCTTGATCCGTTACCTCAGTTTGTCACCCTTGCACAGAGACAGTGGCAGTGTGTACTGGGGGAAAGAGCAAGGTCAGGCTGACCTAGATTTTTTCCAAATTCCTCAAAGAGGACATGTCAACATGTACCCACAGATCACATCAGGAAGGCTACTTTTAAAAGCATGGGTCTGCTGCAGGAAACACGTACATTTTTGAGCTATAGAATCAAGATGATTTAACTTTGACGTACTATAACGTCATATCAGTGCTTGATATGATGCAAGTTTCTTGAATGACCCCAGCAGCATTAGGGATATATTTTCAGTGGGAAAAACAATCCAGAGAACCATGGGTAAAGTAACAGATGACTTTGCACCTTAAAAAGCTGCACTGTTTGGCACTTTTGAAACTGTCATGGACCAAAACACAGTGTGTGTGTGTGTGTGTGTGTGTGTGTGTGTGTGTGTGTGTGTGTGTGTGTGTTAAAAATGCTGCATAAGGATGGAGAAGATCTTTGCCAGGAGTTGTTGCAATCACATCAAATTGACAGCAAAAGACAGGAATTGGGTGGCAGATAGTCACAACAGGGACCACCCAGCCCTCAGGATCACCAGCCGGCTGTGCTGAGCAGCAGATCCCACAAGTGACTGTAATTATTTGTCTTTTAACACAGCCAAAGCATCCCACTCCACCTCTTCGTAGAAATGCTCTAGAATCTATAAATAGACATGGAATCCAGCCTAATTCCTTCCCCAAAGTGTCTTATTTTTGGTCCTTAACCTCCACTCCCTTTCTGTCCCTTCCTCCTCTGCAGACCACTGGCCCAGATGCTGCCCTTCACGTTCAATTTTTTTTTCTCATTAGAAGACGAAAGCTTGCATCCCCCATCCCCATGCCCGCACAAAGTGAAGGTGCTCTTTCCTAAGACTCAGTAGTAGAATCCCAGCTGCCTCTGCTCCCCAACCCTCAGAGGTCAGCTGGGCTCAGGGACCCTGGTGGCTGAGGACTAAGGATTAAAAGCCGGGATGGGAGGTGGGTGGAAAAGGGATGCTAGAGTTTGTGTTCCATGATGCTCTGCTGTGATGGTGGGAGGATGTGGCTTGACAGGAACATGGAAAATAAGTGGTAGCCCCAGCTGGCCAGCAGGCCTGTGTCCTATCATAGCATTAACCTTGTGACCCCAATGCATGCCCCAGGACAATTAAGGCCAGGACGGAGTTGGTCCCAGACTCTTAGCATTCGCTTTCCTACACATAGCTCATCCAGGGCTGCAGGGTCACATCTCCACCAGCACCCCCACCCCCACAAAGAATCCACTGTTAGAAACAGCCAAGAGGATGAACTACTGAATGTTTGGAGGAGAGCCTGGGAAGGAGTAGCAAGACAGCTTGGCGACTCCCTTGGAAGTGCAGAAATGCCATCTTCTCCCTCCACCCACCCTGGCATGTTTTCATACCTTCTCTGGTCTACCTCAACTCCACCCTCTCTCAGGACCTTCAATTCCTGGAACTTCCATCTCAAAGGCAGTCGCTGGATTTGGAAAAATGAGAGAAGGCCCATAAACCCTAAGGAGACAGAACAGAGACTTTTCTGATTTCTATACCCAGCTCTCTAATTACTAAGCACTTCACCCTGACCCCTGACCCCTGACCCAGCTCTCCTTTGGTATCCCTGAGTCAGAAAGTGTAGAGTGGTTCAAAAAGGCCTCCATTCCCAGGACTCCCCCCTTTCTCCTCAGGGAAACTGGTGATGGATGATGGCACAGTGTGCCACCGGTCTTGGCGATCTCTTTTGCTCACGATATGGACCATTACCTGTGAGAACCATGTCTCCCCTTCCTGAAATCTCCATTCTCGTTTGTTGCTATTGACATACCCTCCCTGGCAACAGATCTCCTGGCCCGGCTTTTCCTACTTGCTGTTGTACTGGCAAGTCACATCATCCAGACCTTAAAAGGTCAGGAGAGGGAGAAAACAGCCCAAAGAGGAGCCAAGCATATCTATTTCCATCAGGGAAAAAAAAGAGCTCACATCTGGGATGCTTAATCTTTGCAATTGCCGGTACTTATAGCAGCGTCTGACGGTCACTCGACAAACGTTTATCATGCCTCTGTGCAGCTGCTGTTCTGGACTCCGGGGAGACAGGGAGAGAAAGCCAAAGCCCCTGACCTCATTGCAGCTTCTATCCTAGGGAAGAGCTAGGCAGTGGACACATAGACGAGAGCATAACAGTGAACTAGTGATGTGCGGTGGGACACCTCTCCTTCCTTTCTTGTCTTTTCTCTCGTCTGTCTCTCTTCTTGCCTCGAATTGGTGCAATCATGCTGCCTCTTTGACCCTGCCCTGCTGAACCTTGCCCCGCTTTCTTTGAGTCTCTCACACCTACAACCAAAGCCCTTCTGCTGAGCTAGCCAGAGTGTCTCTCGCTTTCACCTAGGGATCGAATCCAGACAGCGACAAGTGCAATTTCCCAAGCACAGCCAGAGGAGTTGGACACACACTCAGCCTCCCTACAGATGTAACTTTTCAGACAGCAAGAGAGTACAGCCACATGAACAGAACTGTCCTGGCAGTTGTAAACATTCTAAAGAGACACCTTTGCCCCTTCTTTTGGCTATACTACTACTAAAACTATGGCCCCAAGAAATAGAAATTTCCTCAGGAGTCTCATACTGGAATAAGAAAAGGGCAGGGCCCCAGTATCAGTTGGAGGAGGATCTTGTCTCCTGGAAAGAAATACCATAGAATTCTGACAACTTCCTAGAGCACCTTTCAGGACAGACTGCCGCAGAGAAAAAGCTGGGTCACTGAAGAACAGGGCCACACCCTGATGAGGACTGCTTATCTATTCAAACTTCCTGCTCTCTATTTAAGCCAAGCCTCATGTTGGGACTCTGGAGATGAGCTAGGGGAGGAGGTGATCACTGAACACCCCTTTCCCCTGTTTCTAGTGTGGCTGTATTGAATAAACCCACTTTCTCCATTTCCCACTATTACTTGTCTGTGATTGGCCAGTTGCAGACTGGCTGCCCCGCCTAGCTTCTTAGGGATGCCAGGATCCATGTGCTGGCCTTGCGGCTCTTGAAACGAAGACTTCAGGAAAGACGATTTCAGACAGAGGACACAGTGCACAGTGAGGGGGAACAGGCTGAGTATCTGCGGATGTCATCAGGGAGACCCACCAATGCCGTCAGGAAATCTATTTCTTCTGTTCATTTGCAGACAGCTGTTCAGGGATCCCAGAGACACTGGGTGAGCTCTGAAAGGCCACTCTCCTTTGCAAAAATTTACAGCATCCTGCTCGGGGGAGTCAACAGCAGGAGCAGACAGAGGCCTCTTCTGTCTTTCTGCCTAGGGGAGATCTTTTCATGGAGAAACAGGAGGATCTGTCATAGATGACCACAAATGACAGCTTAGTGACAGACACTAAGCACAATGAGTGACCTCTGCTAGCTAAATACCTTCTCCTTTGCTCAACCTTCTACAGTCTATTGCTGTCAGCCTCCTCTCCAGGGCCCAGGGCCCCTTTCCTTCATTTAACTACAAACCCTCCTCTACATCTCAAGCTATGTATGGGTGGGTCCTTCGTTAAGACACATACTAACTTGGTAATGACTTCTGGCCAATACATCTACTGTCTGATCATTTCATGGGCTATAATCATTAAAACTTCAGAGGGACAACAGTAGATTTGAAACTTCCTCCCAGAAAAAAGGCTAGTGTAGGAAATCAGGACAAGCAGAAACAAGAGCCAGGCCCGCCAGACCATTGTGTGAAGTGTGAATTCCATTCTCTGTGTGGGATGCCCCTAGCTGGCTTAAGAGGGAGTGACATGATTCCGTAGTTAAGAAGATCACTCTGACCTAGGATAGGAAAAACAAATCAACAAAATGATCCCTAATGATATTCTGCTATGTTCACAGATTGGTGCCTAGCCCCATCGCCATCAAAGAGGCTTCCTCCAGTAGCTGATAAGAGCAGATTCAGAGACTGTAGCCAAACATTAGGTGCAGAGAGAGCCCACATTGGAGAACTCCATCGGGTCCCTTTCCTCGGGAGCTTGAGGAAGCCGGTGGAAGAGGGGAAGAAAGAATTGTCGGGCGGTGGTGGCGCACACCTTTAATGCCAGCATTCGGAGGACAGAGCCAGGCAGATCTCTGTGAGTTTGAGGCCAGCCTGGGGCTACAGAGCAAGATCCGGGACAGGCACCAAGACTACATGGAGAAACCCTGTCTCGAAAAAAAAAACAAACAAAAAAGAATTGTCAGGAGCCAGAGGGGTCGAGGACACCAGGAGAGCAGAGCCCACAGAATCAACTAAGTGGGGCTTAATGGGCTCACAGAGACTGAAGCAGCAATCACAACACATGCATGGGTCTGCACCAGGTCTTCTGCAAATATGTTATGGTCGTTATGGTCATTAGCTTGGTGGTTTTCTAGGACTCTGCTGCTACCTTGGGTTGCTTCAACCAGCATTAATATGAGGGGAGGTGCCTAGTCTTATTGCAACTTGATAGTCCATGTTTGGTTGATATCCCGGGGAGGCCTGGCCTTTTTCGAAGGGAAATGGAAGAGGAGTGGATCTGGGGGAAAGAAGAGATAGGGGGTACTGGGAAGAGGGGAGGGAGGGAAAACTGTAGTTGGGATATATTGTATGAGAAGAGAATAAAAAAGAAAGAAGGAAAGAAGGAAGGAAAGAAGGAAGGAAGGAAGGAAGGAAGGAAGGAAGGAAGGAAGGACGAACGAATGAACTCTGGCTGCCATCGTGAGAATCGATACAGCAGGACAAGAGTGGGTATTACAAAGGTGCATGAGCAAAATGGGGTGGCCGGACCTCCATCTAGGCCTAGGATGTTTGAGACGTGGTGACGATATGCCGTAGGCTGGAGAACGCCATTTTGAAGGGGGAGTTGACAGGCCTTGCTGTGAACTCAGCGTGGGATATGAGGAAAAGAGGAGTTAGGAATGGTTGTAAAGCTTGGGATGAATCTCTGACTGCGATGGGAAAGGTCGAGAGAATGGCAGGTTGGTGGGTAGAGAAGGCAAGACCATCAGGGTTTGGCTTTGGATTATTGAGAATGGACTCTGATCAGATATCTAAGAGAAGGCGTGGACTCAGTAGCTTCATAGACTCTGAATGAATCAGAAGTGAGGCCATGGCTGGGACCGAGCGTGAGTTCTCTCAGTGTGTAGAGAATTGGTGCGGGGAAGTCTGTGTTCACCAGCCAGTGAGTGTGGTTATGGAAAAGGACACTTAGGACAGCAGCTGGGGGGGGGGGGGCGGGCAGGAAATGAAGAGATTGTGAAGAAGACCCAGCAAGGGGCCACAAAATAAAATCACAGGCTGTTGGGTACTGGGACCCCAAAAAAAGAAAGTGTGATATCACAACAACCCCAGAACTTCAAGGATATTCTTGTGTGTAGTAAACAATGGGACAGTAGGACTGTGCATACCAGTGTCCAATCTAGGAGAGAAAGACTTAGTTGGCTCCACACCGGGCAGAGAGCAAGGTGGCCGGCCACACACTCTGCTTGCCTTCTTTCTCTCTGAAAGAGCTCTTTGTAACTTCTCTGAGGAGGAAACACCTCCATGGCGGAGAAACATCGGCTTCCTGTTAAATGTACTGTTACTTGGAGCTCAGCTGTTTGCCAGCCGTCACATGGGAGCGGTGAGGGGGAAGGGAGGAACGGGTACCCCAGGTGCTGCCTTGGCAGGAAAAGCCACAGAGCGCAAAGACTGGTGACCTCCAGGCCCCCAACCCCGTTTCTCTCTGCCAAAATCCATCCCCTCTCCTCCTCCTCCTCCTCCTCCTCCTCCTCCTCCTCCTCCTCCTCCTCCTCCTCTTCTCCTCCCTGGCCCTGTATGAAAAGCTTGAGAGATGGCAAAAAGGCTAGTCGGTGGCTTGGCTCAACGTTTTGCTCCCAGAAAGACTAAAAGGAAGTATTCTTCCATTCATTTTGGCACTTACCGTGAGCAAGAGAGGACACAGCTGTAAAAACCAACAACAAAATCAAACAACAAAACCCAGATTTAGTCTCCTTTATTCCCTAGATTTACAGTCCAGCGAGAGAAATTAAACAAGCCACCCAATCACCTCGAATCACAAATGTGTTGAGGTCCTAAAGAAACATCTCTTGGGATAGAGAGGGCTATGCTCTGGCGACCTTGCAGAAAACCAGGCAGAGTCATTTCTAAGGGAGTACTGGTAAAATCTGTGAAGCAAAGGCAGTGATCAGGGCAAGCAAGAGCCTGCCCGCCGCACCTTAGAAAGTCAACAAGACACCATTCGATGACAAGGACACCTTAGGTCCCCCAAATCCTGACCCAGGAAACAGGTGAGAGCTGAGAAGCTGACGCTGTCCCTGGGGTGCTGGTGTGGAGGGTGGAGGCTGCAAGACTTCAATGGGAAATAGAGAAGAACTAAAAAAAAAAAAAAAGACAGCAGAGTCATTATCTCTGCCCTTCCTGAAAGCCCCCAGAGAGCTTCGAGACAGGCTTCTTGGGGTTATGAGTATCTTTGCGGCTTGCCAATGCTTTGTGGCGTCTGTTATGGTCTGAGTCTGAAATATCCTCTGGAGAAGACTCCATCCCCAGCTGGTGGGTGCTGTTCTGGGAAGTTCCGGAACTTTGGGCCTAGCGGACAGAAGGCGTTTACTAGAGGCAGGTCTTGAAGGTCACGTGTGCCTCTGGTTCTGGTCGCACGCACTGCTCTTCCTGCCCAGCTGTGCTGGGAACGGATCCACTGTGCCTTCCCTGCCGTGGTGGACCGAAACCGTGAGCTAAAATAAACCTTTCCTTGATGAAGTTGCTCTCTTCAGATATTTTGTCAGTAAAACTAGAAAAGTAACAGAAACCGCATCTGTTCCCCAAGGACACATGTGCTCTGCCGCCTCTGTGCCCAGATACACACAGTCCTAACAAGAAACCGTGGCCACGGCAGGACAAGAAAGTATGAGCTATTTCAAATTAACCTGAGGGGTTTGCATTCAAGTGCTCTTTTAGTTGACTTTTGGGATAACTGAACAGTAAATGGAACACACTCCGCATCCTTTTTCCTACATGTGTCTAATACTATGAAGGTTATTGAAGTGTAGTGGAGTCAGCCAAACATTAGGCGGAGTTTGGAAATCCTGCGGAGGAAGAGGACAAAGGAGTGTAGGAGCCAGAGGGGTCAAGGACAACACCGGAAGGCTCACACAATCAACTAACCTAAGCTCATAGGGGCTCGCAGAGACCGAACCGACAACCAGGGGGCCTGCATGGGACTGATCTAGGCACTCTGCACATATGTTACAGTTGTGTAGCTTGGTGCTCCTGTGGGACTCCTAACAGTGGGGACAGGGGCTGTCCCCAACTCTTTCACTGGCTTTTGGAACCCAACTTCTCATCCTAGGTCGCCTTGCCCAGCCTTAATACATGGGGAGATGCTTAGTCTTACTGCAACTGGATATGCCATGTTTTATTGATACTTATACGAGACCTGCCCTTTCCTGGGAGACGGAAGGAAGGGACTGGGGTGGGGGTTGGGGGAAGGCTGCCATTCAGATGTAAAATGAATAGATGAATTTAAAAATAAAAAGTATTGTGGAGCAAACGAAGAAAGTGAACACTGGAGTCATCTGGACCTGTTTTCCTTGTGCCATGATTTTACCTGTAGAGAGTGAGTTGGTTTGAGAGTGGATGAATGTGAAGCTTTTTTAAGTATATTGATACAACTAAGTGATCCTTGTGATTGTCATGGGAATTGGTCAAGAAATAAATAGTTCCGTCTACAGATGAGAGACTCCGGCCATGAAACACCCAGTGACTTATCCCAAATTCAGGTAACTAATTTGTGTTTTCATTTTACCCACTGTGTCCTTCTACTGTCTGCAGGACTCCAGAGTCCATAGACGAGCGTGTTTATTTTATTGTATGCTTCGTTCTTGTCAACTAAACCCGTGGTTGTGTGAAGGTGGTAGTGTAGAAATAAACTGCTTGCATGGACAATTAAATTTTAGTTTTAATCTCCATAATCAACGTTTGCACACAAGTGGCTGCGACCCTTTGGTACACACCCCCAGCCATAAAATTATTTTTGTTGCTACTTCATAACTGTAATTTTGCTACTCTTATGAATCATAATGTAGACATCTTGGGAGACAGAGAGTTGCCAGAGGGGTCATGACCCACAGGTTGAGAACCACTGGTTGTACTATGATTTCTCCTAGGATAATCATACTACGATTTCTTCTAGCATCTCAAATAAACTGCACCTAGATGACATAAATGTCCAGAGCTCGATTATGTGCTTAATTTCAACCTTTCATTGGGATGAAAATATTCAATTTTATACCAATTTTTTTGTGTTTTGTTTTGAAGCTTTTTTATGGCTGAAAAAGAAGTTGGTGTATATATAGTGAAGTTTTCGTATCGTTTGCCAATCAGCAGCGCCATCTACTGTCAAGTACTAAAATCATGAAGTAACAACCTGTCAGTACCAGTCCAGGTTTAGGAAGGGAAAAGCAATCTCATAGTCTAGGACTTACTGAGAAATATAGATGCTTGGGGATGTTTTTTTATTTCGTATTAGACCCTTAAGCAACCTCTATAGTCACATGCGATTCATAATTATGCAATGTTTCAGAGCTCAACCTTTGGAAGTTAATTAAAATAACAATAAGCTCAGCTCAACAGCTTAACAGCTGCACGACTTCTCCTAGGGCCAAGTCTTCCCGTTTGTGAGACACGAACAATTATACTTATGACCTGGTTTTGCTGACTAAACAATGCGTAAAGTTTACTTCCAAAGCAAGCAAAACAGAAACAACTGTTATATGATATTTTCTTGGGTATACAGTAGACACTAGACTACGCTGGGAGCCTTCCTCTGTGGAGAGCCTCTAAGACCCAGGATGGCACAGCTAAGCTAAAGCTAGGGCTAGATCCAGTTATTCACCTGATTCCAGAGTTATTCTCGTGTGTTACATCCCAAAACACAGTTCTGAATCCCCTTCCCATAAACCCCTATGCGTGTTCACTTCAGGTCCACCAGGGAAGACTTGCTTTTACATTTTGGCATGGACTCTGACTTTCGCGATCTGACGAGTGTACTACAGTGCAGATCTGGCCCAAGTTTGCCTAATTGTGTTATTCAGAGAATTTGGGAAGACTCTGAAATAGTCCATCAAGATGGGAAAAGAAATGGTGTCAGGAGTAGGAAGCAGCGGGTCATGTTGCATCTTTAGTTGGGAAGCACAGACAGCTGAACGTCGGTGCTCAGATCCCTTTCTCCGTTTTATTTGGTCTGAGCCAAGCCCACAGGATGGGGGTCCCATCTAGGGCAGGTCTTCCTGCTTCCGTTAACTTAGTCTAGAAACACCTTCATAGATACACCCAGACTTGTATTTGCATGGGATTCCAAATCCCATCCAGTTGACAATCACAACTTAGGACCACTGGGTGGACAGGTACGATTCTTTTCTTCATCAAAAAGGGTCATTGATAGCATTCTGGCCTACTCCTTGGGGACACACCCAGCATCCTGATGTCATCTTATGTACAGTCCCCTTTAAGAGAAAACACCTCCTCTCCCCCCTTCCTTCCTCTCTTTCTTTCCATGAGACTACGCACACCTCTACCTTTCTCTCTTTTCCTCTCTTTCTCTTTCTTTCTCTGTCTCTTTCTCTCTCTCTCTCTCTCTCTCTCTCTCTCTCTCTCTCTCTCTCTCTCCCTCTCCCTCTCTCTCCCTCCCTCTCCCCCTCTCTCTCTTCTCTCTCCTCTCCCTTTAATAATAAAACTTTCCACATGGATGCCGTGTCTGCATGGTGTAACTTTCTACTACTCCATGCCACCGCCTACCGCATCTGCATGGCATGGCCATCTCCTCACCTTGGCTCAAACTGCCAAGGCCACCACGCACATGCACACACACACACACACACACACACACACACACACACACACACACTGTTTTACCATAGCCATGGCTGACACTTCCACAACAATAACGAACAGGCTAACAAGAAAGTACCAAATATCTATTTAACAAAATGAAAATGAAACCCAAGGACTCAGAGGAAAATGTGAGGTGTCCCCCCCCCCTTCAGGTTTTGGAATCAATTGTGTATAACTTTGATTGGACAAAAGAATCTAATCAGATGCTAATAGACTGAGGGGGCGCGGACCAGGAAGAAAGGTCTAGCCTGATCTTTCCTGGCCTCTCATCGAACACCTCTTCCTCCCGGGTGCTCAGCAGGACTCTTCTGTAATCAGAGTCTGCAAGGGAGAGAGGAGAAGACAGGAAGTTACCTTTCTAAGTTTCATGACTTGCTTCAGAGGGCAGGAGCGGAGCCAGCAGGAGAGGAGAGAGCCATGGAGACTCCACCTCTGGTCCGAGGCTTACCACTGTCCTTCAGTAGTTCATCATCCAAGACTTACAGTGTCCTTCAGTAGTTCATCATTCTCAGTGTGCCAAAACACCGGAATCTGGGGTGTTGCTTTCTAAGCCCTAACACTCCTATGTGTCGGGTAGACAATGTTCAAAGTATGAACGGTTCAGCGAAGAAAAAGAATGAAACCCCACCCTTGTGACACCCGCATGGATGTTGGGGTAGGTCAGGGTATCCAAGGGCTAGTGAGGGATCTAATTAAGTTAATAAAAACTGCTGTAGAGAAAAGCTAATCAGAGGTAGGGGACCAAGGTAGGGGACCAGAAAGAAGGGAACAGGAACAGCGTCTCAGCTGAGTGGTGGTAGTGCACACCTTTAATGCCTGTACTCAGGAGGCAGAGGCACACAGAGTTCAAGGCCAGCCTGGTCTACAGAGTGAGTTCCAGAACAGCAAATCCCAAGAGACATTCCTTCCATCCTGTATTGTAATATCTGAGATTTTTTTTTGTTTCCTTGAGGGTGACTCCCATGACCCTATAATTTAAGGTATATGTAAATATTGGCCATGCCTTAAACAAGGACAGCATAGACAAAGTCTGGTCCTTGCAGTGTGCCTCAGAGCATGTAAAGAAAAGTAGTCAAGATGAAGTTGTCTGTGGCAAAGCCATTTCTATTTCTATGACAATTTGATTTATATTGTTTTAAAACATAACTGGATTTCCAGGCTGGACCATGAGACCCTACCTAATGTCTACAGTAGATGGACTGTGGGCATTTGTAAGAGAATACACTGACAAACCAGTATATAGCGCGATGTTCTAAATTCAACTTCTGCTCTGACGTTCTATTACTCTAGGATATATTAAAGAGCAAAGGGAAAATGCATTACCTGTATTAGGGTTTGAATGAGCCTTTCAGGGTTGACCTGGAGACCCCACACATACTTACAATAGTCTATAGAAAAATGAGTTCAGCGTTTGAAATACACTTGCATTCACAACATAGACCATTCAGGAACTGGAGACTTCCTGTGGTGAATAAGAGTGTCTCTGGTGGAAACGGGCAGGGAAGGATTAAAGAGCAAAGTCCAGAACTTCTGACGCTGGAGCATTAGTGGGGGAAACACTGACCATGACGGATAACCCAGACAGAGTCCTGGGGGGCGGGGGCATTGCAGCCTGAGCAGCAGCTGCTGTCAGAACCAAGAGCAGGCCAAGCTCAGTTTGCAGAGTGTGCTGTGAAGCCTTCTGTGGAAATCAGCTGCCAGAGCTTTGTAAAGAAAGACCCACCCCCTAAACCCCAGGACACTTTTCTCTTTATGCCTTAGAGCCTTAGTGTATATATATAGTCTCATCTTCCCGGGTGGCCTGAGATGTGTCTGTCTCTCGGATCAATGCTGTTTATAGCGAGAATGCTATGTGTCTAAAGTATGAAAAATTACATTTTGAACAGCAGCATTAGTGACTCCAAATACGATTTTGTAGCAAAGCACTGAGCTTGAAAACCCATCCACAGGATGTCTTCCTCAGAGCAGGAGCATGCGTGACCAGAGGTCCACAGCAACCTACGGCGCTCCTTGTCCTACACCTTCTGATGAGTTCAGGAGTTGAGAGTAACAGGTGAGATGCATTTTTGGGAAGCTGACCGTGTTGCGACTGCCATGTGGAACCGTCTCTCTGACCTTCCTCAGGTGTTGTCTACTCCCTTCCTGGGACACAGGACTCCAGCCGCAGAGCAGGTGGTCAGTGAGGAGCTGGTAGTGTATAAAGCTGGGGTGGAAGGAAAGACAGCACTTGGGTATTCTAATCATTATATTCATGGCCATGTTGGGTTTAAAATAAGCAACTGGTCATTTATTCAAATAGCTTACTTACAGGCCTAGAATAGTGACTTCAATCCTGGCTCAATATTTTTTAATTAGATTTTTTTTTTCTTAAGCTCAGTGTAGTGGCATATGCCTATAATATCTACACTGGGGAGAGCCTGAGACAGGAGGATCATGAATTCAAAGCCAGCCTGGGCCACATAGCTGGACTCTGTCTCAAAATAATAAAATAAAACAAAATAAACACAAGTTAAAAAAAACACTTTTATTAACTACATTTAAAAAGTTAAATTTGTATTGCTTATTTTTTTACCTTAATTGATAAGCAGTGAAATAAGCTTAGCTTGTTTTCTTCTGTTATTTGTTTGTTTGTTTTACAAAAACCAATCTTAGCCGGGTGGTGGTGGCGCATGCCTTTAATCCCAGCACTTGGAAGGCAGAGGCAGGAGGATCTCTGTGAGTTTGAGACCAGCCTGGTCTACAGACTGAGATCCAGGACAGGCACCAAACTACACAGAGAAACTCTGTCTGGGGGGAAAAAAAAGAAATCAATCTTATATTTCTAGTTCAAAAAATACAGAGCTCTGGAAAATATAGAAAGTGTGCATAACCCAGAATCCAATGTACTATCTAGTTGCTATACATTGAAATATATGTTCCATGTCTTTTTTTTTCCTTTTGGTCAAAAAGACACAGTTCACTGAGTATGAGTAGATGTTAATCAGATGATGAAGACGGAAATGATTACAGAGAAGCAACAAGTTTCTCTATATATTTTACAAGTTGTTGAGGGAGGCATGTCTGTTATTGAAGCAAAAGTCCTTTCAAATCAAGCATGCTTGAACTGTGAAATGCACCCAAAGGGTTTCTATAAGAAACCAGTTTAGTCCCAGCTCTTAATGTAGGTGAAAGTTTCTGTCCTGCAGCCACTCTCAAATAATCACCCAGAGGCTTAATGTTAATTACAAATGCTCGGCTGATAGCTCAGGCTTGTTACTCGCTAACTCTTACAATTATATTAACCCATATTTCTTATATATGCTTTGCTACATGGCTTGGTACCTTTTCTCAGTCCAGCATGCCCATCTTGTTCTCGCTACCTCTGCCGGCGACTCTCTGACTCCCTCTTCTTCACCCCAGTATCATCAGTTAGATTGTCCCGCCTAACTTTATTCTGCCTTGCTATAGGCCAATCAGCTTCTTTACTAACCAATAAGAGTGATACATATTCACAGTGTACAGAAGGATTATTCCACAGCACTTACAGATGCTATTTGCTCATCTGCTTGATGCCTTTAGTACTTTTAATGATCATAATAATATTTTCATGAAAGGAAGGTAAGTGCATGGTCTTCAGCAGAATTAACATTAAAGGATAAACATAAAGTTTTGGAGCCTGCTGTCATACGGTCTCTTCAGTTTGAGATGACAACAGTTACTTGTTAGGTATTTGATAATCTTAATACAGCACAACAGAGAAAAGATGTCACACACCTTCTGCATTTTGCATTACAGAATGCTTTCAGTTTCTCCACCCAAGAGATTCATACATAGGAAATTCAGGAGGTACAGAATCAGTGTCTGTCTGTAAATGATAATTTATATAGTCCATCATAATAAGAGAAGAAATTGCTAGACTCCTCTATTTTAAATTGAATTTTATAAATATTTACCACTTGAAGTATTAGTAAGTATACTTGATTCATGTATGAGCAGATGAATATTAAGATATTAAGGAACCTGGGCTCCCTGTACTTTCTGTTGGCTAAAGTACAAAAGCAACAAAGTTTGGAGTCCTCTGACTTAGAAAATAAAAATAGCAGAATATTTTAGCCTGGTGTGCTTAAAGATTTGAATTTTTTTAAAGACTTACTTTGATTCTTTTTATTTGCGTGTGTGTGTGTGTGTGTGTGTGTGTGTGTGTGTGTGTGTGTAAATGCATGATATGTGTGTGCATGCCTTCAGAGGCCAGAAGAGGGCATCAGATCATCCAGAACTGAGTTAGAGGTGGCTGTGATCCATCCCACATGACTCCTGTGCTTTAGAAAGCCAAGCAAGTGCTCTTAGCTGCTAAGCCATCTCTACATCCCCAATTTTTAAAAATTTAATTCTCACCCAATAAAGTCCTGATTATGTCCTTTCATATATGGATGGATGGATGGACAGATGTAAGATGAGTCTTAAATGGTCTTATTAATAAAAAACAACCCGGAGCCAGGTATTGGGGTGAATTCTGAAAGATCAGAGAAGCAGAACAAGCCACAGCCAACCTCACCTCAACAACTCCTCATCCAATCCTGTTTCCACGAATCCTCAGACTGAAAGCTTCTAAGTTCTCACCCGAAATGATCTCAGCTGAACTGTTGCTAAAAGTCTAAAAGCTTAAAAGCCTCTAGTTCCTGGTCCCCATGCCTTATATATCTTTCTGCTTCCTGCCATCACTTCCTGGGATTAAAGGCGTGTGTGCTTCCCAAGCAAAAAATTGAGATCTCAAGTGCTGGGATTAAAGGTGTGTGCCACCACACCTGGCCTTGTACCTAGTGTGGCCTTGAACTCACAGAGATCTGGATGGATCTCTGCCTCTGGAATGCTAGGACTGTCCGGCTACTATGTCTAATCTAGTGGCTGTTCTGTTCTCTGATCCCAGATAAATTTTATTAGGGTACACAATATATTGGAGGACACAATATTTCACCACAGACAATGTTAATAATTCAAATCTTGAATGTTTTCAGACCATCAAACATGATTTCTTATAATAAATTAATAAAGTAGTTCCTGGTTGTGATTTCATTTACCATACAGTTAATATTGGAGGAAAATGTGTAAAATGGTCCAGTCTGTTTGGCTCAATGGCAACTGAAGAGTTGCCCTGAGTTTTACTTTAGACACTAACCAAACAGTCTCGTGAGGGTCTATGAATAGGAAGTCTTGCATTTGGTCACCCTGGAATGAAGTAACTAGTCACAAGCTGGCTATCCAGGGCCTTTCAAGCAGTGGTTCTCAACCTGTGTTCCTAGAGTCCTGTCCTGACAAGATGTTCTGCATCCCACTTCATGGTTCTGCCTTAACTGAAAAGCTTACATTTGCAGCGTTACCATAAAATCCGACTTTAAGAAAAGTTAGAAACTGCCTTCCCTTATTCCCATTTGCATGGCCCCCCAATGCTATGCCCTCTGCTTTCATTAATTATTTGTACATTTATTAAATGTACAAAGGTACATTTTTTTTCCTCATAGGAACATGTTTTATCCAGCTCTTTGTGCCTATCTCCACAGAAGTCTGGGGTGTTCCCTGACCCACCATGCCTCCCCTTTGTTCTTCTGAATTCCTGGATTCCCTCGGGTAATAGCTTTATTCATTTCTGCCCCCCTTAAAGCCAGGAGCTCCTTGGTTCTCTGGACCTGCTACAGATTCCAGCACTGCTTGCTCACAGCAGCTGACTAACAAAGTTTTGTTGATGTGAATTACAAGAGAACATGTTGGGAAAGCAAATAAAAGGCTCCAGTAGGCCTATATGACTTCAGAGATGCACTCCAATACAAACACACCAAAATACTTCCCTCTACTTAGCAAATAGCTGCTGGCCCAAGTTTCCTAAAATTCTGATCTCCTTCTCCCTACTTTTTCTTTCTACTTGGGTTACTGTAGCAGGCTCTCTCTTGGAACACCAACCAGCTCCCAAATCAAGACATTCAGACTTAATATTAGTTATGAATGCTCAGCCTTAGCTTATGCTTGTCCTATGTGGCTATATATATGGCTCATATAACTTATTTTAACCTGTTTCTCTTCATTTACGTTTTGCCTCTGACTTTTTACCTTTCTTTGATTCTGTATGTCCTACTTTCCTGCTTCTTCTGTATCTGGCTGGCTGATGGCTACCTGGCTGACTGGCCCCAGGGGTCTCCCTCTTTTTCTCCCTCATTCTCTCTCTTCTCTCAAGCTTAGATTCCTCCTCCTACTTATTCTTTCTGCCCATCAGCCCTTCCTATCCCTCTACTGCCTACCTATTGGCTGTTTAGCATTTTCTTAGACCAATCAGGTGCCTTAGGCAGGCAAAGCAACACATCTTTACATCATTAAACAAATGTAGCATAAACAAATGTAACACATCTTTACATAGTTAAACAAATACAGCATAAACAAATGTGTAACATCTTTACATAGTTAAACAAATGCAACATAAACCAATGTAACACATCTTTGCCTAGTTAAAGTAATATTCCACAACAGATTACCCCATAATCTAGCAACTAACAAGAGAGTAGGGGACTTTAGATCCAACCCAGCCCTATCCCCCAACTAGGACACTGGCATGCCTATCCTTGCTGAGCTTCTAACTAAATCTGGCAGTCTTCTGTCTTAGGATAGACAACAGGAATATACAGGGAATCTTGGGGGACTGGAGTTGGGTTACAGAGACAAATATTTGCTGAGATCTGAATTACCCAGCATGGCCATTCAGATTATGTGTCTAGGCATCACCAGAGCACTGCCCAGGCAAGGCTGGGGAAGAAGGGAAAAGACACAACCCACAAGGATGAGCTTGGAGCTCACGTTTGGAAAGCCAAACAGATCACTCCTAAATAACTCATGGATGGTGAGACCTTCTTTCAAGAGGACTAAGTTCATGCTTCTTGTTCTAACTTATCCAGCTGACCCGGGGTATGTCCGTTATGGTATCATAAACCAAGAACACTGTTGGAGATAAGCAAAATGAAATATTGAGCTGGAAGGATTTGAAACCGGATGCCACAGAAGTTATCTCAAGATCTGTTCTTCCTTCCACACCCCATTTAGCACTTATATTCTTGGCTTTATGCTGACTTGACATCTTAATATTATTAGATGTTCCGCAGTCTCCATGGAGCTTTCCTGTCTTAGGGTTGCTATTGCTAGGAAGAGACACAATGACCACAGCAACTCTTATAAGGGAAACATTTAATTGAGGAGGCTTGCTTACAGCTTCAGAGGTTTAGTCCATTATCATCATGACAGGGGGCATGGTGGTGTGCAGGCAGACTTGGTGCTGGGGGAGTAGCTGAGAGTCCTGCATCTTGCAGGCAATGGGAAGTTGACAGAGACACTGGGTGGTATCCTGAGCATAGGAAATCTCAAAGCCCACCCCCACAATGACACACTTCCTCCAATAAGGCCATACCCACTCCAACAAAGCCACACCTCCTAATATCCCTATGGGATTATGGGGGCCAATTACATTCCAATTATCACATTTACCATGCCCAATCAGATTTGATTCTCACAGTGGCCCCATATCAAGCAATAATTAGTGTATTCACTTTACAAAGAAACTAGGAAAACTAGGCAAATTCAGTAACATGCCCGCAGTCCTTCTGAGGACAGACCCTCACACTTTAAGTCCACGTGACCAACCATATCATGTGTCCTAAGATGGTGTTCTGTTTTGTTTGATTTAATTGGAAGCGGTCTTGCAAAGATTAATGATTCCTATACATTCATTCTAAAGCAAGAAGATGGCGAGGATGGCTGCCTGCTAGACGGAAGGTGGAGATTGAAAGGAAATACAAGGAAGACGCCAGGAGCTTGCTGATTGGTCCATAAAACACACGTATACTTGCAACTGTTCAAAAAAAAATGATGAGAACCCATTTTATTTTTTATTGTAGGAACCTATTGGTTTCTCGGAGTGAAAAACAGACAAACATAGCTCTTTGCAACTTTGCCTTTTCTGATAACAGATGAAAACAGATTCCAAACCCCAGCAGTAGAAAATTTTCTTTTTGAATATGTACGTATAACAAGAAAGAACAGTGAGAACGGAACTTTCAGTTAATAGAGAAGAGGCAATTCCTAAGACTGGAACAAAAGAGAGCAAGCAGCTTACTCTGCCTGCAGCACACAGAGAGGCATAGGACGCAGGAATGCTCGTTGATCTCCTTAAAGGATGATGTGTTGATGGGAAACCGTTTGGCATGGACTGACTGGGGTTTTGAGTGTGGACTCTGTTCTCTAGTCTTGTTTATAAACTCTTTCTAGTTTGTCAACACTGACAGGTAGATTCCTTCTAGTAAAGGTCTCATTCTTGTTGGGGAAAATACTCAAAGGGTCACCGGTGTCTCTGTGTGGGCAGGGGGGCCTGACACCAAGTGTATAGCGCGCAAGGACCAGGGGTCAGGGTTGGGGTTACATGCTGGTGGAGCAGTGAAGTAGCAGGTTAGGAAGTAAGGACATAGGAGGTGGCAGAATGTTGGGTGTGATACCACGAGGTCTCTCAAGACTCTGTAATGTCATGAACTTCAAGAGATGATTTTTAAAGTCATAGAAGCGCCCACAAGGTGTTTGACTTTATCCAGGTCACAGAGGGACAGACAGCATCAGTAAATGCAAGGAGGAGTGTGACACCATTATCCCTGGCAGGCAAGCAAGCCTCACTCACATCTAGGTCCCACAAGTAATCACGCTAAGGCAGTTCCCGGGAGGAGGTTGTATCAGGCATCTTCTCCTTCCTTCTCAAGCCAAGACACCATAATTCTTTTTCTGCTCCAAATGACAGTTTTTGAAATTTTGGTCTTTGAAGGCTCTCCAGGTGGTCTGTGGTCTGTTGCCCAAATACAACGGGTAAGTTTTGTTTAAAGGGTATTTTCTACTTGAAATTCAGATTTTTCTCTCCACAAAAGAATACAGAAATAGAGGGTTGAAAGTTATGACCACAAAGATGGCCACATGCTAGGCAAACACTTCAAATGGTGGTTGGTTGGGGGGGGGGTGTGTGAGCAGAAGCTTAGAGGTGGGTGGTCCAGGGGATTCCTTTAATGTGGTTGACAGTCTGAATTCTTTATTTGGAATGAAGTTGAGCCAAATACGGGACACCCAAAGGGCAATCTGAGATCAGACTACTTGGGGAATCTCTAAATCAGATATTTGTAACTAATATTCCCACTAAGAAAACGTCTCAACGCTAAACACGCAACTTCATTACTCACCATAATTGAGGAATATCCTGGCCATATCATTCCATATCCAATTTTATTTCTAGGCTTTGAAGTTCTATGCTGAGTCATATTTTAAGGAACGATTTGGGCAAAGACTTTCAAGGAAATCTCTTCTCAGAAAAGGTCTTTTAAAAAAATCTTCAGTGGTCTTTATCAAAGTATGTGTTTTCTAACTTCAATATATTAAAAAAATTCAATTTATTGTCTAAAAAAGACAAGAATATAGAGCATTCCGATTTCAAGTACGTAGGGCTAACAGTTTTATTTTTATCCTTTATTCTTTGGCAATGACATACATGTGTAGTATAGTTTCACTTCATCTTCCCAAGTCATCAAAAAAGAGAGCAAGTTTAACAAGCAGGGTCATGAAGGAAGAAAAAACGCCTTCGACTAAACTATGTCAGAAGGATTTTCCAGACCCTCAGAACTGAGGTAGATGAGACCGAGCAGCAGCAACAGAAGAGCCTGAGAGAGAAAAGAAAGGCCAGAGACATCTGACAAGTCACAGAATCCATAAGGTACGAACAGAGCTCATGCCTGAGAGGAGAGGATCGTGCGCTTTGTGAGGACCCAGGCGAGCGCATTGAAAAACAGCGAGAAAGACTCCAATCTGCTGGGGGTAAGATCACTGCCCTGTGCGGCTGTCCGATTAGACGTGCAGATTATAGTAGAGCGAAAAACAAGGCCCCCAAACGTGCCCACATTCTCCTTTCTAGAACCCGTGACTATGTTGCCTTACCTGGTAAAAGGGATTCAGCAAATGCAATTAAGAATTCTGAGATGAGGACATTATCCTGAATTATCCGTGTGAGCCTTGTGCAATCATAAGAGACCCTGGAGCAGGGGGGTCGGGAAAATCAGACTCAGACACGAGAGGCGCCAGCAGAAGCGGAGGGCCAGTGATGCACTTTTAAGACGGTGGAGGAGCCGGAGCCAAGAATTCAGAAGGCACCTGGAAACTGATCAAGCAAGGAAGGAAGTAGGTGCTGCCGCGGTGCTTGGAGACGTTGGATGCTTCTGCCAACACCTGGATTTCAGCCCAGCACCATCCTGCTTCAATCTTCTGACCCGATGAACTGTAAAAGTAATAAAGTTGCATTTTAAGCCATTAAGTTTGTGTGATTTGTTACAGCAGTCACAGGAAACTAATACAGCAGAAACCACATTCTCCGCATCCCCTTTCCTGTATGTTTCTGGCTAGAAGGGGCCAAAAGAGGAACAGGAACAGGATTTAGGGGGGTGGAGCCAGGGCTGCTGTTCTCCCTAAGATGAGGTCCCTCCAGGGCTGGCCTCACTCTCTGCGCTGCATCTAGCTTTTCTCCCACTTAGTCCTGGTGACCCACAGCAGCCATGTGGACCAGAAAGGCTAAGCTTCGCGCGGGTTACACACACACACACACACACACACACACACACACACACACACACAGGCTGCCCTCCCTAGCCGCACTTCAGCTCTCCACACAGGGCTTCTGAGATGTGAATAGTTACATGGTATGGATCGTATCAAGTTCGCAATGAGTAAGTTTTCTGTTATTCCGTAACCTCAACAACACTTGGTATTGGCTGATTCTTCCATGCAGCCCGTCTGTAAGCTCTTAGCTGGCATCTCCCTGGTGAGTAATGAGGTTGGCATCTGTTAATAATTTTAGTGACTATCTAGCTTTCCTTGTTTGTGGGGTGAATGTGGTCTCTTGTTTTTTCCTACTGCATGTCTATCTTTTTTCTTGTATGTTCTGTATGTTGGTCCCTTATCAATTAAACATGTTACAAATATTCCAGCGTGGGGATTGCCTTCCCAGAATCTTTAAAAAGGAAGTCCTAAGGTCTAGGGATGTCATCAGATGTAGTCGGTGGTAGAGAGCTTGCCTACCATGGACGAGGCCCTGGGTTCAGTCTCCAAGTATAGAGTGGTGGGGGGGGGGGGGCCAAAAGTTTATCATTTTCATAATCATGTCAAATTTATCATTGTCTTTTTAAAAGATCGGTGGATAGCAAACACGTCTTTTTTTTTTTTCTTTTCAGCAAAACCAATTCTTAGGTACAAGATTGTTTATGGCAGCATTGTTCCCACGAGGAAGCAGGACAGGGGTGGAGGCAAAAGTTGGAAACTTCCCAAATGTCTATCAACAGAAGAGATAAAGCATATAGGCTCATTAGAAGAAGGCAATGGACCAGAAACACATGTCTCTGTGTGGTTGAGTCTCACAAAGATACTGTAAACTAAAAAAAAAATTCCTTCATCAAAATCATTGCTCTGAGTTGAGTAATGTATTTTAAAACATAACAGTGGAGGTGTTTACCTTAGAAGGAAAAGAGAGGGCAGTTCTCACAAAACATGGGATTGAAGTTACCCGTGGAGGAGACAGGAAATGGGGTGGAGCTCTCGGTGCTGCTGACATCCTGTCATTTGAACTAAGAGGCATTTGCTCAGCTTTTTTTTTTATTATTATTATTCTTTGAAACCACCAAATGCTTCCAATAACCATTAATACCTGATCTATTTCCCCAATAAAACACGTTAAGAGGTATTAGTCACCTCAGTATAAGAAGAGTTTGCATTCTCTGGGGAAAATTGTTCCCATATCATATGTGTTAAAGGCCCAGACTCCAGACGCCACGCGGCCTGGAGAATCAGAACGTTCAGGGCAGGACTAAAGAATCTACGTCATTTTGCTCAGGCCACTTTCTACCTGGCTCTAAGACACCCCTCTAGAGAACTCAGCCCTCTGCAGGGATCAGCCTGGTAAAATTCATGGCCTGCACTGCCCTCTTGTGGCTAGTCCTGCTACCCACACGGAGGAGGGGAAAGATGGAACACTCACCGAATGGTGGTCTGGCTGGCTTGGGGCTATCTCTGAGGACTTGCTTAGCTTCCTAGAGGCCAAGATGTGTCGCCCAGAACCCACTAAATTGTCATTTTTGCCAAGGTTCCAAGTTCTTTAACCTGGCACGTTTGCTGTCTTCTGATGAGGATAATGTCACAGATCCGCAGACTCCCATCTGCTCCAAGCCGCCTCCTACTGTGTGGCTCTCCCTGCTCAGACAGATCCCACAGCTTAGAGTCTGCCTCGCCTTCTGCTGTCTCTTCACTAACTGCTCTTATTTTCTACCTGAGCAAATATCTACAGCCTTGACGGGCCACCTGGGCCCAGACGCTCTTATCTGATCCTACCCCATCCTTCTGCACTCCCGAAGGAGGATTCGAGAAATAAAGCCCTAAGATAGAGACCGCTCTGAGATGGGACCACGCGGGGCGCGCTTACTCCCTGATATTCACCCTTCCTCCCATGCCCATCCTATTTTATAATCTCATTTTTGCTCTTTCTTCTGCCTCCCCCCCCCCCATCAATTTCCAATCCTGATGAGGAGCCCAGGACAGAGAGGCAGATTCACAGAGAAAACTCAGAATTGGTGTCACTTCAAGGAAAAACTCAAACAGAGCTCATGGGCAGAGTCCTCATGTGTAAGGTCTCCACTCTTTCACTGGCCTCTGTCCAAAGCCCAGCAGTCACTGGAACTCTGAACTTAAACTCTGCTGTTGTGCATGGATATTGAGTGAACTAACCCCTATTGTTCCTCCCCAAGAGGCCACAGCCCTCTTTGTAGTATAATGACTACATTTCAGTTTTGGAATGAGAACTGAATTGGAATCTATGTGTTGCTGATGATGTTTTAGGATCATGACTGAACTGTCTATAAATCTCAGTCTCCTCATCTGTGAAATGGGAACACTATTTTATTCAAAGAGTGTGTTGAGGTTGAGATGAAAAACAAGCTTATTATATTTGATATACATAAGAGCAATTGAGCAAATATTGTTATCACTTGTTATGAAGTCTAGATCCTGTAGGCCTCAAATCACGATGTCTCATGGATAGAGTCCTTTGCAGAAGTAGATTATACTTGTTCCCAAAGCTCCTTTCTAGCCGGGTGGCAGTGGTGCACGCCTTTAATCCCAGCACCCAGGAGGCAGAGCCAGGTGGATCTCTGTGAGTTCGAGGCCAGCCTGGTCTACAGAGCAAGATCCAGGACAGGCACCAAAACTACACAGAGAAACCTTGTCTTGAAAAACAAAACAAAAAACCAAAGCTCCTTTCTGAGTACTCAGCTCACTGAGAACTCTCTAGAAAGTACTCGAGTTTGACACTCTTCTCCAATTTGACAGCACTGAATACACTCTCCTTCAATCTTGGCATGAGTCTGGCTTTGAGGCTAGAAACTGGCCTGGAGTCCAGGAAGCTCAGTGCTCCTCCTGAGTTCTCATTGATCTTCAGCTGTCCATGAACCAGTTAGAGACACCCACCTTTCTCTGCTGGACTGTTTCCTTTCCTCAACCCCACTCCACTCCCTCTCTCCTGCCATCCACATCCATTCCTGGTTGCTCAGTCCCTTATTATCTATCTGTGCTGGGTCTTGAACTCTATTCCAGCCCTGCTTCTCTAATCAGAAGTCACGGGGTCCTCTGCTTCAGACACAGTGATTTAATCCCTCAAAGAAACTCTGCACAGTGAAGGACTGTAGAGTATGCTACCCTCAAACGTATCACTGTGACATCAGGATTGTTTTGAGCTGAAGGCAGTTAAGAATGGATTAGAAAACAAAATTTAAAAAAAGCCTTCACTGTCTCCTACCTTTCTACAAGAAAGAGACACCCCAAGACCCTCAGACCCTCACCTCCAGGCTCCCTAGTAGAGGACTCTAGAGAGCAAATCTTACTACCTCACCCTTAGGTGCTATTACTTCCATATATATATATATATATATATATATATATATATATATATATATATATCCCCCAAACCTGCTGCCCTGAAAGCCCGAAGACTTCATCATTCATCTTGTCCCATCACCAAAAACCTGCCTTTCTATTGTTAAAATGCCGCATGAACTCAAGTTCTAGACAACCCTTTGAGTCACACATCTCTGAGTACCCCATGTATGTGTGATACACATGCCAACAAACTTCTTGTGTTTCTCTTATTATTCCACTTTTGGTTACCCTGTAGAGTCCCAGACAGATGGAGGAAGAGTTCCCTCTTCTTACAACAGCAGCCTGGGTTCAGAGAAACAAACAAACACATATGTGCTGTGATGCTCAGCCGTGACGTCCTCTACGCTATATACCAGGCCAGCCAGCTCACACAGGCCTCCCCTGCTATGCCCTCAGCTCTGCTTCACTGACTCAGCGATTCTCCGCCTCTCTCACTCTTAAATCTCTGTGGTGAGGGGCTCTTGTCTCTCTTTGGTCTGTCTGGAGTCAACAGTTACAGAGCTGCTGAGATGGCCCCTTCCTTGGTATGATGTCGCTGAATCAAATTCATACTCTGAACGACTTTTTGCTAGACTCATTGGTAATGTTTCCTTAAATCTTCTCCCTGCTCTCTAGGATGTGGAGCTGGAGATGGTTCTGAGTATTATTGTGTCTTATACTTAACCACAGATTAAAAACTCTTTATTCGTTCTTAGACAATGATAACCACACAGCCTGGGTTATAGACTCAGTTCCATTTTCCTTTACCCTGTGGCCTTGGCAAAAATTATGTCCCTGAGGTTTCCCATCTGCCAACTGGGAGAGCCATGCTGGTGACCTAAGAGACTCCTCAGGCTCTGATGGGTTAATACCCTGTTCGCCAGCATGAAGAGGGTCAGACTTAGTCTTTTGGTACCTCTGTCCCTTTGAGAAGCTCTCCAGTCATTCAGACATCGTCTTCCTTATCCATCAGTAAAACTTCAGGATCGGTCCTTTACTCAGCCAATACACAGATTCCATAAATGGCTTGCTTGAGGACACAAAATGAATCATTCTCAGAGGCCTAAACAGCAATTTAGGTCTCTGTACCAGGTTTCTTCAAAAGAGACAAGACAACAGAAACAATCCCTGCCAATATTTCCCCTCTCCATTAACGTTGTTTAGTGTTGAAACAATGAGAGAGGCCTTTAGCCTCGGATGGCTCCTGTGCCCTGTGTTCTTACGTGAGCAAAGAAAACCTCACTTCATGCAAACAATATAACAGACCTCAAGCTTAACCAATCAGGAACTGCCGACTAACTCCTGCTAGGGACTTCCTGTCTGATCATACCCAAATAAATCATCAGCCAAAGTGCAGACAGTCAAGTAGTGGCCTTACTTTGTCTCTCTGTTCAGGGACTCTCTGAATCGTTGCCCAGCTCACAACTCCTTTGATGTTCAAATACACTCTATATGACGTCTGTTTTGTCTGAAGCTTTTAACAGTAGGGTTTTCTCCGTCAAAAGCTTCCTGTTAACTGGGACATTACATTTCAAAGGGAAGTATACTTAAACACATGGACCATCATCACTCAACACTCACCTTTATCCTGCATGAAGGAACACTTAGAAATTGAGAAACTATCAGATTTCCCCACAACTTTTTAAAAAAAAAAAAAAACAAGAAGCTTTCTTGTCAAGACATGGCTAACAGATTCTGTGGGGACTGGGGAGGTAAATGTATATATCACAGTTTTAGTTAAGAACCAGAGCTTTCCACGCAAAGTTCAGTGGCTACCCCCAAATTAACCGAGGCTCAGCCCTGAGTATTAAATTCTCAAGGCTAGTGGACTAAGCACCGAGAGCAAAAACATCTTTTCTCAAGGCAACATCTCATCATTGACTGTGTTTCTTTATCTAAGGAGAGATTAAACAGCTTTTGTACTGCTAAATGCAATACAGTCATCATAACTTCCATGTAACTTTGTAAAAAGCAGTTCGAAATTTTACAAGAGCTCTGGCCAGGAAATTTCTTGTTATTTACACCTAATTACCTCACCATGATTTTCATGAACAGGGCCAGTTTGTCGCAGAAAGTTCTGAATACCCCATCCAGGTAGAGGAACAACCAAAGGTTCCCCCAGACCCCTGTGGATGGAGTTAGAAGAGCATGGGTCACAGAGAGGCTGAATGGGTTAGAGACCAGAAAGTGTGTGTGGTTAGGACAAAAAAGGAATAAATGTCTAGACCTTGAAAGTGAAGGCCACAGAGATGACCACAGACATGAGCAGCTAAAGCCTGAACGTATGCCTAAAGATGGGAACAGGAATAAGGTATGGGGGCAGAAAAAAAAACAACTGAGTCATAGAAAACAGATGAGCAGGCAACATGGTGCTTAAGCCTCCTCAAGAGCTCTGAAACTCACTCACAGGGGCAGGACAGAAAGGAAAAGAGAGAGCTAGGTTTGATTGTGGACCTGCTGTGGGATGTATGGCAAATGTGTTGCTAATTAATCAATAAAACACTGATTGGCCGTTGGCTAGGCAGGAAGTATAGGCGGGGCAAGGAGGAGAATAAAGCTGGGAAGTGGAAGGCTGAGTCAGAGAGACACTGCCAGCCACCACGATGACAAACAGCTTGTGAAGATGCCGGTAAGCCACGAGCCATGTGGCAAGGTATAGATTAAAGGAAATGGATTAATTTAAGCTATAAGAACAGTTAGCAAGAAGCCTGCCACGGCCATACAGTTTGAAAGCAACTTAAGTCTCTGTGTTTACTTGGTCGGGTCTGAGAGGCTGTGGGACTGGCAGGTGAAAGAGATTTGCCCTGATTGTGGGCCAGGCAGGAAAACTCCAGCTACATGGACCCAATGGAAAGAGGGCTGCAAACCACTGAGCTATTTGGCCATTAGTGTGCTCCATTGTTTGGCTGTGAAGACTCTGTGTTCCACCACTTAAAAATTAATAAAGAGGGAACATGACATCTGTATATATTAATAATTGTACACTGTGACTATAAATGCTCACCTTGCACTACAGGCAGGATTTTGTCTTGTTGAAGGATGTCTTGGTATGCCTCTAAGTATAACGTAAACATACAGTAATGTAGCTTTGATAAAATCAAGGCACAGTCCTTAGTGTTGTAGAGGCCTGAATAGGTCTCTCCACATACGCCTCCTTTGCATAAGGATTGTTGGAGCTGACGGTAAGTAAGAAGACAGGAGAGCTGTCTGTTCCCTCTGGCTAAGGGCAGGACACTGATTTACAACTAGAAAGATGTTCCACTTCCCTCCCACTGTCCTCCTGCCAGGACAGAAGTTGGCCAAGTTAACCACTGAAGATAGCTTTAGCCCCTCCTTCTAGGCGGGCACCAGAGTTACCCACAGAAGCAAGCGAGCTTTCCTGACTTGCCTTTTATCTGCTTTCCCATAATTGCCTGCTTCTAGAGAGGAAAGTCATTTTGTTATAGGTCAAGGGTGTACCCAGGTGCTTGGCCTCTTAATTGAAGAACTTAAATAAAGGCTAGCACATCTGTAAAGGTACCCAGGAAACTATGCAAAGCGAAGCAACAGTACCGGGTGGGAAGGATTGGCAGGTGGTCATGTGAGCGGAGGGACACCAGGGACTTCGATGACCACTTGGGAACTTCCTGGTCTAATTACCTGCTGTATAAATGACTTGTCTCCTTGTTGTATAAAATACTTGATAAAAAAAAAAAAGCAATATAGGAAAGGTAGGGTTCCTTTGGCTCACAGTTCAAGGCTACAGGCCATCCTAGTGGGAAATCATGGTGGCAGGAGCTTGGGGCAGCTGGTCCCATGACATCTTCAGCCAGGAAGCATCAATGTATGCTATTTTCTCCTTTTTATTCAGTTTCGGATGTCAGCCCACAGAATGGCACCTCCCATATTAAGTGTGGGTCTTCCTAATTCAGATAGCCTCGGCTAGATAATCCCTCACAAATGGGCCCAGGGAGGTATTTCCATGGCCATTCTAAATCCCGTTAACTTGACAAATTAGTCACCACGCCTGTCAAAGATCCTACTTCCCGATGTCATCACACTGTGGATTAGAACTTCAACATGTGGGGGCTGATGTGATGACTAGGGGCAGTGAGGGGTGGGTTAAAGGCACTTAGCACCAAGCTTGGCAATCAGATTCAAGCCCCAGGACTCATGAGTTGGAAGGGAAGAACTGACCCCCACAAATTGTTCTCTCACCTCCACATACACATTATGGCATTCACGTGTGTACACACACACACACACACACACACACACACACACAGTTTTTAAAAATTTAAAGAACTTCAACATATGTATGAGGCATAAACACATAGTCAGCTTTCAATGCTTTGACTTTGTAGATTTTAAAATTAAATTTCCCTATTCAAAAGAAGCGTGCTAGGTCCCAATTTCTTTTCCTGCAGCATTGTCAAGAATACTTTGGAGAGGAGAACATCCTTGATATAGTAACCCTGAGGATTCCATGCTCTCGGAAATGCTCTCTCGCCTGGTTACTCTTTTTCCACTAACCCACCCCTCTAACCCTGCTAAAAGGCTTTTCAAGCCTCGAGTTTTAACCCAGACCACAAAATGTATGAGAATTTCTGTTTCTAAGGGCATAAAAGGAAAACATCATGCATGAATTTGCCAAGATGGTCAGCGCACAAAAATTAAGCATTGGATTGAAACTCAAAATTAGGGTGGTACCGCTGGACTGAAACACTGCTTTAAAATTCTTCAGTGCAAGAGATCTCCTGATGCGGTTGCTATTGACGTGTTAGAATACGGCAGGAAAGTTCAAGGACAGTATTGTACAATAACACACTCTTTATGTACTTTAGACTCACTGTTGTTCATTTTAGAGCTCCACATCTGGATCTTGGCTGCACGTGCCAACTCCCATTTGGTCAGTGTGGCAGACGTTGTTGGCTAAGTAACCCAAACCATCTCCAACCACCTCTCTTCCATTTTGCTACCCTTGAGGTCAGAAAGCCAGATGCCTGGTTCCCCAGCCTCCCCCCCGTGCTGCGAATGGCTAGAGGCTTCACTTCTGACCTAAGTGTTGGAAGCACACATTTTATGGTATTTTTCCGAGGCATCTTCACCTTCCTGACGACTGGGCCCATGTCCCTCCCCGCCTGTTGTTTGAGTTAAACAAATAACAGAACAAAAGGCCAACAAAGAGAATGATAGAGAAGGGGAAAAAAATCTGCCCTTTAACAGTTCATGGACAAATGCCAATAGCCTTATGTCTCTTAATCTGTGTGTGTGTGTGTGTGTGTGTGTGTGTGTGTGTGTGTGTTCATGTATATGTGTGTAGGTGTAGATGTATGTGTGCGTGTGGAAGCCAAAGGTTGACATTGATACTTAGTGTCTCACTGAACCTGGAGCTTGCTCACTTGGCTAGACTGGCTGACCAGCAAGCCCCAGGATACACCTGCCATCTCTGTGCTGGGATTATGGGCACATGTCGCCATGCTCGGCTCTTTAAATTTTAACTTAGTTTTTAACCCAGGTGCTAGGGATCAAACTGAGGCACTCATGTTTGCATAGCAAGAACTTTACCTATGGAGCCACCTCCCCAAACCACCTTTTAAAAAAACTATTCTTTTATTTCAGTTCATTGAAAATGTTCCTTGTTGATATATCACTATTTTTTTTTTCATTTTTCTCCTCCAGGCAAAAGTGTTCAGAGCTCATTCATTTTGAGAACAGGTAGCCAAACAATCCCACATACGCACCAAGTACCTTCTTCACTATAGACCTTCCCCATATACTTCTTAAGAAGCCCATTTCTCCCAACATTGTTAAATAACTAGTTCCATATTAATGGGCTTAGGGGACCTTGAAACTAGATTCCCTCTGTCATAGTCAGCAGCCTGTGGAACAAAGGACTGGAACAACAAGCTTTTAATCACTCAGAAGAATGTTGCCTGAGTCATTATTTCTGCCTCTGGAAGGAGATGTGACATCCCAGACCGCCTGGAAGGCTGTTAATGGATAACTATCTAAACTAGACTCCATGGAGCCCTAACCCTCATAAGATTATTGTAGAACAGAAGGTTTTCTGATGAGGAACAATGAGAAACCTTTTTATGATCTGCATTACTGAGATAGTCCTGTAAGAGCCATTTCCAACAGACCTGTTTAAATCACCCAAAAAGGAAAAAAAAAAAAACCTCTAAGGTGAAGTTGTTGTCTCTAGAGATAACAGAACACAGTACATAGTCTATGGAGGATACAGACTAAGGCAATGGTCTCTCTGGTCATGGTCTCTTTTCACCTCTGGAGAATGTACTCTCCTTTGCTCTGCAACAGACCACACATCTTCTATCTTCTGCTCTGTACATTTTTTGTGTGTCACACAAATTCTTTCACCAGAGGTCACAAGGAGAAGGAAAATGAAGGGAGTCTGGACTGGGGTCCTGGTGACATCTTTGGTGTTTCCATCTGGTTGAATGGGATTTCCTTCATCTTTATCAATGAGAGGACACACACAGACTCTCTTTTTTGTGTCAAGAGTGTTGTATTCTCTGCCCCTCTATGGTTACAAGTTCCCTTGAAATGTACACCCTAACAGCCTATGGGGTCACCCCCACTTTCCTACTTTTTGAGACTATATGTTTGGGGTCACCTGTTCTTGCTCAACTTATCCTCTGCCACCGCTGTCTCTGTGCTAACTGGAATACAGTTTTCAAGAAGAGGTAACTATGCTCCTATAGTCTTTTTCAAATATACATTATTGTGGTGACTTCTTCACCATTTTAATTACCAATATAAGACCTGATTGGAAGGCTACATGCTGTTATTTACATTAACCATTTTGCCCAGGCTTTCTTCCTTCAGCTACATAATTTTTATTTCCTTTTTATCTCTGGTTTATAATTTGATTCATTATCACCATATAGTGAGATGAGTTCATTTTCTACCTAGGATTGAGGAGGTGATGCCAGACCCTAACAGGTGAGTTCCTTTGGTTTTGAGTCAGTTGTTTTGTACCATGTACCCAAAGGATCCTGAAGGAGAACTTGAGGATCCCCTCATGACAGTTAACCTTCAATACATTTGAGTAAGATGTGAATGCAGCTCTTTCTTCTGGGTACTCTCCTAAGAGTCAGTTCAACCTCTCCACATCCTCATAGCAAAGAGTCATGTGTAATATCAAAAAGAGGCCATCATTCCTGTACGTGAATCAGAGGGAAACATTGAATACATGTAGACCTTGACTCCCACCAGCAAAGGCGAAGCATGTCACTCTTGATATCCATCCTGTAGAGTGAAGAGGGGATTCATTCAATGAATTCCGTAAGGCTCAAGTAGAAGAGATGGTTTCTCCACAGGCTCCTTGTATTCCTTCTCTTCTGTATGGATAACTCCCCCTCCACTTCGTACCGATGTCCCTCATGGTGTAGTCTTTATAATGGGGACAAATTGTACTCCCTACCTTTAGAAATAAAGAGGTTGGTTTGATTTTTCTGTAAAATCGTGTGACCTCAGTGCAAGTAGCAGGACAGGAGAGTTGACCTGGAAGAGGAAGGGTCAGTTACAATACTATTTTACAACTCGATTTATTTGTGAATGACTGAGCAAATAGTAACATCCTATGTCCCAACTTTCTTTGCTTTAAGAGAGGGCCCAGAAATTAGATCAAGGATCAATAGTCCTCGTAAGTGTGATAAAACTCTTCATTTAAGAGATGGTGCCTGCTCCAAGCCCCATCCTGAGAAGTCAGAAGAAGTAATACTATGGGCATTGCCACCTATGGATAGATTAGGTCCAGAATCTCCATATTCAGAATCCTTTCACAACATTTGGATGTGCCTCCTCCAAGGACTCACTGGGCACCTTGAAGCCATTGAGTCCAACAGCCATTGTGCAAGAGTGTACGCAAACAAGCAGCTTCTCTGATGGTCCTGAGAAACATGGAGAGAGTTTTTTTCTTACATCTCTCACAGAATTATTAGCTATTTTGGAAGGATGTCACTGTTATTATAGGACAGATACTAATTCTGAGAGAAAGCAGGTGAATCTGGCCTAGACAATATGTAAATGAGCTATACACTGTAAATTCTAAATATTCCCAATGAGACCTGAAATAGTACTAATATACCCCCTGGTAGGGAAGTATAACACCCAACACCAGATGTGACCTATGCTTGAAGAGCTTTCAAAGCGCTCAAGTGACAAATTATGCTATACTGATGACAACTATTGATCAGAGCCTAAGAAAACCCAGACTGCCATTCTACGGTGCCTCAAGAAGCTTATTCCAAAGTATATCTAGCCATTCCCACCCCACCCCCCTTGAGGGAAAAAAATCCTTCTCTGTAACACATTTCTCACTCAATCTGCCCTAACACCACAAAGAAATTACAGAAACTGTCACTGGGACCCAAGACTCCTCCTACTGATGACCTACTAGATGTACAAAACTACTCTGCAATCAGGCTCTAGAGAAGGAACAGAGAGAGAAAATGGAGGCTAAACTCACCAGAAAGAGAGAAATGAGAGGAAGCATCCTTAATAGCCTACAGGATGGCCCGAGATTCCCACTGGAGACTGCTAATTCTGGAGAAAATAAACTGGCAGATAAATGGTAGACAAGTCGCAGAAGAGAGATAGCCCAAGCATCAGACATTTTCCTAAAAGTCTTTTCTCTGAGTGTAGTAAAGTAGGCCAGAGGAGGACTCTTTACTCCAACAGTCAAAGGACTAGATTGCAGTCCAAGATATTGTCTCTGGGATGAAGAAGAACCCATGGCTCTAGTTGGCCTCCCACTCAACCATCACCATCAGTGGGACAGAGCCTCAGATAAATCTGAAATTACAGGTAGGATTAGATATGTTTTTTTCCTCCATAGTGGGGCCTCCAACTATGTTCTCACTATGTATTTGTAGCATCAGTGAGATTCCTATAACCAAATACTTCATTCTGCCTTTATGATGGCTATGACATAGTTCACTTTTCATCCATACTTTCCTAGTCAGACTTGAATGTCTACTCCCTTTATTAGGCAGAGACCTATTAACAAAACTGGGGCCTAGATAACTTACAGTCTGCTAAATAATCCCACCATAATGGTAACAGGCACCTCTCCTGAAGGGCAGACAGTGACCCGGTCCTGATGGGCTTCCCTATTAATCTCCAGGTACATGCTACTGACATGTTAACAGGGTCATGGTCTCCCCAGCTACCGTCAAATTAAAATAGCCCCTTGCTTTTCCTAATTTTAAATAATATCTTCTTTATCCTGAGCCTTGGTCAGGACTTCAACCCCTAATCCGTCAATTTTTCTAGTGTAGACTTTAGCCCTGTAATGCCCCAGTAGTGGCTATCAAAAAATCCAACAGAGACTATCACTTGGTATAAGACTTCCTTGTTGTAAAGAAAGTTGCTGGTCTCACATATCCAGTGACCTTTGACCCTTATATGGTATCAGATGAATTCCATCTAACACTCAATGATTCACAGTTCCGGATCTTGAGATGCCTAGATGACATTTCTGTAACCTGGTAGCCTCTGAATCTCAGTTTCTTTGCCTTTGAATGGGCTGATGCATGAAGGTTGAGCTCCTCTCCCCCAGGGGTTAGGGACAGACTCATATTTTCAGACAGGCCTTAGTCAAGGGATCTAAATAACTTAACTTTAGAAAATACCATAATTTTACAATGTATAGATAATCTCCTATGTTAAAGAAAGCCCCAAATCACCCATAACAGATTTTAAATCCCCGATCTAATTGTGAATAAACAGTCTCTAAGCCCAGGGCCCAGTTGTTAACCCAAAGGCATTTTATCTGGGATTCAAGCTAACTCTGGGTTGTACAGCTCTTTGGTTGATGAAGTTCCAGTTCTGCAGACCCTTCCCACACCTAGCACTGTAAAACAGCCTTTTCAGAACTAACAGGCTAATGTTGATTTTACATTCCCAGATGGCTAAGCCTGTTTGTAATGACCAAATTTCCCTTTTCTGGAAGCAAAAACAACAGAAGGTCTTTGATAAATAAAAGCCTCTTGACTCCAGACTCCAACTTCAGAGCTACCGTACCTGACAGGCCTTCTAAACTGTACGTTACCAAAGGTCAGGGTGCAGCCCTGGAAGTCCTCATAATTATTTGATAATTGATAATTATCCAAACAGCCTGACCTGGTAGACCAAGAATGGCTGGGTTGCATTAAGACAATGGCAGTTCCAGGTTTCCTCTGGAAGAACCTCATGAGTTGACTCTGGGTTCTCCTTGGCTTATTTGTTCTTCACCCAAATAACCCCTGTTAGAACCCAAAGGATCCCGTTGACTTAGAGATATTCGTCTCTTACTTGGCCAAGCCTTGTTACTTGACAACACTGAACTACCTTTATGTAGACAATCTACCCTCAACACTGGTACTTGCTTTCCTAAAGAATAGTCTTTCCTAGCTCAGAAGACACTGGGGAAGTCCATTGACAATTGCCTCGAGTTTATTAATTTATTTCATTATAGTAAAGAAGACTTGCAAGACAAGGTTTCCTTGATAACTCAAATGTATTTTGCTCACTGGTGGCCATTCCTAGGGGGAAAATGGAGAACAATGAGCTAGCTATGGTACTGCTTCCCTTGAAAACACACTGACGTCCTAATCCTTGCCTCCCAGAACCTCAAAACCACTGGTTGTGTTAATAGTCTTAACTCAAGCTTTGAAACTTAGCCAGGGGAAATGGGACAGAATACACATCAACTCTAAGTATGCCATTCTGGTATTGCACACACTGCTACGATCTGGTGAGAGAGTATGGGGTCCACACAGGTTTCCCAGTTAGATCTGAGCTTGCTTTACCCAGCAGGGCTGCATTAGGGGATGGCTGGACTATGTGCGTGGTCACCAGGTGTCTGAAATGGCCTGCACTTGGCTGTGTTGGGGAAGATCTTTTGCTCCACCCCTTGGCATTCCTTTAAAAGCCCTTTAGTGTATCGACAGAAGGGGCTGGTGGGTTTGGATCCAGGCCCTCCCAAGGCTACCCTGCGTTTTCTGTCTGTCTCTCTCCTCTATATTTCTGTCTACATAGTCCTCATTTCTCCCTGCTCAAAAGTACCCTGGGGGAATAAGAGGGAGCCGGTCTCCCTCAAGAGAGACGTTGCCTTAATGTTAACTCTTCCATCGAAGGTAGGCCTCCGGTTCTAGTCTTATTGAAAGCAATACCCTGGCCAGCTAGAAAAGCAATAGTCCATTGTAGGTACCAGCAAACAGGGACGCCCAAGGAACTCAGAGGGCAGACAGGACAGCCAAATGGGCAACTAGATATGGTTCAGTTAAGTTACATTTAAGTTCCCATCTCATATTCCTTCTCCGACTTACAGACCAGAAACTACCAGGGCCTTATCCTAAGGGTGTAAACAAGACCAAGATGGGTGACTGATTAGAAAACCCCTTTCACCTTCCCCAATCTACAGAAAACCAGTAATCACATGAGTTCTGCCGTCTAAGCCAAGACCGATCGAACCAAATTTGTAAACAGATGTTCTAGGGCAAAGAACTTTATAAAACCAATGATCGGATTTTAAAACCTGTGCTCTCTGTGCTGTTACTAATCCCTAGAATCAAAAACTCTCCTCCTCTGCTGGCTCCAGTCCAGCGACATGGGCCATGTCCTGGTGAGGAATGGCAAACAGAGTCTGTATAAGTGCCTCGTGTGCGGAGATTCAAATAGAGGTCTTCACTGATAGTCACACGGGTGTAAGAGGGCTTCTCTACATAAGCTGAAGTCCCCCTTTCCTAACTTTATTTGGGGTCTCAAATCTTAAGCTGGGGGAGGGAAGAGTGCTAGGTAGCTAATTAGATATTACCGGATGTGGAGGCCTTGAAGCTGAGCTCCCTGATTCCTTAATCAGAAGCCTGTAGAGCAAATAACAGGAAGAACAGGGTTACAGGGACTGAGTCGTGTTGCTGGCTCCGGAAGACATGCTATGTTTTGTGCTTCTCAGAAGGCATTACTGAATAACTATCTACACTGGGCTCCATGACAACCCTAAACCTCATAAGATTATTGTATAGCAGGAGGATTTCTGGCAAAAAAAAAAAAAAAAAAAAAACCACATACCATCTTATGGTAGGTATCACCAAGCCACCTTGTTCTAGAGATTATAAAATATAGTCCATAATATCGGAAAAGCATGGCGGCAGATGTCTCCACTGTGTAGCAGTGAGAGAACAGGGCAGCTGCTTATGTACGTCCCAGTGGACCCAGAAGCACAGAGAGGAAAGAGCATAAACATCAAGGCCTGACTCTACTTCTTCCAGCAACGCCCCATCTCCTGAAATTTCTACAACTGCCCAAAACAGCGTGACAAGCAGGGGACCCAGTGTTTAAACACAAGAACCTGTTGGAGGCATGGTGGGACATTTTCACATCTACAAAATAAGGTCTCCTTTGCTTTGCAACAAATCATCATCTGTACAGTGTTCTTTGTGTCTCATCTTCAATGGAGATGACAAGGATCAGAGAGATGAAGAGTAGGTAGGCCAAGATCATGGTGATGATGACGTCACCACCCTTTGTCTAAAGACTCACAGCTACTAATGATGAACATGCCACTGTCACCAGGGAAATTTCCTGTTACATGGGATTTTGCAGTAGAAGAAAAAAGACTCTAACCACTGAATTCAGAAAACTGTAAACCCCATAGGCTGGGAAGACAAAAAAGTACCTGGATTTTAAGACATGTACAAACATGTAAGTCCAGGCAGCAATTGACTCAACAATAATCTACGTGTAACCCAAATTTCATCAAGATCCCTTAAATTGTTAGTGTCCGTTCTCACTGGATGCTCTTCATCACTGGTTGCTAATACATCATAGAGATTACCTAAAAATTAGGATATTTCAAGCATTTTCGACAATCGTCAAGAGATGTATATGTTTTTATAAACACATCACTTTGACCTTTTAACAAACACTCTCTTGCTGGGCCTCCTCAGTATGGAGTCTGACCATTTCCACTGACCAAGGTCTCACAGCAGACATCCTAGCCTCCCTCAGAGTTCTGAGGTACTATGGTAGGTATGTGGTAGGTACTGGGTGGATACCTGAATGCAACCTAGATTAATGGCCACAGGTCATTAGACTTGCCACAAACTTGTTTAAATCCTAGGAATCACTCTTTATCCCTATACTCACTGAAGGTCCCAGAAACCATATTATGGAATATGTTTCTATAAAAATCTTCATAAAGAAATCAGACAAGTATTGTCATGAATGGTATTCAGTAGAATGCATACTTTTTTTTTTTCAAATCTTTCTCATTGGTGTAAGAAAATACTGACAAGACCAGTGTAAGGAAGGAAAGATTGGTCTGGCTCATGATTTCATGGGTTTGTTCAGCCCTCGGCCTTATTGATTCTGGGTATATGGTAATGTAGAACACCAGGATTGCAGGGGTGTGTGCTAGAAGCTTCTTCATTTGACACTGCCATTTGATAGTGCACTAGAAGTAAAACAGGGAGGGGGGATCCCAAGATAACATGCTCCCCCAGAACCACTTCCTCCCATGAGACCCCACCTGCTAATATTTCCAGTACCTCCAAAAAAGGTGCCCCCAGCTGAGCACCAAGCATGCAACCTATGAGCCTTTGTGGGACAGTCAAACCATAGCAATGTGACTCTAAATGTGGGGACGATTTAAGAAATGAAAGGAAATTTCAGCAGTTACACTAACTCTTCCCCTTTGAAACTGCTATGACACACTATCTCAATATTGGTACTATCAACATTTTTGACCAGAGAATCCGTGGCTGTACGGTGGCTTCCCTGGACACTGGAAGTTGTGCAGCAGCATGCCTGACCTCTACTTGCTGATATTAGTAGTTCTCTCCTGTTGTGACAACTAAACAGACCTCCAGAAATTGTGAAATGACTCTGGGGATAAGGAAGAAAACTGTCACTGGGTGAAGAACCGCACCTAAGGTTTATTGAAGTTTCAACCGTAGACAAGAGATATTAAAATGCAAATTCTACCTCAAGGGATTTTGGTGTTTCTTCATTGATTTGTCCAACAATTAATTATTCCATAAGTACCATGCACAATATTCAGCAATAAGTGTGGAGAACACAACATTGAGGAGACAAAGAGCATGTTCTCAAGAGCTTACCTTCTATGGTGAACCAAATGTAAGAGACACGTGCCGTGGAGGAAGTCCAGGAACAGGGAGACAAGAGGGAGGTGAGATAAGACTGGCCAAATCTGTCATAGAGGCCAGCCTTTGGGGAGTCCAAGTTCTAGCATGGGCAATAGATACAGAAAAGAGATTCAGGGGGGTCCCAGCTTCACCTCACTTAACTTCACTTGGCAAGCTGGGGGGAAGTTTGGTAGTATTTTCGTAAGATGGATTTTTAATAATCCCAATGTATCATGTGTGTTCATCTTTCCTTCCTATACAACTGGTACATTTATTTAGTCATCTTCATAAAGTTCAAAACTTAATGTTGTTTAAAAAAGTAAATTAATGTGCTATTTTGTGATGTCAAAGAATGATCCCTTCTTCGGAAGAGCTGCATACAGCTAAAGAAAAATTTCAGTCTAGTTTTTGGAACAAGAATAATTTGTGCAGAGTTGAGTTCTAGCTCTCGGGCAGGAAAGAGCAGACACAGGGATTGGGATCAGGGTTCATCACAGTGCAGTGTGTGATTTGTCCAGAAGGTTCTACAGGCAGGGATTTCCTTGTCATTGCTAGAGGTAGCAAAAAATGAGGTTGAGGACATGACTATATTGTCACACTAGTTGAACATAAAACATTGAGAGATTTTATTTCAGCTTTACTTAAATTTCCCCATCCACTATATTTTCTTTTAAGTTCACTAAACTTAAAATAATATATAATTAATCTTCTGACACCTAGCACAAGATAAATTAATCCTCAGACAGCTGAGATAACTATAATGTGTAAAGTAAATAAAAGAGAATGTCCCAAAAAATCAGGGAAGGGTATTTTACACCTTAAAGTCCAGAAGAGTATCCAATGGATTATATAGACCCTTGCGTCACTTTGCCCCACATTTTTTTTCTTTTCTGGTCTGAATCGTACCCTGTCTTGGGCAGGAAAAATATTAAGACGTGGAGTTTTTGATGGAGAAAGCAAGAATGTTTAACCTGAAAAAAAGTACATAGAAAAGAATGTTTGTTGAGAATTCTATCATGTTTTAATTAACACATTGTCTGTTTAGTGGGGTACTGTGTGACATTTCAACACAGTATATAATGATCTCACAAGGGTAATTTGCATACATATCATTGTGTGAGTTACTACTGAGTCACTGTGCCTGTCTTACTCAGGGTCACTATTGCTATGATGAAACACCATGACCAAAAGCAACTTGGGGAGGAAAGGGTTGATTTCCCTCATAGTTCCGTATAAAGTTCATCAAAAGCAGTGAGGGCAGGAACTCACACAGGGCAGGAACCTGGAGGCAGGAGCTGATGCAGAGGTCACAGATGGGTGCTGTTTGTGCCTTGCTCCTCATGGCTTGCTCAGCCTGCTTTTTTATAGAACCCAGGACTGCCAGCCCAGGGATGGCACCACCCACAAGGGGCTGGGCCCTCCCCCATTGATCACCAAGAAAATACCTTACAGTCAGATCTTACAGAAGCATTTTCTCGATAGGGTCATCTTTCTGATGACTCTAGTTTATGTCAAGTTGACATAAAACTAACCAGTATAGTGACCAAATAGTAAGCTGTGGTTTTTCTTCCTAAATGGATGATACAGCTTTTTATGGTTAATTTTTTTTTCTTCCCCCCCCCCCCCCGGACCTGAGGACCGAACCCAGGGCCTTGCAAGCACTCTACCACTGAGCTAAATCCCCAGCCCCCTATGGTTAATTTTTAATTCATTTGGAATTCTGAGAGACTGTAAGCAAGCATCTGGCGATAGTTTTTCTAATAAAATTAATTAATTGTGCCATCACTACCTCCTTACCAATCCTCTATTTCTCCTTGGTTACTAAATGCTATGTGTACCTAGGTCTCTACTGGGCTGTTGTCTCTTCCATTAATTTTGTGATTCCCCACACTGGTTGTGTGCTGTTATACTATTTTATAGTAAAATGTAATACTCAAGAGAGCTAATTCATTTTATTATTACTATTCAGACTCTTCCTGATTATGGTTGCATACTTATTCTTCTATTTGAATATTAAAATCAGGTCTGAAAGTAGCCTGGTTTGGGTAGAAATTTTGTGCACGGCATCTTTAAAACAGTGAATCTTTGTGTGCACGAACACAGTATGACTTTTCATTTAGTCTGGCCTTCTTTTGTGCCTGTGAATAGGGTTTTTATCCTTTTTCTTTCTTTTTTTTTTTCAGACCTTGAACCTTGCCAACTAATTGTAATGAGACACCATGGTGCAATGTTTATAAGCAAGGACTCTGGAGCCAGATTGCTCAAATAACACCTCCAATACTTTCTGGCCATGTGGCTGCATAATTGCATCTCTCTTATCACCTCAGGTTTTAATCTCAAAAATGGAAATGATGAACTAGGGGATATATCTAAGCCTGTCATGGCAGCTGTGTGATCAAGCTGTTTTGGGCTCCACCCCACAGTCTTAGTTCGGGAGTATAGTCCCTTATGGCAGGGAAGTCATGGTGGGAAGAACTTGGGGAGACAACTAGTCAAATTACCCCTGCAGCCAAGAAGCAGAGAACAGTGAAATCTCACGATCAGCTAGCATCTCCTTTTATACAGTCCAGGACAGGATTCAAGTCCAGGACGTGGTACCTCTTTTCTTTAGGATGAGTCTTCCCACCTAACCAAACATAATCAAGATTATCCCTCATAAGTCTGCCCAGAGGTTCACTCAACAGAGATAATCCCTCACGGGTGTGCCTAGAGATTTGTCTCCTAGATGATTTCAGATCCTTGGAGCTGACAATATTAATCATCACACTACCTCATTATACCCTTGTACAGAATCATATTTAATAGAAAATAATGAAGATAACATAGATATCTATTAGTTCAGAGACTAGATATCTCCCAAAAAATACTTATGAGTTATCAGAAAGAAAAAGGCAGAAACAAAATTATATCTATAATTTATTAATTATTACACGTTTTGAATGGCACATACAAGCATGCCTGTATATTCATGGGAAATATAAGAGTAACGTGTATAATAAATCATATGTTACTTCTGGAGAGTGTGACAGTCTAGAAAGGACAAGACATTTGCAGTACTTCTGTGCTTCCAAATATCTCAATGTTGAATTGTTAATGAAATGACTTTAATTAGAATTCAAATAAGGTTGTCTTCAGTTTTCAGAAATGCTTGACCTCATTAGAAATGCAAGCAACCCTGGAGCTTGCTCCCTAAGGCTATTACACTGTAAAAGATAACGTAATTTAATTTGTCAATTCCTCCAGGGAATATTTGATTCAAACAATACTTATCAGAGAATGTCTACTGAGCAATACTGTCTCTCATCTTTCCTTTAGTTACATATTAGCATCGGAGTGTCTAAGGATCATTAACGCGACTAATTGATACCAGGCTATATTAAGTTTGAATGAGAGCCCATTTGTTCCTCCTACCTGAAGGACTAGCAATAGTCCCACAAAATGAGAACCAAGACATTAGAGTTTTATGAGGCCCAAATCAAGACAAGGAAGAGTCAGCTCATGCAGTGAGTTCTAAACAGCTCAGCAGCACAACTGACCACAGCGGGTTCACGTGAGCAAGTGGTTCTGCAGCTGGACGTGAAGTGCAGACTGGTTTATCGCCTGCACCGCAGAGAGAGATTCCAGGAATTGTTTCCAAAACGATGCCCTCCTTGAGCAGAGGTAGCATGGGGGTTTTATTCAGGATCCTGTTCATACTCAGACAAGGGCTGGCCATTCCCAAGCATGTCTAGTTAAGAAGTACATTCCTAAGCATGCTCTGTTTTAGACTATAAGATAAAAAGATGGCTACATCTTGTGGCTTACTTATCTCAACATCATGAGGCATATGTTTAAAATATTGCAGTGAGGGACAAGAATGTAAGCATGCTCAGCTTGAAAAATTAAAGTTTAGTTAAAGATAAAGAACACTTGAAGATGTATCAACATAGGAGTTTGGTCCTAAGGTGCCTGTCTTGCACAGTGGCTAACAGAAGTAGGCTTTTCTCGTTCCTATTTATCTGCATATACATATGGAATGAACTTATTTCCCTAAATGTCTATGAACTACACTCCACTGAATTCCCTTCTCTACTGCAGAGTGGGTCCCTGGTCCCTTAACATTTTGGGTGCCTGCATTTAGTAGCTCTCCCTCAACCTACAGCAGACAGGACTTGCCCCCTTTCTCCTATCATCACATTCTCATAACCCACCACTCCATCCTGCTCTCTGCCATCATAACACGTAAGAGGGTCAAAACAAGGCTTCCTCGTGAGGCTGTGTGCCCTCTTTCCGATTGGTTGTGATGTTTCCCCCACTGGAACAGCTTGTGGTGACAGTTGTCATGAAGGGTCTCCTTTCTCTTAGTCATTGTAGCTGATCCCATTTGTAGAATCATAGCCTAGGTATGGACGGGTGAAGTGTACAAGTGACCCTGCCTATATGGGAACAGTCCAAAATGGCTTCCTTGGGTAGTTTCAAGCTCAATTATATCCTGCTAAAGACAAAATACCACCATTTTGGGGATGTGCATGCCTTCTCTGCTTCCCTGTAATGGTGCTCAGAATGCCTCCAGCCTCCCATCATATCTACTGTTGAGCTAGGCAGCATCTCTAATATTTCTTGGGAATATTACTCTCTCTACTTGGTTTTGCTCTTATTGGGGAGCCAGGACACTTCCTAGACTTAATGGCATTTGGAGCCTAATAATGGTCAAGTTGACCTCCAACTGGAGATGAAGAGGTCATATCCCAGGCTGTCATGCATTCCAGATGGTTCTTGTGGTGAGGTCCCGCCCCTTCTCAAGGCCCTTGGGTATAAGAAGTGCATAAGGCATCTAGCCTCTTTACCAGCCTTGCACTCTTCCACAAGTTACTTATTCCTGAAGAAAACCCAGAACCAAGGTGGAAAGTGGAGCATCGCCTCTTCACACGCTAAATGAAGACGTGTTTCCTCAATTTAGAGTAGGAGTTGCTCAGTGTTTCTTGTGTTCAGCTGAGGTGTGTATCACCAAGCCCAGGAGAAACAAGAATAATCTCATTTGGCATCTTTATTCTTTCTGGGGGTTCATGAGTCTCATCCTTTCTCTTTGTCTGCTCAGTGCCATCCTCTCTGTGTACTGTGGGATGTCTTTCTGTACGCTGTGAATATGTGTTGCTCTGATTGGTTGATAAATAAAGCCATTTGGCCTATGGCAAGGCAGGAGGAAGCCAGGATGGAAAATCCAAGGGAGATAGTGAAAGGAGAAAGGAGAGGCAGAGAAAGACTCCATCCCACCATCCAGGGAGCAGCATGTAATGGCACACAGGTAAAGTCACAGAACACATGGCAATATCTAAATTAAAGAAATGGTCTGAGTTTAGTTATAAGAACTGCTAGTAAGAAGCTTGAGCCATAGACCATGGTCATGTACTTCGTAATTAATATAAGCCTTTGTGTGTTTATTTGAGTCTGAGCGGCTGCAGGACCGAGCGGGACACAGGAAAACTTCTGACTACAGTGTACTGCCACTAAGTCTGATCCTGTCTATTCATCATGCTTTTGCTTAGTACCACGACATATCAAATAAAAGACTTCTTTAGTATCCTACATTCTTAGAGATTGTAAATGTACAATTGGACTGGGTAAGTAGCATCTGGAGTACTTCTGCAATTCCTCTCTACATGTTGATTCTTTCTACTGTAATCCTCAATAATTACTCCCAATGTGCTTTATTCAATCCTCTACCTGATGACCTCAGAAGAACACTCATTTTCTGGTATTCTGGATAAAAAAAAGCAAAGGGCAGAATATATTCCCAGCAATGAATGTGGACCTTTCTTATTTTAACTCATTATGAAATAGATTCAAACATTGCCAAATTTTATCATTCTTCTAGTCTCAAGATATGCTCCAAGAAGCTCTTACTCTCAGGAAGGCTAATTGTTAGAAAATGAGACACGACCTTAAGTAAATTCCTACTTGCACAAGTGTTTTGAACCTGCAAACTTACAAGTTCCCTGCCAGTTCCTACAAACTTTCACTTGAAACTGCAAATGCTCTCTCTTGCTAGAAACAAGTGGGACATGTTTTCCCCCAAGTTTCATTAAAAGAGTTCACCAGCCCATGTGCCCTCTACAAAGCCTTTCACTGTGTTTGCAGGACCTTATAAAAACTTCAAATATCATTTTAAAATGTTTAAAATAATTGACCTTTCCAGATCCTTTCAAAGTGCATGAACTTATAAACACACTAAGGAACCCTACAGCAAAGATGTAAGCAACCTTGCCTCCCAGAAAAGAAATGGACTGAACCTAATTTGGAAGCAACTTAAGTCAACACTGGAAGATAATCAACGTACTTTAGCAGTAGTTAAGGTCAACAGTAAAGGACATTTCCAAACCAGTGTGGCTCCTCTAAGGCAATCATTTATTAATGAAGGTAACATTCCTATTCTTTAATATTTTTAAGTTTCCATCTTCTAAGTTAGATAAATAATGCACAAGAGAGAAACTGAAAATGAACCACTTATTTTGTTCATTAAAAATTAATTAGTATTATTTTCTCTCTCTGTTCTCTTGCTGACTGAGCTTGCTACCCTGAAAATCAGAAATTAAATCAACACCATGGATGGATTAATCCATAGCCCATCTTAAATTTCTCACCTGGTCCTCATGTTAACACTTTAACATGAGGATTAAATTTCACTATGGGTACTGGGGAGAACCTTCAAACTGTGGAGTATTCTCATAGGCAAAATTCTAAAATAATATTTATTTCCTTGTCAATATTCCAATTTTAATATTGCCTTTTAACTCAACTTGTCATAAAAGACTAGAAATGAATGAACAGGCTCACAGTGATTCCTATAGATGATGATGTCTGGTCTGTTTAACTTTGGAAATGCATTAGTGACCTTAGAAACATGCAAAGCTTCCTAGAGGGTGGTCCACACAACATCAACTTTAAACTGAAAATTCCTGAGCTTTGCATCAGAACAAAGAACCCAAAGGCACAGTGTTATGGGTCTAGGTAATCAACAACCAATCTAGCTGCTTTATATGCTCTTAAATACGCCATTTTTCAGTTTGCCATCTTAATTACAAATACTATCTACAAGATTTAGTAGGCCCGCAAAGCAGACGTAGTACACTAAAACACTTTTACAACACAGTAGACAAAAATTTACAGAGATTTTCAAACACTAGATAGCAAATTCTGATGAGGAAACTTAGTTTGATGAACAGGACTAGCTTTAGACACAATTTTGGCTTCCAATATAAAGTCCAAAGCCTCTTTTTAGTTTTAGAATTTGATTTCTACTTTTTCAGCTTTTCTACAAGTCCATGTTTCACAATCAGCAGGTCTTTTTCCACTGAAAGCTACCTTACTTCCCATTAGACAATTACGTGTGTGTGTGTGTGTGTGTGTGTGTGTGTTGGTCAGATACAAGAATCTTGCCAAGTCTTTTAGTGGAAAAGTGAAGAATTTAGATATGTAGATATTTCCACTTATCCATCTATTGGTTCATTAATCCAAGGTATATTACCAGTAAGTGCCAAGAATTGAGATGGAAAAATGAGTTTGATATATGGTACAACATATTCATAAGAAAAATTATCCAAAACTTAAAATATTAAGAACTAGCATATTATCTCAAAGACAGGGCATCATTTAACCCTATCTGAGCATCATTGAATTCTCTAGGAGAATGTGTCCATGTTGGTGCTATCTGTGTTAATTAACAGATCGGATTCTATGAAGTTACACGTTAACCAATAGATCTATTGGTACACAGAGGTCAGGAGTGCTGAGAAACATTCTAAAACATAGAACTCTCCTATGGTAATTCTCTGGCCTAGAAAGTCAATAGTACTGGTATTGAGAAACTCTGTTCCAAAAGATCAAAGCTGCTTGCTCAGGAAGTGAGGAGGCCTTTGTCCTGCATGGTTGAGAGCAGCTTTAGTGGTTTCTGCCTGGGGGTGGGAGGGTATCAGTGAGTAAAGGCTGAGAGAGAAAAGTTTTCAAGTTTAATAGTTAAGAATGGTAAACACAGTTATTGCTCAAGAGGGAAGGCAAGGAAGTGGAAATTTTGATAACTTGTGGTAGCAAAGTATTTCAATGTACTTGAAACAAATGAAAACTCCAGTTTCCATTTAGAAGTATGATGCCTTAGATACGACAACCTAAGCCACTGTAGCATGGTATGATTTTTATCATTTCAGCATCTTAAAGGGGAAGAAAAAGAGTTCTATTTTATAATTGTAAACATTTAGCAAAGGAAAATAATGAAGTTTCTTAATGTCTAAAGCAAGTTCTCAAAATTAAATGTGTAACAGAAATCTTTTAAGTGACTGTACTATCAGTTGTTTACTAAAGCCTTGTTGTATTTCTAAATGTAAATATCCGAATTGTCCACGCTAGTTTATTGACCACAGTCCACTATTGAATAAGACACTTGTTGAGTCACACTTTCTGCTCTAGGAGTGACTGGATGGCTATCCACTGTGTACAGCAGAAAGGTTGGCCCTGGCTACCTCATCTGGGGAAATGAGAGGCTCACAGCCAGTGAGGGCGTAAACGTGAAGTCATTACTTTTGGGACCGTCTTCCTTTGTATTTTTAAGGAGGGTTGAGGGCCGTTTTGTTGCATGAGAGAAAGTCAAAGCACCCTGTGCTCAATGAGTTCCTTTGCTGAAACCCAGCAGAGCCTGTGGCAGGCACAAGGAAGACTTCCGTCTGCACTAGCTGGGAAGTAGATGCCACAGATTCAGAGTGGAGTTCTCTTTTCCTTGGCCACAGGACAGTTTCCAGCTGCTACTGGCACTGCCTTACTTTTGTAAACGGGATCAGCCAGGGCCACTGCACACGGGAAAGTGATTTCCTGACATCAGTTCTCCGTTAGAATGTGGCAAAACCCATGCTGGATGTTATCACACAGATTATAAAGGATTTTATGAGCTTGTGTAGGAAACTGACCATCATTTGTGGCATAAGTTTCATAATTTATGTCTCCTGTTCTAAACAAACTACAGTTGTATTAGGTTGAAATACATATGGATTGCTGATTGATTTTATGAAACAGACTTCCTTCTGAAATTGTTCCACTAGTAGGTTTCAGTTTTCATCATTTTCTAGGTACACATCTCTGGATGTGAATCCAAATATGTATATTAATTATAATGACAGAAATCTCATTTTACAAGTTAAAAAAGTCTTTTAAAGTTTATTATTTAGAAAGAGACACTTGCAAATAAAAAACACTTCACAACTGAAATGAACCAGACCCCAAGTCTATACATCTCAGTGAACTTCTATACAGTTAGACAGTCATACTGAAGCTGTGAAGCTCCACATGGGCTTTTGCCATCTCACCATCAAACACGTTTTTGGGCACTTATCACCACCAACAACAAAAACTCCATGACAAAGTTAGAATTGGAAAAACAATTACCTTTATATCCTTTCTCATAACTAATGTCTGTCACCTGCATCCAGTCCTCTGCATCCCCTAGTATTAAGCCTTTCTTGATCTCTTTTCTGCGTGTTATATTGTACATTGTTAAAACAAGATGCTTTAACAATGGTTGGCTAGTTAATGAGTCTCTATTGTAACCTTACTGATCTGTTCTACCAACAGATTTATATAGCAAAGTGTTCTGTTTTTTTCCCCTAACTCCTAAACAATTTCTTGAAGGATGTCTGCTCCTAAAGGGGAAATCATTTTTCTTTTCATAAATTGAGGAAAGGGGAGCTATAATGAGGTTTTGGAACAGAACATTGAATGACCTCTTCACTAGTCAAGGATTAATAAAAAGGAATCTTTTGTTCTACCTATTGCAAGTAAACATTTTCATTCACATGTAGTCTTATCATTATTTTTTTTCTGACGAATTTTCAACTTTGATTCTAGCTAAATGATGAAACTGACCTTGGCCTACCAAGGACGTCCTTCAACATTCTCTCTCAGGCTGGAAGAGTGCAGGGGGTTGAGTTACTCTTCTTAGAGCTGTTTAATTCCCCTTTAGAGTGCTCTGAATCCATGTAAGGAGATGACTCAAACACTCTTCGATCTGTGAAGAAACTCCGTGGAGTAACCTAGAAAAACTCATGTCAGCTACTGGGTAAGGTGAGCATCGATCCAGCCAGGTACTTACTGTTCATGGCCTCTGAGAACACTTTGTTTTTCAATTGAGTGAAAGCATTTTTCCATGTGAAAATAGACAGTATCTAATAAGAATTCAGTATCTTAAGGCCATTACATTTTCAATAAATTGACTAAGTAATGTATGCATGTATGTATGTATGTATGTTGGAAACTTGTCATTGATATTTATTTAAAATGCTATGTTGTATTCTTTCAGTACAGGAATACTGGGCAACCATTTTTCTGTATTTAAGTAAATAAAAATTAGCCTTCAGGAAATATTTAAGAACTATAACCGTACACATATTTAAAGAGCTCTTACCTTGGAGTTCCAATGTAACCACAGTTATAGTTTCAGGAATTTTTCTATTGTAATTTTCTGGTGTCTTAGAGAAACTATAAAAAATTGTAAAACAACTATTTAATTGGGCACATTACTATTTTTCCTTTTTTTTCCCCCAAGCTTCATTCCTAATCTAATCTAAACACGGCGAGCAGGACATGTTTACATCCTGTGGTCTACAGTGCTAAGCCTGGAGGGTTACCCTTCATGAATTAATACATGTTCTGAGCTAAGAGTTCAGTTCCTCTTCCAATAAAGGCAGTGAAGACTGAACCCTAAATAGCTGAACTCCAGTCCCAAGGGATCCAACCCCCTCTTCTAGCCTCTATAGGCAATGCACACACACTATACACAGACATACATCCAGGCAAAACATCCATAAAGATAAAATAAAAATCAAGAAATCTTTAAAAGAATGAATCCAGAAAACAGCGTAAGATTCAACAGATGTCTTCCCCTGCAGTGAAATGTTCGCTTCATCCCAGCCTAGAGATGAAGGCGGGTTGCTGTTTTAAAATAGGAGTTGGGGACTTCATAATTGTGCTTCTTACAGTTACAGTTCAGTACTGTTTACAGTGAAGTTCAGACTGTGAAATGTTTACATGGGAAAGGGGAAAATCATGGATGTGAGTTATAATAGCTGCTATCAATCCTTGAGTTTTACAGTAAAATTCCTATCAAATTTCTAACAAAATGAAAAGTATATCAAGTCAAGGAACTAGAGACTGCGTACTTAATTATCTTCTAACCAAATAGTTCATTTCCCTCAATGGTCTATTCACTGGATAATGTCACAGGTGATTACAGAATTAGGACTAATAGAGCAAGGAACCATAGAACAGTTATCCATATGATATACTGATGTCAGTTTTACAGGATTAAAACTTTGTCGTTTCAGTATTTTTAGAAAATAAAACTACTAAGATAAAACCTAAGAAACAAAAAATACAGACCACTGTTACATTTTGTTAAGCTTCCCCCCCAAGTGTATATACTACTTTCAAAGAAGTGTTTCCAACATGTTTTCAAAAAGAAAAAAATAAAGTGCATGCTGTGCCTGGCCCCGAGAAACAAAGGTAAAAGCTACCTTCCTTGTCTGGAGGATGCGCACAGCATTGGAACACAATGGCCACGGGCAAGCAGTAATTATGTACCAAGCACGGGAAGTTTACTGAAAGACAGCAGAAGGCGTTTTATATTCCCTTAAACTCTTTATCCTTTCACAAAAGTTTTAATGCATGAATGAATCCTTAGGGACAAGGAGAATGTGTTGGAGAGCTTCTCAAGGGAAAGAGATTACCATGGATTTGCTTTACCCAAGTGGCAAGGAACAGGGCGTTCCGGTATGAAAAGAACACAGCTTATGGAGAGATGATGGGGTGGTCGATCTCCAGAGGATAATAACTGGTGGAAGCAGTGTGGGAAAACTCGCAGAGTAGGTGGAGGCACATTAGGAAGAGAAGGTCCCAAATGATCGCAGTTGCTGTCCTGACTGCGAATGGCAGCAACTGTGAGATTCAGAGTGTTTGCTGGGTTTATTTTCTTGTCAGATGCTTTTTTAAAAAATCCAACAGCCCCAGGAGATGTGGAGAAAGTTACCTTTTTAATATTATCCCTAACACTGTCTAGCAAACACATTCTCTCTCAATTTGATACTTAAATTAATAGCTATTACCGATGAGTTTCTACATCTTAGATAACTTTTTATTGCTTTAAGGAATAAATCAAAGGCATTGCAGGCTAGTGGGAACAGGCGTTAGGAACATCGGACTATTCTAGCTGCGTTATCCCACTTCTGAACGCAAGGATCAAGTCAGTACCCCACCCCACCCACACCCCTGCCATCTTCCTCTTCCAGCTGACTTGGTAGGCCTCTCTCAACCACAACCCTCGATTTTATACAGTCTCTTTTGAGCTGTGTGCCAGGATGCAGCCATGAACTAATGGGCTCCTGGGAAAGATTTTTTGCATTACTGACAGTAAAGTTTCTCCTGTACCCACATCTTAAAGAAGAAACAACACCCTGTAAGACAGGTTTACAGCATATCATGGTTAAATAAAGCAATTGGCACTAGACTGTAATATATTTACAAGTCACAATGGGGTAAAAGTAGTTCTTAACTATTTTGGATACGAAGGGTAAAGTATTAATCTGTCCTCTACTTTTTAAAGTATGTGTGTGTGTATATACAACAAACCTTAATTTTTTACAGCAGGGGTGCATCTACTTTAATTCTCTTCAGTACATGGTAGGGACTTTGGCAATTAAAACTGTCTTCAACAAGCCAGAGTTTAAGCCAATCATGTTCCAAGCGAGAGGGACTTGTGAGCCGTTTTAAAAAGCCTGACAGGGTTATCATTATACAAACCGCAGAACGTGAAGCTGGGCAAAACCTACAACGCCAGTCATCTAAGAAGACCGGTTTCCCAACTAAAGGCAACTCAAAACAGTGGCGATCATTAAAAGGCCGTGTGAGTTGAAGTAAGGAAAACCTAGGAATTAGTGCAAGAGGTGAGGTCTGCACAGACGGTTCAAAGCTGTGCCCAAAAGGGGGGGGTTAGCTAAGGGCGACGGGAGGACTCGGAAGCGATCGGTGGCAGTGACGGGCCAGGGGACACGCAGGGTGGAGGGGGACCGCGGCCTCCGGGCCGGCCTGCGGCAGGCAGGACGCTCCGCCGGGCTCAGCTTTCCCGGCGGTGAAAAGCAGGCGGGGAGCCCGGGGCTGAGAGGCGCCGGCGGGAGGAGGCGGGAGCCCGGGGCCGCTAGCGGCTCCTCCCCCGGCGCCTCCGCTATCTGGGTCAGACGCGCAGGCCGCGGCGCCGGACCTTGGGAGCCGCGGACTCCGGGGCTCCAGTCGGCTCTCCCTTCCCCGCTCGTCCGCCCGCGGGCCCCGCTCCCGCCGGCTCCGGTCACGGAGAAGCCCTCACCGCGAAGCCAGGTACGTACCCAGCCGGGGAGGGGGCGGCCAGCCTGCCCGGCTGGCTCCGTCGGCCCCGGGGGCGTGCGGAAGAAGGCGGTGGCACTTCCGGCGGCGGCTTCACTTCCGGGTCGTGGCCCGGCGCCCGCTGACCCGGCGGCGGCCGCGGGCCGGCTTGGTGCAGTCTTGGCGGAGCCGATGTCGCGGATCGGTGGTGGCGTGACCCACCCACCTCCCCCTGGACCAGGCGACCCCCGGAGCGGACACCGCGCCTGTGCATCTGCCTCAGCCTCGCGCCAACCTTGTGTTCTCTCGGCGTGCTTCCCGCACTAAAAAAAAAAAAATAATAATAATTGAATTCTCTGCCTGTTTTCTGCAGACGTGGAAACCAGCCTAACCGCACTACTAACATTTGCAAATAAGCTGAATTCTAAGGGGTCCCAAATTTAAATTATAAATAAGGAGAGGTTTGGAAAGCTAATGAATTATGAGTGTTAGAATTCAATTGGAAAGTACTGGGTTTTCTGCATCGCTGTACATGAATTTTTTTACCCCCCAAGGAAGGGGTCAGAACGTTTCCTTTGGAAACTTGAAGCGGATTTGTAACTTATCATGTTTCTTGACCTTCTTAGTAGTTTTTCCTTTCTCTGGTTTGTTGGTGACAGCATTTTATGTCTTCCTCCAATTCTAAGGATCAGCCGATGAGTTGGTTATGAACGCAACTTAGGACCTCACTCTATAAACATTCTAATTATATGGAGACATAATTCTAATATCCAGAGATGGAAACCAGAACATAAACATGAAGTTTTTCTTTTAAAATCATTTCATATCCTAGTTTACTTGGAGGTCAACATTTTATCGTTTTTCTAGCGTTGTGTCACTAGGAGATTCTCGGCTAATAACCATTGATCACGCATTGTATTAATTTTAGGTAATTTATACAAACATAATGTCCATCATTTCCCATCATGAGTGATTTACAAATGGGAGTTTGTGAAATGATTTTTTTGCATCCGAAATGCAAATTTCGCATCTTAAAATGAGTTGTAAGGTCTGCTCAATAAATTTTAATTGTTTTCTCCATAATCGGTACAAGAATATACTTCTATAAACAAAAGTACAAAAACAATATAATTTTATGCTACTTTTTAAATTACACTGTAGGCAAGCACAGATTCTTATTTACGACTTTGATACTTCCCTCTCACAACAGTGTCATTTTTCAGATTATTGGCACAAAAACACACACACCGGGATTTATTTCTTGCTTGTACCTAACTATTTTTGTCCAGTGTTACTTTTCCAATTACTGACGTAGAAGCACTTTGTAGCATAAATTCAAGCACTCTGACGGATATGTTTCTAACGGTGAGATTATTAACCAAATGCCGCCTCTTCTAGTTCTCTGTTGACTTTCATAGTTCTGATGTCATATTTCACCTCTGAACATCTCTGCTTCTGTCAGCATTCTCCTTTGCGTCCTTGCTTGATGCTTTCTGATTCCGCATGCAGCTAGATGTCTCTAAGATTTAGGAAACAGGAACCCAGGGGTAACCTTGCTCACTTCTTTAGTCAGATAACCCTCTGGGTAAATGATAGCAGTTCGTTTGTCTGAAAAATAATAGTGGCTTTACTGTTTTGAACTCCTTCAAAGAGATCATTTGAAACCTGTGAGGTACCTTAAAAAAAAAAAAGGTAAAAGTTTGGCTGTTTCTCATGTGTTGAAACCTGAGTCTGTCTGGGGGATAAAGTCTTTCTCTTCATCAGACTTTCACGTCCGTTTATTAACTTGTTAAATGAAAAAAAAAGCTTTCAAATGTGTGTGTTTCATAATGTAAAGTTCAAGGCTGGCCTGGCAGGACTGCGCCAAAGAACTAAGTCAAGAACTAAGTCATGATAGGAAAATTCCTTGTGCTAGGCTTTAAGATGGACATGTGGACGTTCTTTGTTAGTGTGTGGATGTGGGGCGGGGTGGGGTGGGGGGTGGGGGGGGTGAGTGTTGTTGCAGATCTGATGTTAGACCTCATGAATGCTAAACAACAGCTGTACTATTGAACTGTTTCCTACCCCAGTATATTTATTCATCAGTGAAAAACAGAAACAAATTTTAACCTCAAGGTGATTAAGTTTGATGCATGATTTACCTGTAATATAAATGTATATCATAGGTATGTAGTAGCTTTTTTATTTCTATTGCTTTTTTATGGTAATCTTTTGAGGTAATTTAGTTTTATGATATAATGTTTGATGGAGCTAAACAATAGTAATTATCAACAACCTGGCCTGTTATGAGTCCCTTAGATTCTGCTGTTGATGTGTCTCCTGAATGAGTAGGAGTGAGCATTTAGTTCCATTTACAATTCCTTCTATCAATTAGTTCAGAAGATATTTGGGTTGAAAAGAGAGAAAGAAAAGAAAGGAAAAAATGGTAAATGCTCTGCCATCAGACAGGCCAGATTAAGCACCAAGATCGTCTCTGGAATTGGTTAAGAGAGGCATTTTAAACTAGTCGCTCAGAGGTCATAATCTGAGATAATTTCTGAAAGACCTTCTTTGTGTGTGTTTGATGAGATAGAGCATCCAAACTGGATAGTAACTGTTGTCCATGCACATGCTATAATATAATAGGACTCTAATTTTGTTTTTGTTTTTTAACTTTTATTTAGTGTGTGTGTGTGTGTGTGTGTGTGTGTGTGTGTGTGTGTGTGTGTGTGTGCAGACACTGCAGGAGTTGTTTCTTTCTCTTCGCCATCTCAACTATAATAGGAATCTGAAAAGAAACTTTCTTTTAAGCAGCTTCTTGGAAAGAGATTCCTGCTATCCCCCACCCCCTTCCATAGGTCATTTAAAGCATTATGTCTAGTCGGCCATGTAGTGTACAGGAAACAATAGTACCTTGCTTTTTTTTTTTTTTTTTTTTTGGTTTTTTGAGACAAGGTTTCTCTGTGTAGCTTTGCGCCTTTCCTGGAACTCGCTCTGTAGACCAGGGTGGCCTCGAACTCACAGATATCTGCCTGCCTCTGCCTCCCGAGTGCTGGGAATTAAAGGCGTGCACCACCACCGCCCGGCTAGTACCTTGCTAGATTATGTAGAATAATAGGGCTCTAGCCATAGGATGCAAGATTTCGGGTATACAGCCTAATTCAGGATTGATGTCTGTCTAGTATTCTGCCCTGGCATTCACTCCCAGCTGTTTTGGACAAGATTAGCAATCAAAGAGAACGTTCATAGACTCCTACATCTACCCACTTAACCTGAATTTCTGCTCATGTAATCTGCCTTCTCTTTCGTTACTCTGAAGGAGTGGTCTGTGTTCCCGTTAAAGGTCAACCTGGTGCGCATGCACTGGAGACCGTCTCCTTTGTTCGTGGTTGTACAGTTCTCTACTGTTTCTTCTACTTCACCAACTTCGCTTTTCAGTGGGATCTTTCATATTGGAAAATAAAGTTTGCCTTGATCTTTTGGTGCCGTTTCTCTATGTAACTGCCATCCTTTCTCCTTGTTTGTTATTTGTATTTACCCATCCCTTAGTCCAGGGTTCATTCCTTCCTTTCGACTCAGTGAATGTCTTTAGTATTCCATTTTTACCCCCCTACGACACACACACACACACACACACACACACACACACACACACACACACACTGGTTTATCTATACCTTTATGGACTTCGGACTTGCCCATACTTTGGACTGTTGCCCCGCCTCTTGCTTTCTAGGTCTGTTATGAGCCTATGGTGTGTTGCTGTCACTTTGGCTTTAATAGCAATTATTTTATAGGTAGATATTAAAATGAGAACACTGACTTTCATGCTCGCCCCTGTTGTCACCGCTGGTATGCGGCATCCTCTGTGCACACTAACTGTACGTGTTTTGCTTCTGCTTGAACACCTTCCGTGGCATTTCTTTTAGCGCCTGTCACTGGGTAATAATAGTCTCAGCTTTTGTTGAACCACAGCAACAAGAGTCCCACCCCTTTTCACCCTTGTGTTGGAAGATATCTCACTGGATGTAGACATTTCAGTGGGCAGGGGTCCCGCCACCCAAGCATGGTGAAGATGTCATTTTTATCGTTGTCATATTTAAATGGCTCCTGAGGACACAGGCAGTGGTAACCCTTCTCCTTCTCCCCTCTCTCCGCTCCTCCCTCCTCCTGGCTCTCTTCCTTGCTGACTTTTATGGTTGTTTCTTACTCTGCTTGACTCAGTTGACTTTGTTTAATGTGGGGATTGTTTGTTTGTTCACCTTTTCCCCTCCTACCGTCCTGTCAGTCTTAGACTGTTGATGACGCCCACTGGCCTGCGTCTCTGTTTTTTCTCACTGCGCTTCATTTCGGGATGATTTTTATGGCTAAGTCTTCCAGTGCACTGCTTTCTGTTGTTGTATGGAGTTGTTTTCACTGTCGATTTCATTCCATGAAAATTTTCTTCAGAGATTTTTTTTTTCATTCCTAGAAATTCCAGTCTGGCTTAAAGCTTTCCTTTTTCTCTCCTCGTCATGTGTATCTCTACCATGAATATATTTGTACATTTATTACGACCGCGTCTCTGCCGCCGCTCTGCCAGCCTCTATGTGCCACTCTTGCAGAGGGCAGTAATTTGGTTTCCAGCACCTACAGCTGGGACTCACAGTCACCTGTGATTCTAGCTCAGAGATCCAGAAACACAGAGAAATCCTGTCTCAAAAAACTCCTCCTGCACATCCTGCTTGCTCTGTGTCTCCTCGCATCTCTATTTGTACATTTATAATATGGCAATATCTTAATTTATTTATAATTAATTGCAAATGTTTTAAATAATGGTTTTAAGGCTTCGGGTTTGCTAGTTACATCATCTCTGGCATCCTCCGGCTTCTGTGCATGTCTGAAAATTTGTTGCTAGGTGTTGGACAATCTGGTTGTCTGTTGTTGAATCCTGCATTTTTTTTTCATTTACAGCATTAGACATTTTGATCTTCCTGCCAGTTAAATCATTTGTGAATCAATTTAATACTTTGGAGTCTTATTTTTTTAATCCATTTTGGAGGAAGCCCAAACAGCCTTAACTCTAGGGTTCCTTTAGCCTTCCTACCAACACATTGCCCCTTGGAGGTCTCGGCGGAGAGCCTCACGTAGTCTGCAAGCCTTCTTGGCAACTTGATCGCTAACCAGCTCTATGTAATCTTTGGGACCAGTTTAACCTATAGCTTCCTGGTAGTTATGATTTCCCTTGAAGTTCTTCTTTGCCAGCCCCATGGAGTTTAACTGTCTATTTTCTAGACATACTTCCCTTATCCTCTAGGCTCTGGCACATACATTCTAGATACTTTAGTTTCTGTGGACCCTAAAGTTATCCATTCAGTTCAGTGAGACTGCCTAGTTGTTTGATCATCTCCTTTTTTTTTTTTTTTCTTAATTTCCCCATAGTCCAGAAGTTACTTCCAGCTGGGATCCAAGAGTCCCTAGAGGATTTCTTTCTTTCTGTTTTGGTCAGGGTTATGGTTAGTAGTGATTTAATTATTTGTTCCTAACGTGGATAGCTTACAACTATTTCTCTCAAGTTGTTAGCAAACTTGAACACAAATATATGTCTGATAGAGAAAATCGAAGTAAAATCAAGTTTGGGAGCTTCTAAGTATATTTTTTTTAAAGCTTCAGTATATGTAGTTACAAAAGCTTTCAGTATTAACCTTCTTATTTCACCATCTCAGAAAGAAAGGGGAATATACCAGGGTTTTCATTTAATCCTTTTCTGACTTTAGATCAGCAATGGTATTAGTAAAGATGGGATTTGCTAGAGAGAAATTTTGGTACTTCTCATCAGAGTAGCTGAGTTGATATACAATGAGGTAGGCTATATTTTGTGCCTTCCATGAAAAAAAAAAATGAAAGATGGAGAAAAAACGGAGTCAAAGAAATGGCTTAAAAAGTTAGTTTTAAAAAGTTATAATTTAAAATAAAAAGGTCTCAGACATAAGTGGAAATGTCAGAAGCAAAGGAATTCTGGGTCAGAAGAAAGATGAAACCTACATGGGTCTTACTGACTTTCTATGTTGAATGAAACAGAGGGGAGGTGAGTTACGAACTTATCAAAGTGCTGTTTATGTTTCTATCTCTGAGCCCTGAGATTTAAAAACCATCATTAATCACTGGCAACTTAATATTAAGTCCCAGTGTGATCAAGATGCTCAGAAAGAGCCTCATCTCAGCCTTTAATGATGAAATGCAATAAGAAATCCAGCACATGAATTGCACACAGAATAGCAAATAAGGACACCTTGAACTCTTCAATACTTCTCTCAAGCGGATGATACTTTTGCTTCTATTTATCTAGCCCTTTAAGGTATAATTAAAGGGTGAACTTCAGATTGATTGTAGAGAGTATAAATTCAGAATTAAAGTCAGTATTTCACACCAGACTTCAGTAATAGCCTTGAGCAAATATTTCTCTTGAGGTGTGAGTTAAAGAGGCACTTGCTCATAGTGTGGGTTAGCTTATGATTTGTCAGACTTTTGGATGACAAAGACTACTTATCTTTTATTAATTGAAAAAGCATCAATATTTTTATCCTGGACAGACGAACATTGTTTATTTACAGTTTTGCTTTTTTTTTTAATTTTAGAAATAAAAGCCAAGAAATGCGTCATTCTACAAACAAAGAACTGATCCTTGGCATCATGGTGGGAACTGCTGGAATCAGCTTGCTGGCCTTATGGTACCACAAGGTCCGTAAGCCAAGGACAACAATGCACTTGCCTAGATTTCTTTCTCTGGGTAAGAAATTCGATTCACTAACTTGGCAAGATGAAACGCCCAGTGAACAAGGAGCATCCGTGGTCTTTCAGAGAAGGCAACTTCAGATACTGGAAAAGTTAAACGAATTACTGACCAACATGGAAGAACTTAAGGAGGAAGTCAGATTCCTTAAAGAAACAATTCCAAAGCTGGAGGAATATCTACAAGATGAACTTGGAGGGAAGGTAGCAGGTCACAAGATCAGTCCTCAGCACAGAGCTAGGAAAAAAAGGCTGACAACGGTTCAACGTACAGCAACAAGTAATAGTTCAGAGGAAGCAGAAAGTGAAGGAGGGTAAGTGTCCTCGATGCTTCCCGTATCGAACTGATTATTCCTCACGCTATTGCTGTTGCGTAGATAGCTGCTCATGCATATGCTCTGCTCTGAGAGGAAATGAAAGCAATGATAGTTTTGCCTTAGATTATAATTAAAGTATTAAATATTATTGATATTTTAGATAGCTTAGATCACATTGACAAAAGGGATAGATAGATAGATAGATAGATAGATAGATAGATAGATAATGATATCCTGTTAGAGTTGAGGAAGACAGTCATTATTTTCCAGAATAGCTAACTTATTTTCTAATGTGATTATTAAAAATAACCAGTAGTAAGTGGCATCATGTAAGAGTTGGGGAAGACAATCATCCTTTGCCAACATGGGTAACCTATTTTATAATGTGATCAATGTGCGGTTTTTATATCAAACTCCCTAGACCGGTGTGGTTCAGTAGAATTTGCTGTGATGTTAGAAGGTGACTGTATCTGTGCTGCCCAGAATAGGAGCCACTAGCCCTGTGTGACTCTTAAGCACTTCAAATGTGGGCAGTACAGCTGAGGAAAGGAACTTGTAATTTTAACTCATTGTAGTTCTAATCTTATTTCATGTCATTAAATGTACCACGTGGAACTAATAGCTGCTGAACTTTATTGCAGGTCTAGAAAGCTTAGAGGATATAGAAGTGATCCTGTTGCATCCCTACATGGGTTAATATCCTGAATCCTAGCACAAAGAACAAGTATTCCCCTAGTTGGGAAACCAATAATCTGTGGATTTAAAACATTGGCCCTGGGTGGTGTTTTTGAAGAACGAAACAGCCGGGTTCTTGTCTGTTGTTGTTTAAGGATCTGTACTAAATGTGATAGAGCCTGGCATCCTTGAGGGTGGGGACCTTGTTGTCGTCATGACACCTTACCTCTGTGCTTTCGGAGAGTGGGTGCCAGGAAGAATGTCTTAGCTGAGTGAGTGAGCTGCACACTGTCTGTGGAATTGGAAGGTGGCGTCTGAAGACATCTTAGACATCGGTGCTAGGTCCAGAGTTGTCAAGCATCTCTTGTATGTCGGGAGAATGACTATGAAGTTCTTTTGGTAGAGAAAAGCCACAGATGCCAGGGTGAATGACCAGGTCTAAGAACTTGGTGTTCCTGAACAGTAACAAGATGTCCCAGACTAGTTTTAAAATGGGCAGGTGGAATGTTTAGAAAGCATCCTAGGTACATTGGGAAGTGTGAGTCAGAAGAGAGACCTGGGAATTTCCATGAGAATGGGTAAGAACAACTAAGTACTCTAATAGTGACCAGAAGTCTACCACAGTACGGGGCATCGGTGAGCGGTACAGAAGACCAACCCATGGTTATCCTGCCTGCATGGACATCTGTCATCGGGAATCCTGGGTGAGGTTTGAGCAGTCCCTTCCCAGACAGGACACGTTAGAGCTAGAGAGTGGGAGGAGCTAGAGAGTGGGAGGAGCTAGAGAGTGGGAGGAGCTAGAGAGTGGGAGGAGCCCCTGAAGCCTGATGGAGGCGTACAGGCTAAAGTGGTGAGTGGCCTGTATTCTTAAAATCCTCTGTCGATAAATTTAAGTCTGGTTGCTCAGGAAAGTCTAAAGTTCTAGAAAGAGAAGTAGCCCTTGTTCAGTTTAGGACAGATAAAAAGATAATTCCAAGATTTAATGAAACTCCAAATATTGGCACAATGAATATGGGTTCAAGGAAGATTTGTGAAAACTATGAGTGACGTACCTGGTATGGATGTAGCCAAACTTTAAGACAGAGACAGTGCCACAGTACCTCTTCTTGTTTGGTCATGGGTGTTTTTGTTAGCAATAACATGTAAGGGTAGATGCAATACCGTCGTCCTACTGACAGACCAGACTGTAGGAAGTGCCACTAAACCAAACAAACAGGAGGAAACCTTTCCTATTTAACACTACTTTAGGGAAGTTTTTTTTTAAGCAGAACAAAAAAAAACCCCATTTAATTAACTTATTTTTTAAAGAGATACAAACAGATGTATCATGTCTTTGTGGATAAATACCTGTACACTAGCCCACCTCCCTAGGCCTTCTCCCTCCCTCCCTTTGGAGCTTGGCTGATCTCAACCAGTTTGCTTGCCGCCAAGCCCTCTTTAGCCACCACAAGTATTTCAGAGACCCCAGGAGAAAACCAGTCTAGTAAAGGCATATGCCAGCTAGATTGTGCCAACTTGGGAATAACAAAATGGTGGTGAGCATGGGACCGCTGACTGGTCCAGCTTGCGGAGTCTATTGGGGAACCCTTTAACTTGGTGAGCTGAAATGCAGACCTTGCTGTTTGGGGCTGTGGGGGTTGTTTGTTGTTTTTTGTTGTTGTTTTTGGTACTTGTATTCTTCCAGTTATTTCCTCCTGTTGACATTCACGTCTAGGCTTCCAGGCAAAGGCTCAGATGCAGTCTATAATGGTTGTCTTGTAACCCTCAAAGTTTTTATAGTTAGAAAATGATTTTTTTTCAGATCTATTAAAAATGTAGTATTGTAATTGAAATCTTTTCTTTAGGAGACAGCCATTACCTTAGTCTGCATGCAATCTTTGACGGTTTCAATGTTTCTTCTACATGTATGTGTTCCTATATACAAGGAATAAATGGTGTTTTGTTCCTAAAATGTATAGAAATGACATTATGTGATGTATTGTTTTGGTAGCTGTTTTTGCTTTAATACTTTTTTTTTTCTGTTTTGAGGCTTTTCCATGTTGATGCTTGTAAACATGCTTTTTAAATGTGGTACTGCATTCCATTGATGGGATATTTAAGCAATTATCCATATTATTCTATTTAATACATAAAACTCGAGAATCAGATACCAGGATAGAAATCTGATTGAGCAGAGAAGCTGTGGAGAAGCTACCAGTGACCTCCTCTCTCTCTCTTTCCTTGATCCAAAAGGGCCTAAGCCCCTCCCTACTACTTCCTGTGTCTCTCTATATGTCCTGGGTCCTCCAAAACCTCTATGACTAATTCTGATTGACTAGTAGTTAGCTCCGCCTTCTGATTCAAGGTCAACTTTATTGGCAGTCTCAGGAGTGTCAGAGTACAATCAAAATATCCCACAGCAGGATATAGGTATTCCTTATTAGTGGATGTGTAGCTCACCATTTGTTTGCTCCTATAAACAACACTTCAGTGAATGCCCTCCCCATTCCAAAGGGAAATGTGGAAGAAGTTCTATAAAGCATGCATTTGAAGTGCTGACTTAGAGACTGCATGTATTGCTTATATGCATATTAATAAGTCTTTAAAGTACTTCCCTTCACAAACCTGCCTGTATGAAAATGTTTATTGTCCCATGTTAATTACTTGTAGTGTCGGACTCTTAAATTTTCGGCAAATTGATGAAGATGAAATGTTCACTAATAATTTCCAAATTTGTATTTCCCTGACCATTAGTAGCGTTGAGCATAAGACGTTTGCAAATAGATCTTCATTTCCATGAAGGGGGCAGGGAGAAAAAGAGAGGGAGAAGGGAGGGGGCTAGAGAGAAAAAAAAAATGGGAATACAGCTGAAGTCCCTCTTAGTCCCTGACTGTGTGTCTGCTCCGTACCAGGCACTGTTGGCACTCTGGGGGCACAGCTGAGAATGAAACAGTCTTGTAGACCCAACCGCCTTTCCTTACGATGAAGCAGGATGTTGAAGAGGAATGTTCTCCGTCATTATAACCCCAGCCCCAGAGGTGAAGAACCACACAAGACCTTTCAAGTGCTCAGCGTCCTGTGACGTCAGGGGCTAGGCCCTCCTGGCAGGGACAAGGACATGCTGGGAGACCGTAGCCATTGCCCATGTGAGCTTTTAACTCATTGCAGCTGCGAAAGAGACTGCCACAGAGCTGAGAAGTTAGTCTACTGTTGACCATCCCACTAGTATGCTTGCGAAGCCCAGCTTCTGTAGGAATGGGTGTTGTTGCTCAAGCAGATGTGTGGTGTGGGAAGAGGGTGGTATGCATAGCCTTCCGGAACCAGTAGGACTGGAGTGGGCGGAGGCAAGTAAGCCTGCAAAGGACGCTGAAAACTGGTCAAACAAGTGTGTGTTGAGTGGGAGAATAAAACCAAACAACCCCACCTCAGAACAAACCGGCAGAGGTCAGAGAAGCCGAGGGAGAATGAGATTTCCAGAGCAGCAATGAGACCCCATGCTTTCATCGTTCCATCCCAAGTATGCATCCAGGCTCAGCTTCCACTGCGTAGATGATGTCAGTTCCCCAAACCCGAATTCTTTTCTTAAAGTGTACTTGAGGCCAGTGACGTGGCTCAGAGGGTAAGAGCCTTTGCCACACAAGCCCGACAACCCGTGTTCAATTCCTGGAACCCGAGGTGAAAGGAGAGAACTGACTCCCAAACATGGCTTGCACACCCCCACCCCCAGACAAAATACAATAATAACAAGTGAAATAACTTTCATTAAAATGTGGTTAATAATGTATGTGTCTTGTTGTCTCTAGCCTCAGTTGAGATGATACAGGCAGGTGCTTTCCACCCTGTCTAATCCGTCGTGAATTCTGTAAAGTGTTATTTTATCAGTTAGAAGGGAAACGGGCCTGAGGATGCAGCTTAGTGTTTGGGAACACCTGCCCGGCAATTGCAAGGGCCTGGGTTGGGTCCCTAGCGCAATGAAGGAGAGGATTAAATGTATCAAATGCACTAAAATGGGGGCGGGGCACTTTTTTCTGCAGAGATTTTAGGAATTGAAGACATACAGGATCTGTCTCATCTACCAAGCTCTACCACCGGAGCGTGAAAGTAACTGCAGACAGCGTGGGAGTGGTTGCGATTCAAAACACTTTACAAAAATAGATGGCGAGTAGATTAAAGATGGCGGGGTTCCTTAAGCTCTGTTTCCTTCCTGTAACACAATCTGCAGCAAATACAGGTGTCCTGGGGCCCCCTGCATTGCCCCAGGACAGTGGGCCAAGAAGGACCAGCCCAAAGATTCTGGTGATCACACTGCTTGCTGTGTGATGAGTATTATGTCTCTTGTTGCCGACCTGGGAATCCCACGTCTTCTGTAAGAGGTTAACCGATTCGATTGCATGGAGAATAGAGTCACATCACAGATCTGACAGTGATGTGTTGGAAACCGAGACCTGTAGGCCTCTTGTAAGGAATCTGTTCAAGGGTTTCCTGGAGCGGTCTTCAGAAGGAGACATTGATTAAAGGGAGTGTTGGAGTAGAGCAGGATATTGAGCACCAAATGAAAGCATTGGCGGGGGAGTTTCGGGACCTAAGTGGATATATACATTCTTTAGAGACAGTACTCTACCCTGAGATGGGGAAAAGGCTCTTTTCTTATAATCCTGCTAAACCTACAGTTGATGGGTATGAGTTGTCCAAAGGATAATAAAGCATAAAGGATCATAAACATAGCAGATCTCCTTAACCTGTGCCTGTGGGCCAGATGTCAGAATCGTGTGTTTCCCTGCTGTTGTGGACAGACTGAGGGGCATGACATTTGCTATTCCTTAGACATTTCTTCCCCATTTCATCAGTACAAATGCTTAAGCGTCACCTCACCCCTCACCACTTCACTGGATGTAAAGACACTGGGCAAAAGATAGTCAAGTGAAAGAAGGAAGGATTAAGAGACCAAGGATGTATGATTGCTGGGGAGAGGCCGTCCCAAGGAAAGAACTGTGCAGAGATCATGTATGTTATTGCCTTCATTCAACTGCGTTTTTAATCCCTCAATTTCTCTGCTGCCTCCTTGAACATACTGAACTCAGAATGCACATTCCATAGCCACGGAAACCTCGGCTCTTCAGAAAGGTGAGCCACAGAACAGTTTTATTCTAAACCAGTGTCATTAGGTTCTAGACTCTCCCATGATCATATTCTATGCGGTTGCCATGGTAGTCCCACATGCAGCTCAAGTATCCAGTTTTCTGACCTGTTCCACCTACACAGGGCATTTTACGTCTTAAGAATGATGGCCTAGAAGGGAAGGACTTACTTTGGATTAAATTCAGTATGGGAAAATGTTTAAGGTATGCCTTAAAGACAAAACAAAATAAAACAAAAAAACACTTCAAGTATTTCTTGTGTTGTGCGCTAAAGACTGTTGAAAGGATTCAGAAACCCAGGGTGCTGCCTTTAGGCCCCCCACAGTAACTTGAGAACTCTGTGTTGAGTTGAAGCATCCTTGTACCCCAGGGAGATTTTTGCTTCATCCATGGCTGATATGTTAAAATGTAATTAGTCAAGGGGATATAGTTTGGTTTTAGTTAATTCCCTTAAATATGATAGTTGAATAGTCTCAAAAGAATAGTGTGTGTGTGTGTGTGTGTGTGTGTGTGTGTGTGTGTGTGTATGTGTGTGTGTGTAAGTTCTAACTCTGAGGACTTATTTTGTGTTTCCTTTTATTTTTCTTTCTGCCTACGCCCCCGAGTCTTTCACTCTCCCGAAGCCTAAGCTTTACCAGAGTGGGCAGACTCCTGTAGGAAGATAGTCTACCTATTTACACATTTTTTGGGGTACATCTGCGTGGCCATTAACCTTAGCCACCCCATTTTTCTAATTAGCTGTTGTTTGCCACTGGTATGGTAGAAATTACTCTTCAGGAAGCTTGAGAGGTCTCCATTCAGCTCCCTGTTTGCTTTTTCTCCCTCATATGGCCCTTTTTTTCACTCTAGCTGCTGGAAAGAGGACCAGAGCTTACCACGAAATTATCCTGAACATCTAGTTCCTCCACAACACCAGCCTCATGGATCCTCTTGTATTTTACAACCGAAAAGAGCTCTGAGCTTCATAACATGTCATCCTTCCTCAACATGTAAGATAAGTCGAAAATTCTCTTCTTCGTCAGGTTCGTCTAGTCGCTTATTCTTCGCGTGCGGAAGACATAATTTACTGGCAAGACTGCAGGGGAAATGGAGGCAGCAGAGCCGAGTTAACTTTGATTCTCAGGAAGACATACCTTCCAGCGCCACAAGATCTTCAGAGCGAGTTGGTTCCATTCGATCTCGGAGACATTTTTCATCCTGCAAGCTAAGTGTAGTTTCCTTTTACAGGAGTAGCACTCTCTATGAGACTCCGCAATGTAGTCTGAACCTGCCCCGTGCAAAGGAAATGCAAGGCTTTTCCGATACTCAAAAACGTATAAGCTTCTCTGAACCGGAACATGGCAGTAAGTGCTTTCCCAATTTGGAAACAAAAGCCGTTTCTGCACGCTATTGGACTGTTGACAGACCATCTTACCCACCAAGCCTAACATCATCTCCCTTTTCTCTTCCAACGGTTATGTCTTCTTCCAGTCAAGTAAATGTATCCGTTGCTGATGGCCAGCTAACGAAGGATTCAGAAGATGCCCTTCACCTCAGGCCTCATAGTCACAGTACAAATTTCTCTCCAAGTGACGCGAAGCAGCATCTGCTGCAGAGTATAACTTCCACCAACCTCCCCAAGGACGGCTTTTCTCCAGTGTATAAAAATGTCAATAGCTTAACTCTTGAAGTCACCTCACGCCCCTTTGAAGAAGAAGGCTTTGCTGCTTTGCCTCCAAAAGAAGATCGACCTCCACCCATTGAAATGACTGGAATAAGGTCACCTAGATTTTCCTTTCTCTAACCAGGGCAGCTCAAATCAGCAATTTCCCGCGCCGTCAGTCTCCAAAGTCACTAGAAACCAATGCTCACTGCTCTTGGAAGTCTGTTCTCACAGTTCTACCGAAGTGGGGGGAAAGAGATTTCCGTACTGTAGTCTAAATGGACTAGTTTTTGAAAGTTTATAGACATTATTAGAATGTGGAAGCCAAAGATGATTTCATGTTTCAGATGACAGTTTAGAGACTGGCTAGTCCTGACTTTCTCAGTGACTTATTGTAATATACTGTGGTCTGAAAGTGACACTGAGTTTTCGTGTGTAAGTTACCTGACTGTAATGCATCCTTACAGTACAGGCCTTCCTTTCATACTAATCACTAGAGATGGTATTCGTATATAATCTGTAGTTATGGTGATTATTGATTCATACAGTTTCATTCATATCAGCTTTTACTCGTCAAATTTCCCACGCAGACATCACACCGACAAAGTTTTCATTAACACAAGAGTTAAATGAAGTGAACGGTGCTATAATGGAAAATGTAGCTTATTTAGAACCCAGATTTTTAATTACATTTCTTTATTGGGGGGGTGCACATGCATGCTATGGTGTATGTGTGGAGGCCAGGCAAAGCCTTTAGGAGGTGATTCTCTCTCCTCTCTAGGTCCCAGATGCCAAGCTCAGGTCGTCAAGTGTGGTGGCAAGTGCCTTCACCTGTTGAGCCATCTCACCAGCCCAGAAATTTTGATTAATAATTTAATTATATGTTTGTACATGCACGAATCTGGGAACTCAAAGAGCCATGGAGTCTGAGATAAAAAGTATATATATTGGCCTCTCAAAACTGTATTTTTAAACTTTTTTTTAATTCTTTTTCAGTAAGCAAAAGTTACATAAGTACTCTCAAAAAAAGTAATGAGTAGAGAGATAATGTAAGCAACTAAAACATTTATATATTTTATATTTATTTTATATATTTTAATTTTTTATATTTTTATATTATTTATTTTTGTATATTTTATTTATTTTATAATATAAATATAAAATATATTTTTATAAAATATATTTATTATATAATATATAATAATAATATATAATATATAAAATATATGATTATATATTATAAAATATAATTAGACTTTGTTCATAAAAGGGTACTTGTGTTATTTTCAGTTATTTATCATAGTAAAATGAAACCCCAACTGCCATCATTAGACTGAAATGTTATTTTTACATGCAAGGGTTTCTATTTGTCTTAATATATTAAAAATTTATTTTAATTTTAAATTTATTACTTGCAATGAACATGAAGTGTATCATTGAAACAGTTTTGAGGGGTGTAGTTCAGAGGTATTAAATACATCCACAGTGTTATAGGACTAATGCCACCATTTATTCCCACAGCCCTCTTCATCTTGTAAAACTGAAGTTCTATACCCATTAAATAATAACTCCCCAGTCCTTTTCCTGTCTCCTAGCCTTCTACTTTCTGTGACTTTGCCTAATTCAGTGGTTCATATAAGCAGAATTTTTAGTAGCTGTCTTTTCCAACCGGCTTATTTCACTTAGCATTATGTCGTCAAAGGTTCATGTAGGCATATATCAAAATATCCTTTCTTATTTTGTAAGGCCGAATTATACCTCATTTTGTGTATGAATCACATTTCACCTATGCATTCATGTGTCAATGGATAATTTGAGTCTCTTCTGCGTTTGAGCTGTTGTAATTCCACTATGCACAGGGGTGCAAATGCTCTTTGAGCTGCTACTTCTTAATGTCTTATTAGCATATATCAGTGATACACAATAATGGGTTTCATTCATATATACAATGTATTTCAATCCTGTTTACTCTTACCCTCTAGTTTCCTGTTTACTCCCTCCGATCCCTTTCTCTCAACTAGCTCCCTCTTCTATTTCATGTCTTTTTTTTTTTAATGACTCAATCAGTTTCATTATGGTTACTATAGGAAAATAAGGAGGGTTTGTTTACATGGACACCTTGCCAGTGACTGTACAATTGAAGGAAATATTTCCCCATCAAACATCACCAATGTATAAATTCTCAGAGAGGGAGAGGGCCTCAGGAACTTCTCTGCACTCCATGACAGGATGTTGACAGGCCTACTCTGATGCAGGTCTTGCACAGCACCTGTAAATTCAAGAGTCCAACAGCCATGCAATGCCTGGTAGTCAGCATTCCACACTGTAAACCCGTTCTTCCAGCTCTTACATTCCTCCCAGCCCTTTTGTGATAGTTCCAGAGCTCTTGGGGGGGGGGTATAATACAGATGCCCCATTTATTGCTCAGCATTCAGCGGGCACTTATTCTCAACACCTGGACAGTTGTGGGTCTCTGAAGTTACTACTGGCCACTGCAAAAAGTAACTTTGCCGACCAAAGCTGGCAATCCCGTTAATCTATTGTCATAAACGTAGTTATTTAGAGGGCAGTTTGACAGCCATCTCATGTCCAGTTATCAAAACGACAGTAGTAACCTCCTCACTTGGGACTATGACCTTCTCAGCCAAAGGCTTCTGGCTGGGTGTATAGTACCGGATGTGAATTAGCTCTTGTGGAGCAGGCTTCAACTCCAACCAGAAAGCAGGTTGGTTACTCTCCTAACAGACTTGCCAGTATTGCACTAGTGGGTATATTTTGCCTGGCCAGTAGTTATTATTGCACTGAAGGCTTCACAGCTGAGTTAAACTGTTAATGGCAATTCTCACCCAGCATCTCCATAGCACTTTCCAGCAATCTGAAGGCTATCCAGGGCAGAGGAAGCTTCCAGCTCACTTCCAGAATGATTTCTCTGTCATGTGACCAGGGCATGTGGTAAGAGCTTACTTCAAATGGTTTTTTGAGTCTATACCAAAATTTCTAGCTCGTATTGTAATCTGATCTTTAATTCTTTAAGGAACCAGCTTAATGTTTTCTGCTCTATCTGCACTAATTTTACATTCGTAAAGGAAGGCACAAGATTTATTTCCTTAATTTGTCAACATCTATCTGTCTTGTTTTAGTGGGTGTGAAGTGATATTTCATTTGAGCTTTGATCATTGTTTGGTATGATTTTCTTTGGAGAAAATCTATTCAAATCTATAAACGTATGATGAATTTCTTTTCTGTCTTCTTTATACTCTTTGAACAATGCATAAGGATACAAATCACTAGGCACAGTGGTTCATGCCTATAGTTCCAGCTACTTGGGAGGCTGAGGCAGGAGGATCACTTGAGTCTGGGAGTTTTGGATCACAGTGCTTCACGGCAGTCAGGTGTCCACGCTAAGTTCACCACCAATGTGGTGGCTTCCTGGGAGTTGGGGGACCACCAGGTTGCCTAAGGAGGAGTGAAGTAACACGGGTCAGAAGCAGAGCAGGTCAGCGCTCTCAGGATACAAGTCATTAAACTCCTTAAATTAATCTTTACTTCATTCTTTGATCCACTGTTAGGTATGGAACCTGTTTTTACTGTTAACCTTTTATACGGCTCATCACCAATGCGTAGGACAGCTGAGTTTTGCTTCTTGTATCTTACCTAGAGATTATAATGTGTGTGTGCCTGTGTTTTTGTGTGCATGTGTGTGTGCCCATGTGTGCACAAGTGTGCATGTGTATGTGCATGCGTTTGTGCATGTGTGCATACATGTGCATGTGTTTGCGTATATGTGTGGATGAGTATATGTACTCATATGTATGTGTGTGTACATGTGTTACGTGTGTGTGTGTGTGTGTGTGTGTGTGTGTGTGTGTGTGTGTAACATTTGGATTTTGTTCTTTCTCTACATATAAATCATATTAACTGTGAGAAGATAACTTTTCTTCTTCCTTTTCCATATGGATACCTTTTATTTCTTTATTTTGCCTGATTGTTCTGGGTTGAGCCTTGACTGATATGTTGAACCGAACCAGCAGAAGCAGGCAGTTTTGTCCCATTCCAGGTCTAAAGGAAAAGCTCTCCATCTTTCGTCACTGGGCATGTTACCTTTGTGTTTTTCATATGTAATCTTTAGTACACTGAAGCAATGAAGCAATTTTCTTCCATTATTTTCATAAAACAGTGCTCAATTTTGCCAAGGGCTTTTTTTTTCACATTAGTAGAGACGATCATGAATTCTTCTTTGCATTTCATTGCTATAGTATATTATGCTGGCTTATATTCATATATTTTATTAGGTTACCCCTGCATCCAAGGATAAGTCCTACTCTGTTGTAGGATATAATCTTTCCTACTGTGTGGTTAAAACCTGTGAATCCTGTTTGCTTGCACTTCAGAATTTTTACCTAAATATTCATCGGAGACATTAGCCTGTCATTTTCTCTTCTGGTAGTGTCTTTGTCTGGTGTTCCTATGTGGACAATGTTGACCTCATAGAATATATTTGAATTGTTTTCTCCTCTTCAATTGTTGGGGCAGTGGGGGGACTCAGGAATGTCGCTCTCAATTCTGCTTTAAACATGTGCTAGAGCTGGGCCTGGTGACACACGCTTTTAATCCCACAACTCAAAAGGTAGAGTCAGGTGAATCTCTGTGAGTTTCAGGCCAACCAGAGATGCACAGTAGACCCTGTCTGAAACAAAACAAGGAAGCCATCCGGTCCTAGACTTTATTTACACTTGTTGGGAGCTTTTGATTACTAAGTCACAGTCTCTTTGCTCATTCAGTTTCTTTGTGTGGCTTTGGCGCCTTTCTTGGAACTCACTCTGTAGCCCAGGCTGACCTCGAACTCACAAAGATCCGCCTGCCTCTGCCTCCCGAGTGCTGGGATTAAAGGCGTGCACCACCACTGCCCGGCTTTCTTTGCTCATTTTAAATGTTAAGATTTTCTATGTCTTCCTTATTCAGTCTGGTACTTGTGTGTTTTGAGAAATTTGCCCATTTCTTCTAGTTTACTGAATGTGTTCACATCAATTCTTCTTATAATCCTGTTTCTGTAAAACCAGAAGTAATATCTCATCTTTCATTTTGGTTGAGTCTCCCTTTTGTTTTCAGTCACCCTAGTTAAATACTTATCAATTTTGCTGCTCTTTCTAAAGAGCATACTCTTTATTTTGTTGATGGTTTTCTTCTGTCATTTTTCTAGTTCAATTGTTTATTTCCATTTTAATTGCTATTTTTTTGTTTTGTCTTGTTCTGTGAGTTGATTTCCCAATGTGTAAATTAAGACTATTGTTTTGAGACCTTCTTTATCAATGTAAGAATTTGTAGCTATAAATTTTCCTTTTATCACTGCTGTGTTCATATAATTTGGTATGTTTTCATTTGCATTCGACTCAAGATATTTTGTACTTGTCCTTATGGTTTCATTTGTGGCCTATTGGTTGTTTAAGAATTTTAGTTAGGGACTGAGAAGACAGCTCAGTAAGTTAAGTGCTTGCCACACAAACACGAGGACCTGTAGCACGAATTGTTAGAGGGTCTTATTAGTGAAACAAACCCGAGGCCAGGTATTGGGGTGAATGCTAGAAGATCAGAGAAGCAGAACAAGCCACAGCCACCTCACCTTGCCAATTCCTCAGCTGATCCTGTTTCCTCAGACTGGAAGCCTCTGAGTCCTCATCCAAATGGGTCTCAGCTGAACTGCTTCTCAAAAGCCTGAAAGCTTAACTAGCCTAGTTCCTGGTCTTCACGCCTTATATACCCTTCTGCTTTCTGCCATCACTTCCTGGGATTAAAGGCTCACTTTGTGGGATTAAAGGCATGAGTCACCATGCCTGGATATTTCCAGTGTGGCCTTGAACTCACAGAGATCCATGCCTCCAGAAGGCTAGGATTAAAGGTGTGTGTGCCACCATTTTCTAGCCTCTGTATCTAGTGGCTGTTCTGTTCTCTGACCCCAGATAAGTTTATTAGGGTGCATAATATTTTGGGGAACACAATACCACCACAAGGACCCATGTGCAAAAGGCTGGTTGTAGCAGCCCACACTTGTCCAGACCCCTGGGAGCTTGTGAGCCATTAGCCTTGCCTAATCAGTGAACCCCTAGTTCCCAGTGAGAGACTCTCTTAGAAAACAAGGTGGCGCCAGCCAGATGACTCAGTGAGTACAAGCGCTTGCCATACAGGCTTAAAAGCCCTGAGATTGCTCTCTAGAAGTGATATAAGTGTGAGAGGAAAAAACTGAGTTTTCCTCCAACTTCCACATAATGCTGTGGGGTAGGTGCAGTATACATCATATACATAGATAACAATTACAATCAATTAAACTAAAAAAGTCCCAAGGTGGACGGTTCTGAGGAATGACACCCAAGTTTGTCTTTTGGGCTCACATGCAGATGCATGCACATATGTGCCTGCACACACATGAACATACTGCCCCACCCCACACATATGCATACACAAAGAGCATGTTGTTTAATTTCTGCATATGTTTGGATTTTCCAGTCTTCTTTCTGTTGGATTCTAATTTCATTCTATTGTGATCGGAGAAGAGAGTCTCTTCCAGGTGCAATGATGCACTTGTATGAATCCCAAGAGGCAGAAAAGACAGCTTATGCATTTTAAATATTTTTTTTTAATTCATTAAGACTTATTTTGTGGTTTAACGTATGATCTGTCCTGAAGAATGTTCTTTATCTTAGAAAAATGTGTATTCTGCTATTGTCTAGAGGCATTATTGGGCCCATCATCTACAGTAATATTTACATCATTTTCCGATCAGTTTTCTGCCTAGTATTCTTGTTCCATTCATTGCTGGAAGTAGGACGTGAAGGCTGGGGTGTAGCTTGATGGTAGAGCATTTGCGTAGCATGTATGAGGCCCTGGGTTCATTCCTAGTGCTACAAGAAGAAAATGTAGAACGCTGGACTCTTTTTACTGCTCTTCTGCTACTTTTCCCTCCAATTCTGTCAAATTTTGCTTCATGTATTTCATATATTCAGAAGCTCTAATGTCTGATGCATAAATATTATTATTTATTCTTAGTCTTAATTGGCCATTTTGTTATGTATTGTGCTTTATCTTTTTAAATTATTGTTTTTGAGATTATGATGTGATTACATCACTTCCCCTTTCCCTTTCTTCCCTCCGTACCATCCTATATATTCCTCCCGACTCTCCTTCAAATTTATGGCCTCTTTTTTCATTAATTATTGTCATATACATGTATGTGTCTATATTCCTAAGTATAACCTGCGCAGTCTATATAATGTTACTTGCATGTATGTTTTTAGGACTGACATTTGGTATTAGATAATCCCTGGGTAAGACCGTTTGTCACTCAGCATTCCTTATTTGCCTGGAATTCTTTGTGTAGAGTTGAGGCCTTATGCTCTTTCCCCATCTACTTTGGCATGTCCATTGTTGTTGTCCTTGGTGAGCTCGAGTTTAGACAGTCATGTTGGTGAGACTCTATGGGTATAGCAAACTCCCTGGTCCTCCAGCTCTTACAATCTTTTCACCCCCTCTTCGGCAATGTTCCCTGAGCCTTAAGAGCAAGGGTTGTTTTGTAGATGTGTTCATTGGGCAGTAGTAGCCCTCATACCTTGATGGTAGCCAATAGATCTCTAGTTAGACTTAAGTGCTATTCAACGAAAGGGAAACCACGCCTTATACTAGAAAACAATTCCAGCTACCCAGGGATAGTGAAGTCATGCATCTTGGAGATGAACCTACAACCATCACTTTGTACCAGATATGGGTAGGCCTTACCCCTCATCAAGGAAATGTCTTGTAATAGATGGAGACCATCACATAAAACCACAACCAATCAAAATGCAGAGTGGAGGAACCCAGTCCCAGTATTCTTCACCTTATGTCACAGATTTTGACTTTAAGTCTATATTGTGTGTTATCGCTATAGTACTTTTAACCTATTCTCGTGACCATACACATGGAGCATCTTTTTCCATCTTTGACCCTCAACCTGTGTTTTTCTTTAGAGTAAAGGTGTTTTGTAAACATCCCATAATTTGATCCTGATTTTTTAATCTATTTTGCCAATATATATTTTTCATTGAGAAATTAGTCAATTTACATTTGATACAATAACTACTAATAGAATAGAACTTATTGGTGCTATTTTATTATTTTCTCTGTGTTATAGTGTTTTTTCCCCTCATTTCTTCAATTAAGTCTTTCCTTCATGTTAAAATTGTATGTTTTATTATATGTTCCTATTTCCTTTTAAATAAGTTCTTTTGTGATTTCCAATTTTTAAAAAAAGTTGTAACAATTGACTTTAAGCGGGTCTAAATTTCAATTACATACCAAAATTCTATTCCTTTTTAGCTTCCCTCTTTTATGATGTTGTCACAACTTATGTCTGTCTTATATAAGCATTAATATATATTCATAATTTTATACTTTTCTTTTGAAATCATGAAGAAAAAGTAGAGTTTCAAAACAGAATTATGATAATACTTAGCTTAGTATTTATCCATGTTTTTGTCTTTACTGGAGAACTTAACTTTTTTTAATGTATTTGTTGCTGTTTTGAGACAGGGTCTTTCCAGGTATGACCTTGAACTATGTCAGCGAGGGTCCTCCTATTTCCACCTCCTCAGCATTACAGGAGTGTGTTGCCACACTCAGTTTACGTGGGACAGAGGATTGACCCCAGGGCTCCCTGAGAGGTAGGCAAGCACTTTACCAGCTAAGTCTCATCCCCAGCATTTTTATTTGGCTTCAGATTATTGTAGAAGGCCAATCGGGAGGACTCCTTTTAGCATTTCTTGTAGGGCAGATAATAAACTTGGCTTTTTTAAATTTTTCTATAAGTATTTGATTTCTCCTGTACTTTTCAAGGGCGATTTTGGCTGGTTGTAGAATTATTTTGTTATTCCTTTCTTTCTTATGGCATTACAGTATATCTTCCCAGCGCCATCTGGTCCACAAGGCTTCTTGTGGCCGAGAAGTTCACTAAAGGTGACAGTCCTTGACGTATGCTGAATTTCTTTGGCGCTTTCAAGACACTCTGGTTTTGTCTTTCAGCAGCTCAAGTGTAAGGCCCTTGGGTGGACCTTCTTGGGTTTATTCTACTTGGCATAGACTCAGCTTCTTCTGTACTTGTCTTTCCTTGGATTTGAAGTTTTGGCAATTATTTTTCTCATGTAAATTCACTGTCCCTTCTTCTCCATGAATCCTTATAATGTGTATTGGGTCAACATAACGGTATCTCCCAAGCCCTTTAGATTGTATCTATTTTTATTAATTCTTTATTCTTTTTATTGCTCACAACATTTTCAAATGATGCATCTTCAACTTGGCCTGTTCTTTGCTTTCCATGTTAAAATTTTTTCTTGCTCTCTTCCAGCGAATTTCAGTTCATTTAGCATAATCTTAGCCCCATGATTTGTTTGGTTCTTTTTCATAATTCATGCCTCTTTGCTGACACTCCCACTTTGTTATTTTTTTCTTTTTTTATCTTTTTGGTTCTTTCCTTCTTTTCCTTAGCTTTCTAAGCAAAGTTTAAGACTATTATTTTTAAATCGTTGACTAGAAACTCTAAAACGTGCCTCTCTTTTCGCATCCATGTCTGGAGATGCATTCTCTTTCTTTGAGTGAACTACCTTTCCTCATTTCCTTGGATGCTTGTGGGTTTTGTTGAAAATTGAGAAGTCGAAAGAACATCCAGATCCATGGACTGGCTCCGTGTGTAGAAGACCCTCCTTGATCAAGTGAAGTGTCCAAGTTCAGGGTCTTTTCAAGTCTTTTTGATCTATGTGCATACGTACTTAGAGTTTTTCCACTTCCTGCCATATACACAACTATTTTAACATACCTTCATTTTTCTCAGAGTTTTCTTGGAGACTTAAATGTTCTGTTGTATTCTTCCGCCCATTACCTCTCATTCTTAGGTACCCATGAGTCCAGAGTCTCCTTGTTAGATCTCTGTGCCATGATGCTCATTACTGCTTTCATCGTCTTTCAATCCAAAGTCCTTCCATCGTCTCCCCCAAAAACACACGTTCAGGTCTGTCACAGAAATAGTTCCCTCTTTGGTACCAATTTCTGTTTTAGTTAAGGATTTTATTGCTGTGTTAAACACCATGCCATAAGCAACTTGGGGTAGAAAGAGTTTATTTTGCTTACACTCCCTTATCACAGTCCACCATAAAAGGAAGTCAGGACAGGAACTCAGGCAGGGCAGGAACCTGGATATAGGAACTGATGCAGAGGCCATGGAGTGGTACTGCTTACTGGCTTGCTCCCCATGGTTTTCTCTGCTTGCTTTCTTATACAGTCTAGGACCACCCGCTCAAGGGTGGCACCACCGCCCACAGTGAGCTGGGCCTTCCCGTGTCAATCATCAATCAAGACAATACCCCCCAGGCTATTCTGGTGGGACTGTTTCTCTACTGATGTTCCCTCCTCTCAAATGACTCTGGCTCATCAAGTTAACACAAAACTAACCAGCGTAGAAAATAGTATTCATTTTTGAAAACTAAACAAGTTAGAGCAGTGGGAGCTAAAACAAAAAAATGGCTCAGTCAGGAAAGTGCTTGTTGCCACACAAGCATGAGAACCTGAGTTCAGATCCCCACCCCCATGTATGCTGGGCACAGCCACGCCCATCCAAACCCCAGCACTGAGGGAATGGAGACAGGCAGGTCTCTGGCCAGCCAGTGTGGCTACCAGATGAGATCCAGGTGAAATGATCAACACTGTCTCAAAAAACAAGATGGAGAGCGACTAAGAGAGACAGCAAATGTCAACTTCTGGCCTCCACACAGCATGCATGTGCACCCCACTGTGCATGCATGTGCACATGCACACACACAAAATTAGCACATCATGTTCAACTGTAGATGAATACATAAAAGTGCAAATATGCACACACACACACACACACACACACACACACACACACGTTTTTGAGTGCCTGCTAAGTTCCTTCAGCTTGGTATAATCTACTCAACAACATCCAGGGAATGTACACTGCATGACATTATTTTGGGTACTTAGCTCTTTAGTTAGTGAACATTACTGTTAAGAAGCAGGCATTCTAATGGAGCTGATACTGACAAAAAAGAACATATGCTGTAGGATTATTATTTATAGCATATAAAAGAGAACATGTGCTATGGAGGGGGAAAATCGAACATCAGGAAGAGGAAGAAAGAGTCGGGGCTGCAGCATTAAATAGAATAATCTGCGTGGACCACACTAAGACAGTACATCAGTGCAGAGATTTGAGTTAGGAGTAAAGATTATGTTGCTGTCTAGGGGAAAGAACATTCCATCAGAGAGAACAGTGGGTAAAGGTAGGAGGTAAGAGCACCCATGACAGGCTGAAGGGGCCAGTGGAGTGTTGACTGGTTAGACATTAAGCCAGAGAACTATTAGGGCTGGTTCACAAGTTGCTCGAGTCCTTGTAAATAGTCAGCTCTTGGACCTTTCCTCTGCGTAACAGTGGGTGCCGCAACACTGTCTAGCACTAAGTGGAATAATTCGACTCACATTTTCAAAGGATTTCTCGGGTCACTGTGCTTGAGTTTAAAGGGAGTTGGTGGTTGTTTCTGCCATCTTAGGTATATGACAGCTAACACTGACACAGAAGAACAGAGTTTCCCAGGCCCTAAGGCTTTTAACACGCACATAGAGGAACTGAAGTTGGATGTCCTCCTTCAGAAGGTAGACCTTTTACGGATAAATGAGTCTGACAAAGTGCAGAGTTTTGAGCTGCTTTGTGACCACAAAGAAAAGGTAAGAGCTGCATGTGCATAACATGTGCGTGCCATTTTCCATTTTTATTTAAGTACTACCCTGCTCATATTGGAACTATAATACTGTGTCACAGCATAGAAACAGAATGATTGATGTATTTCTTATAAAACGAGTAATTTTTTTTAATTGAATTTGAGATAATTAGGTTTACCTAAGGTCACAAAAGTAGGAACCAGCCTTATATAGAGTTACTTTGATTTTATTAACTTTGATATGTAATGCATGCTTTATAACATGAAGAAGTAAGTCATTATGCCCAGGAATACAGTATGTTTTCCCTGGAGAGAATAAAAATTATAGTTGGAGTTTTCTATATTGCTATCAATATCATATCGATCAGTATGCTCAAGCTGTTTCTATCGATAGTCATTCTGCAGTGTTTCATGTGGGACTTGAAGAACTAATCTTGTCTCACCATCACTAATGACAAAAGGGACCTAAGCGCTCTAAGATCTAAGGGGAAATCAAATCTTTTTTTGCCCATGAGTAATATGAGGCTAACCTTGGTCTGAGGGCTTAGCAACTCTTAACACACTGTAAAACCTGCAGATCCTAACTGATTAACACATAGCATACAAATATACCAAAAGATCAGACGATGCTCTATGAAGATGTGCAAGAATTAACTGTCAATAAAAGTTTTAAAAAATTAAAAAATATTTACAATTATAATTGGGTCATTTAGGTAAAAATTGTAATGTCCTTTCTGAGTGTATGCACTTTAATTTACAAATACTCCCTACAATGCTCAATAAGCTATTTATTATACTGGCAGTAGACCATTTACGAAGGATGAGAGAGAGGGTGCCCTAGTCCAGGGAGACTGTTTAGGTTCTGGCCCATGTCAGTTCTGTCTACTACACAATTGGATCTAGTTTCCATTTAATATTAATTGATTCACAATACAAACGTAACACTGTATTTGGCCATATTTCTTAGCCATAAATATTTGAGTTTAAAATGTTAAAAATCCATATGTATAAATTCAGTCATCTATAAATACCATTTTACCTGCCTTTAAGGTACAGTGAAAGCAATGATGTCAGTCTGGACAAACTAATGCATTAATCTAGTGTGTGATTCTATCTTTCCAGTTTAGTGAAGAGATAGAGTTTCTGTGGCGGCTTGCCCGTGCCTATGGAGACATGTATGACCAATCTACAAATACACAGGAAAAGAAACATTATGCTAATATTGGTAAGTAATTTGTCAAACTGGTTGTTCTCGGGTGGCATTATCTTCCACAATAAGCCATTAGTCGATTTTAATTCATGCAAAATCATCTTAGTTAGAGACTCAATCTATCTCCAATATATCCTGGTAACCAAAAACTATACACAATCTCAGAAAAGGCCTTCCAAGACTAAAGTGGATGTTCCTTTAAAATAATTGAGCTAATAATATTAGAGCAGGGAACTGGAAAAAAAACCCAGACTTCACATTTTAAAATCTTTTTTTTTTTTTCCAAGACAAGGTTTCTCTGTAGTTTTGGTGCCTCTCCTGGATCTCGCTCTGTAGACCAGGCTGGCCTCGAACTCACAGAGATCCACCTGTCTCTGCCTCCGAGTACTGGGATTAAAGGCGTGTGCCACCATCACCCCGCTCTTTTTAAAGTCTTCAAGACTTCCCTTTTAGCATCGCAGGAAGCCAAAACACCTGTGCTCGTATTTGAAGCACACTAATAAGCCAAGGAGGATCATGGTCTCCAGCTGTAACCGCTCACAGTTAAACTCACAGCACACTTCCTGTGGCACTCAGGCCTAGGAACACAGAAATAACCTCTCAGATGTCAGGAATTCAGAATGTATCTGGAAGAATAAAGTCAACTCTGATTTGATGGTTATTTAAGATGAGTGCATCATGGCAATCCATTATACTGCCATGTCTACATTCTGCGTGTATTTTAAATTTTCCTCAATAACAGTAATGGCATGATTAAAACCAAGGAGAAGGTCAAATTGTTGTTGTGGCCCTGTTTATGTTTCACTGGGTGTCAGAAGGCTTTTCTGCTCAGAAGCCCCTGAGCTGCCATCTCTCTGGGCTTCAGAATAATTGGTGTTGTAGTTGGTTTTTCCTCTTTTTGTTCCAAAGCGTTCTCTTTCCCTGGCTTTTCTATGACAGTATGAGAAAGAAAGAGCAAGGGAGAACTCCTCCAACTCTAGTTCTGGCATTTTCATTTCCACGAAGGACGTACCACCAGAAATCTGTGGTGGTCTTTCTTCCCGTTGAAGATTTCCTTGCTGAGTGACCTCTGCACTTTAATTCCCCCCTCACTGGAGGAAGATGAGAGACTTCCCCTCTTGTCCTGTTCATATTTATCCTTCACCTTCCCGGGGTTAGTCTTCTGTAGCAATCCAGTTGGCAGGTGATATACATACACGGTGGAGTTTTTAAAGAAGAATTTTGAGCTGGAGTCTAAAAGGATTTATATTCATATCTGCGAGGGGGGAGCGAATAAAGCATATTGACGTAAAAACTGTTGGACATTCACCAGCAGTCATGTTTTTTTTTTTTCTCTAACACTTCCTTCTCTTGGATGCTCTGTTAGCAGACGGGGCTAGGAGCGCAGAATAGATGGGGTCTCAGAATGACTGAGGGGAGCCTCTGACTTTGTTGGGAAGGCGGTACTGTTCAAATAGTCACATATAAAGAGACCAACAGAGATGGGCTGTTATTTTAAAAGAGGATGGGGGTGCTCAGAGTTTATAGCAAAAAGGAGGAGTCAGTAGCAGGAGCTAGAAGTTCATGGAGGGAAATTTTCTTATGGAGGTAACCAGTTCCCATAGGTACAATGTTTTAGTCTGTTTTGAAACTGACTGGGAGCCCAAGTGAGATGTCCTAGTTAGCTTTAACTGCCAACTTGACACAGCTTAGAGCTACCCGAAGGGAGCCTCAGTTGAGGGACTTCCTAGATCAGATTGGTTTGTGGGCAGGTCTGTGGGGGGTTGTCTTGGTTGATAATTGCTGTAGGAGGGCCCAGACCACTGTGGGCAGTACCATTCCCTAGACATGGAGTCCTGGACCGAAGCATGGGCCTGCAAGCTAGACATCAGACAGTGTGTCTCCTTAGTTTCGGCTGTGCTTTCCTGGCTGTGCGTGAGTTCCTTGGTTAAAAGCAATGCTGTGTGGACTAGCAAGCAGGCCTGGATCTAAGTCCCTGCCTGAGCTCCTGCCCTGACGTCCCTCAGTGGTGGTCTATGATCTGTAGGCTGAAATAGAGCGTTTCCACCCCTAAGTTGCTTCTGGTCAAAGTATTTGTCACAGTAACAGAATGGAGCTAGAACAGGAGTTCATGTATGAGATAATGGGAAAGTGGAAAAACAATATGAAGGGGATGCAGGGGTAAATCCTGAGTGCATAGGGTCAACATGAGGTTTATCCTTAAGGTGAAAATCTACAGTATCACAGCAAAAAGAGAGCTCTGTTTTCATTCATACATAGAGTGAAGTAAAGCAAAAATCACTTTTTTGTACATTTAAGAAATTCATGGAAGATGTTTTTGTCTGGAAGCAGTGTTAAAACAAAGTGTAGCGAGAAGAGGGGAAGAGGGAGGCAAGGGACACATGTGAGTGTGACAGTGCCACACGTGAGAACGGGCTGTGTGGAAAGGACCGATGAACGGCCGTCGCAATTCAGTGTATAAGGAATAGACGCTTAGTAAGGTCACGATCAGGAACACCGGGGCTGAGAGCCAGGATTCAGTCCGGCTCTTGAGGAATGTTGGGTTCAGTATGAGGAGGGGTGTTGAAGCGGATTTCCTCCTCAGCTCCTGTGTGAGGTCATTCGGAATTCTTTTATAAAACTCAATTAGTGCGCCATTATGCAACACATTTTCCAAGTGTGACTGACTGTTTACTTGTATTCCAAGTAAACTGTTATTCTCATTCCTAAGAGGACATTGCAGTAATACTTAAATGCTTGGTATGAATGCTTGTTCTGTAGGGGAAGGAGCTGTTCCTGGGGGTGAAGAGGGGACTATACAGCCAGCCTGTATGCCGCCCAACTTCCTCTGTTATCCCCAGAGTGGTGGTTTCGACCCTACTTAAGCCTGTGGGTGGTGCACTAAAAGTTTCCATTTGACAAGGCAGCTGAAGCTTAGATTCAGATCTAAGCTTCTGTTTTCAGACAGTCTTGCTATACAGGGCAAGCTGGCCTTGAACTCACAATCCTCCTGCCTCAGACTTCCAAGTGCCAGAAGTGCAGGTATGCACCAGCCACCAGACTCAGCTTAGTTTGTTTTTCACAAAAGAACACATTTTTAGCTGGATGCGGTAGCTCATACCTGTAATCCCAGTACTGGAGAGGCTGAGGCAGGAGGATTGCCATGAGTTCAAAGTCAGCCTGGGATTCATAGCGAGTTCCATACCAGTCTAACCAACAGTGTGATACTGTCTCAAAATTTAAAAAAAAAATGGTATGTTTCTGTTTGGAAAGGGAGTATGTTTCTAGTGTTTCATTAAAAATAACTGATCCTTTGATGCTTGTCCAAAGGTAATACCAGTTATTACTAGAATGCTTTACTTTAATTTTTTCCATTTCAGGTTGATTTCTACACAAGATATGTCCCTTAATGGATAAACTATAGCATGCACCTTGAGCAAGTCATAAATTAGTCACAAATTAGAGACTGATTTTAGAAGATCCCTATTTAAGATTCTCTCAGCCACTTTCGTAGTCACTGGGTAGTGTCTTCAAGGCACAAAAAGGGAGTGGGGGCAGGGAGGAAAGAGGCACAGGAAAAAAGTATTCTCTTTTTTAGAGTCTCAGAATACACTCAAGCCATTAGAGAGCCTCCGTGAGAAATAGTCCTCACATGATTAAAAGCTATTCTAAAGTGAGTGTAATAATTTAAGAGCACCATGTGTTCCTTGGACCCATTCTTATTGTGAATGAGCAGGCCAAGCTCCTTGGGCCTTCCCCACCCCTTCACACACTCTCTACTGTCCTTTGATGGTGCACTTACTTTTTAGTCAAGTTCCTTGTGTGTGTACTTGCTGTACACTGAAGGCTACAAGCCCTGGAAATCAAGGACCATCTCTAATTTGATGTTTTGGTCCTAGAGGTTCACACAATATGACAGCTAGTGAGCACTCAGCAAATGCCGTATAAATGGATTACAAGAAAACAATGTGTTTTTCTTTCACGTAATGAGTAAGAAACTTCCCTTGCCCTTGCCTAAGTCAGTTAACCCAGTGGATCTCAAATGTGAGCGCACAACAAAATCCTTGAAAGCCAGTAAAATACGGATTATCAGGCCTGACCCCCAGAGTAAACAGTTGGCCCCGGTGGCGAATGTCCTCTTCTAACAAATTACAGTCGGGACAAATGCTTTCCACCTTAGGACCCTACTGAGGAGCCGCTGACTCAGTTGAAGACCCCGTCTCCTACCAACTCCTGTAACGACAGTAACTTCAATCTCTTTGTCTTTCAGGAAAAACGTTAGGAGAGAGAGCTATCACTCGAGCACCCATGAATGGACACTGCCATCTGTGGTAAGCACACGGGAGCCCTGTAGGCTTAGCCTCACGGTATGCCTCTCTCTACGCCTCTCTCTACACTGCCCTGAGTTCTGAAGACTATGATTGCTGCATTGACCTGGTCAGCCACACTCGCCACTCAGGAAAAGATAGTGGAAAGTACAGCAACTGTTACCATGTTTATTCTCACATATTTCTCTTTAGATGCATTTTAAACGTGAGAATCTCACGAGACTCTAACAAGTCTCGTGCCTCTGAGGGTAAACTATAATTAAGTCTAATAAAATATACCAGTTTTTTAGCGGGGCGGTGGTGGTGCACACCTTTAATCCCAGCACTCGGGAGGCAGAGCCAGGCGGATCTCTGTGAGTTCAAGGCCAGCCTGGTCTACAGAGCGAGATCCAGGACAGGCACCAAAACTACATGGAGAAACCCTGTCTCAAAAACAAACAGACAGCTGTCAGCAGGGGGCGCTCCATTCCCAAGCACTCACTTAAATCTCCTGAACAAAAACCCAGCAGTTTTTGTGTACCCCAAATTCTAAGAAACACACCCCAAAATGGGAAATGAATTTTAGGAGCTAGAACATGTGACTTGAAACACACACGCTAATTTAGAAGTATACATTTATACAGATTAGATGACCTAGACAAACTAACCAGAGATATAAAACCCAGGATTCTTATACATTACAGTGATCTTTTAATCTTCCTTCCTTGAGGAGTACTGTGATGAGTTTGTACCAAACAAGCTATTTTCTCTCCTCATCTCTTTTGAAACTGGGGGTCTGGGACCTGGTTAGCCAGATCTGGGCCAGAAAAAAAGGACTCCTGTTTTACCCTTAACTCTGAGTTTCTCTCCTTCTCCCTACTGCTCCTTCCATACCCTGTTTCACTTCCTCCTCCTCCCCCTCCTCCTCCTCCTCCTCTTCTCCTTCTTCGTCTTCCTCTGCTCTTCCCTCTATCCAACATTGTAGTCAGATTTTTCACCCTACTTGCTCTGCATCTCCTCACATCTCCACCTTCTTCCCACCATCCTCTCTGCCAAAAACATCCTGCCTAGCTATTGCCCGTTTAGCTTTTTATTAAACCAAACCAATCAGAGTGACACATCCTCACGATGTACAAAAAGTTTCTTCCACAACACAACATTCCTCTGAACCCATGAAGAATCACATTATAAATGTGCATCATCTTCAGTGAGGACCTTTATCAGTGTAAGTTTTCAGTTTTCATACAGAAGCAATATTGAGTCTTCTCCAAGCCCCTCCCCCCATAAGTACCTGTGCTCTGGCTGGCTAAGGCGGACTGGGCTGAAATCACGCTCAGTAGGTTGCTCTGTCCCCTTTAATCCCCTTCTCTCTCTCACTTTTTCTGTTGTCAATGAAATACCTTGTTTGTGGCAATGGGACTTAAATACTAGATTAAGTCCTTATCACCACAAAATAATGATCCAATTATGTTTCACATGATGTTTTTAAATTTGGTATCAATTTTTAACTTTAAAAATGTTAAAATCAATCCAGTTGATGAAAATGTAGTAAGTTTGAATGCCAGTTTAACCTTAACTCTTAGAATGTGTTCTATCTGCTCGGTAGAAAAGCCTTCATTCAGTGAAATAGTAAAATTTAAGGTGGTGATGAAAGAGAATCTTAAACTTTGACTCGTGAAATAGTGGGTGGAATTTAGATAAACTGATTCCATAGCTCGTCCTCACAGTGTTGAGGAAAATGACTTGATTCATTTAGTCAACAAGAATGGCAAACTGTGGTCTGAAGCCTAAATCCAGCAAAACAAATATTTATTGGACAGCTGGGGGTCTAGGTCAGCTTGGAAAGAGTTTCTCTGCTGTAACTTTAAGGCTGTATAAATGTTCTAGAAGATTCCATTGTCTTTATTATATCAACCTAAAATACTCTGGAATGGAGATAATGAAATATATTTGTATTATGTTGGCCAAAAAGGTTTGGCTGTAGGTATAGATATATCTTCCATGTGAGTTATGCTCTACTGTTTGTGAGTTATAGCTACACACCCTATAGTGTATGTGTCACAGGAAAGTCTGTTTCCATTTTCTAAATACAGAAGCAAAGCCCCATACGTGTGTATGTGTGCGCAAGGCCACACTATATGGAGAAAAGCAAAACTAGAACTCAAGATATTATATTCTGATGTTTTCAGCCATCCCTGTATTCCAGGAGGCTGTCCCTGATCCCTCCCATGTACGTAGTGTTAGTGTTGAATCACAAATACTGCAAGAAATGAGTGCGGTTACTTTAGGAATTGTTGAAATATAATATGGCTGTCACCCATTGAGGGTATATATTCAGTACCAATGCAAATAGGTACACACACACACACACACACACACACACACCACCACCACCACCACCACCACCACCACCACCACCACCACCACACACACAAAATCAGAAGTCTTGTGAAAGCAACACTACTTCAAATAACCTCTAGATGGCAGTAATCCACCATAGTGTAAAGTAACTTTCTTCAGAATTCCCATCAGACTAAGAGTTTAAGCAATAAAATATTAAGTTACATTTTAAAATGAACACTATAAAAATAACATACACATAGATAAAGTTCACTAGAAGAAAGGAAGTGATGGCCTTTTGGGAGAAAGTGAGCGAGTGGAGTTTATGACACAGAAAAATAATATTTTCAGAATCAAAAGACAGATTTCAGGACGGATTATAAATGTCCTAAGTCTCTAGAGACATATTATTTGAAATGGAAAGAGCACTTCCTCTAATGTTTATAACTCATGGAATTTGTTTGTCTTTTCTCTTCACTCACAGTAACTTGGAAAGAATGTGTAATAAGAGCAGGTTAAAAACCCAGAGATTACATAAGTAGTTCTGATTATTCAGAAAACATAGAAATGTATTTTTATAAAATTATAGAAAACAAAATTAGGAGGTGCTGGACTTACGAAAGATGACAATAATCATTCAAGAGATTTTACCATGTTAAAAAAAAAGATCCCTAATAATACGTGAATTAAAGTATCCAAAATGCTGAAAAACATTAGGGAAAAACAGACATTTGAATGAAGTATAAAGCTTAATTAATAATTGTATATTAATATGGGTTCATTGTAACAGTTGTTTATCAGTATCGATACAGTTAAAACAAATGTACTGTAGTAATAGAATATGCTAAAAATGGGGAAAACTAAGTTATGGGGTATGCTAACTGCCTGCGCTATATGTATTTTTGTGTGTGTGTAAATTTAAAGGAAAGTATACTTAAATAGAAAATGGCCTGAGGTTTTTAGTCCAAATAAGTTGAAAAATTATAATACTCATAACCAAAATAGAGGTAGTTACATGGAATTCCAGAAGGATTGAAATTACTCCTAGAATTCTTTGGAAGAAATGATACAGCAGAATTTAGAGAGCATTTCAAAAGAACATATGAATAGACAATCAACCTAGGCCTTTACTTATTAAAGGCCTAGAATAAATATTTGACAGGAGCCAGGTGTGGTGGTGCATGCCTTTAATCCCAGCACTCAAAAGGCAGAGGCAGGTGGATATCTGTGAGTTCGAGGCCAGCCTGATCTAAATAAGTGAGTTCCAGGACAGCCAGGACTGTTACACAGAGAAATCCTGTCTCAAAAAACATAATAATAATAATAATAATAATAATAATAATAATAATCAGGAAATACTAGGATCCACCAGTAAATTCTATCACATATTTAAGGAAAAAAACACACCAACTTTCTACAAGCTCTTCCAGAATTCTCTCTCTTTATCCTAGCACTATAATACTTCTAAAACAAGATGAAATATTACAAGAAAACTGCGGGTCATAATTTCATGAGTATAGGTATAGAAATCGTTTAAAATGTATTAGCAAACTGAATCCGCACGATGTATAGAAAGAATATACAGTGGCCATGTGGATTCTCTCCTGGGCTTTTGGGAAGTTGTTTCAATGTGTAAAAATTGGTTAGTACATTAACAAACTGAAGAAGAAGAAAGACCATGTGCCAGCATCAGTGGATGCAGAAAACCACACTGGACAGACAACTTTTATTCGTGGAAAGTCAAACAAACCAAACCTCTCCAAAAACTAGAGCGGGCACCTCCTCAGCTTGGCAGAGAACAAAGGCCAGACTGGCTGCGGTTAACATCATTCCTAAGGTCAGAAAGTTACTTCCCTGCGTGTAAGCAGGAAGATGAGAGGAAGGGATGTCTGTCCCTCTCAACGCTGCTGTTTGGTACTCCTCTAAGAGTGCCAGCTCCTGCGCAGAAGGATGTGAAAGCTACAGACTGAGAAGAAAAAAATTGACTTGGTTTGCTGAAGACGTGACTGTCCTAACTCTCTTAGAATTTAGTCATCGAAAGCAAGGTTATAGGATGCAAAATTGATGTACAAAACCCAGCCGCAATTGAAATGTAAAATTAAAATGCATTGCCATTAGCATTAGCATGCCCCGAAAATTTAAATACTTAGGTTTTTAAAAATGTACAAAATGTATACAGGATCTATATGAGAAAAAGTGCAAAGCTGTGGTAAGGATATGGAGAGCTAGTTCATGCTGTGGGTACACAGCCCCAGTATTGTCAAGATGTCAGTTTTCCCATTGTGGCTCTGAGATTCCACACACCACCAGCCAAACATCCCATCGACTTATTTTGGGATATCACGAACATATTTTATATGAAGAAACAAAAGACTCAAGTCAGTGCTGGAGGAGGAAACAAAGCTGAGGAGCAGTGGTCCTTGGCTTGAAGGCTTGGAACAGTAACCCAGGAGGAGCAGGGACCTGGGGACCTGCAGCCAAAGGGTCCAGATTTCACAAAGGAGGTTAAGAATGCTCTGGAACAGCATTCTTTTAATATCCAGCCTCTAGGAGCAGAAGAACAACATTAAGTCTCATTTGAAGAGTAGTCATTTATCATACTCTAGGTTCTCAGTCATTTCTACTAGGCTGGATCGACTGTTCCTCCTGCCTCTACTGTGGTGGAGTCCAGTGGCCGTAAAGAGAACAATGTCACAGCCAGAAGGGGCCATTTTCTTGGTTGTGTGTGACTGGTTGGCTTCCTGTCATCCTTTGTTTCCCGGAATGGTCTTACTGTTCCAAATTAAGAAATTGCTCACTTCATTTCTGTACTTAGAATTTTTGCTTATTCAGAGAAATGATTGAGCTAGCATCCCAAACCACATTCCTGATCTCAGTTATTACAACAATGCAATCAGTAACAATCACACAATCTCAACATAAGTTAATGTGTGTATTTTGCCTCGGGCAGCAGCATTCTGAAATCCTCTGAAGCCTTTCACAGACAGAAACAGGTGTGAAACAAACGCCCCTTCAATTTTTAAAGTAAATAAGCAGGTAGCTGAACATGCACTACACCCAGCCTGTAGTCAAATAACCATTTCTATACATTTTGTATTCCCAGTGGGGAAAAGAAATCCCTAGGAACACTCTTGTACTAATACACTATTTCCAGCAGGACTTGAGAGAAATGGAAAATCTTTTCAAAGCATGCTGTAAGATTATCTTTAGTTTTATTTGGTTTTAATCATGAGAGTTGTTTTGTTTTCAATGACATTTAAGGAGGTCGGGAAAGTTTTAAAGAGGCATATTGGTTTTAATATGTTTTAAAATTTCTAAATCTATTAACACATTTTACCCAGTTTAGTGCATGATTAAACTTTCTCTGAGAGACCATCTGATGATGACATTGATGATGGCATCTGGCACTGGCTAAAACCTCCTGTTTGCCAGGCATTGTTGAAATCACATTACACTGGGTGGCTCATTTACCCTCACCACAGTGTGTATGGCACAGACAACAATAATGTGCGCATTTATGCCTGAAGAAGCTGGCTTCACATTAATGTCAAATATCTAGTTATAAGACCCTTGCATCTATATCACCTCTTCTGTAAAATGTTGATGAGTGCTCTAGAGATGTAAGTGTTATATGATAGTGGCGTTTGTTTACAGTTGTACATGGCAGACACTGTTTTTTTTTTTCCTTTCCAGGTATGCAGTTTTATGTGGTTATGTATCTGAGTTTGAGGGCTTGCAAAACAAAATTAACTGTGGACATCTATTCAAGGTATTTCTTGGTGTTCAGAATGTTCCATTTCACTAGCTGGCATGAGATTATTCAGCATGTTAAACTCTGGGGATTTATTTTGATGTTTAAACAACAGAAAATGAAACAGTTAATACTGTAACAAAAAGAATCAAACCATTTGGTTTGCTAAATATTATCCAAGAAGGTACAGGAACCCACATAGTAGGTGAGTGTTCGATTTTATTGGTCATGAACTCACTGACATCATGACATCTGACTGGGACTAGGCAGCCAACAGTCTCTACTGACGTCGGGGACAGAGGTGGGGGACGTAGGATATAATCTAAAGCTTAAAGTTAGTTACCATGATGCGTGAACAAAATAAGCAACTTGCCTACATACCATGTACTAGTTGCTGTTGATTTTTGTGACTCAATAACTAATCTCTGACTCGGTAATTGTGGAGGAAGGAAATGGCTCTTCCTTGTATCCCAGCTCCAGGTATTCACTCTGACAGTGCCTAGGGAATCAATCCATGCCGCTCCAGCACTGCTGTTTTTCTTAAATCCTGCTTCACGCCGTCTTGTACAGATAAACTCGCTTCTGGGTCGATGTGTCTTCACTGGGAAAGTCTAGGACTCAAAGACATTTGACTTGGTCATATTCTAGTTTTACTGTGGCGCTGGGCTCTAGATTAAGCATGGTCTGCCTAGGGCACAGGCGCAGCTTTAGCTCCAGGTACGGGAATTTCGATTTTGAATTATAGCCGAGATTTAGTTGTGGTAGTAGTAGGAATGGGGAAGTTGCTGAGACACTGTCAGACCACCTTGAGTTCCCTGGGCTTTGGCACGGTTCCGTTCAGCAGTATCTGAAAGTAGGAGATGACTTTTCTGTGATTTTTTTTTCCAGGAGCATCTAGATATAGCCATCCAGCTCTTACCTGAAGAACCCTTTTTGTATTACCTCAAGGGAAGATATTGTTATACTGTAAGTTAATGCCTTTGCTTAGAACTCTTGAATACGATGTGGGTATTTAATACATTTCCAATGGCTTACTCATAACTATTGCACATTAGAGAGCATTGTAAAATTAATTTTTAATGTATGACATGTATGTTTTAAAATTGAATATTAATTTTTAATTATAGTGTATATATTTTATCATTTATAAACTTACATTTTGTATATACCTAGGGGTGCGTGTGTGCGAGGGTGTGTCTCTGTGTGTGTGTGTGTGTGTGTCTGTGTGTATACATTTTTTTTCTTATTTTTCCATAGAATTGCAAAAGTCATATGTTGGGCCTCTTAGGTTAAGATCAGCTACCACACACATGTTGTATACAAGTGTACTACCATAGTTCTGTGGAAAGAAGATAAACACTATTTTTTTGTAGTGCTAGGGATCAAACCTAGGACCACCTTACACATTCATCACTAATCTAGAGTCCCAAAAGTTATCTTCAAACATGACACAGGCCAAGGTTCCTTCAAGGAACTTAACGTGATGGGGTGTGAGATATTGAAATTGCTCAAATAAGGGCAACTGGTCAACCTAAGACCTGGTGTTCTAAATAACACTATTAGCTTACAAAAGAGTTACAAAATGTAAAAGTGTATCCAAAAAGGTGCATGAAAAAGGTACAGGGCTGGAATATACAATTTGTAAATAAGGAACCTTTTCATTAAGGCCAAAAGAGGATTGGGGAGGAGGAACAGGCTCTCTTTTATTGAAGACCTGCTGTGTGCCACATGTGAATCTTATGCTTTATATTTCATATTGCACTTAATCTATTTTAAGGTACAGTTATTTCTAGAGCTACAGATTAGAACTCTGTAAAAATAAAAAGCTGCATTAACTGTGAAAGAATTTGTAAATTATTATGCCCCTAATATTGGCCTCAAAATTACAAAATAAAAATTGACCAAATTATGCAAATATACATATGTTTGCAAACTGACAAAATGCTGGTAGACTTTACATGCTACTTGATGGGATGTTGGGGGATAGAGTAGTATGTGGTTCGTGTGTGTATATGTGTATGTGTGTGCGTGCACAAACTCGTGTGCGCATATGGAGCCAATGGTTGGCATCAGATGTTTTCGCAGTAACTCGCCCACCACCTTATGGTTCGAGACAAGGTCTCTCTCAGAATTGAGCTTACCAGTTCTACTAGACTGGCTGGCCAACAAGGGTCAGGGGCCTGCCTATGTCTATCCTACCCCCCAACCCCAATGCTGGGCTTACAATCATGTCCTGCCCCACGCCTTTTACTTGGGTGCTGGCCACTGGGCACAGGTTCTTATGTGTGCAAGCAAGCCATCTTCCTGACCCCCAACCTGCCTTTTTTGATAACTAATCAATCAAGAATACAAAAAGTGTTTATATGTAAAGCACATAATAAGCATATTAAATTCCATATTTAATATGTATTGAAATGACTGGACTTCAGTTATACTCATCAATCTGGTAAAAGCAATGTTAGGTGAAAAAAATCACAAAAGGAAATACATAGTGCGATATACTTTTTACAAAGTTCAGAATAACAAAACTAAGCAAATCAATAAATAAAACTGTGTGAAATGCACATAGTTTTGTCAACACCAGGGATTGAACCCACAGCCTTGTGCATGCTCAGTAAGTGCTGTACCACAGAACTACATTCCTAGCTCCACAGGTATGTATTTCTTTTTACCAGAAGATGACTACCTAGAAATTGAAAGATGGGTTGAGAAGATCTTTGATGTCGCTGGGAGGACAAGGGCATCATCAATGTCTTTAAGTAGCATTTCTGAAATACATGCCCAATATTCGTATTTGGGAACAGTGAACAAGTAAATGACAATATGAAATTGAATGATTACTGTTTTGTTTTATTGTCTGAGCATTCCATACATGCATATAGTTTGTTTTGTTCAAATCCACCCCATCCCTTTCTCTCCAACTCCTCTCCTACCCTCCCTTCCACTCTTCCCTCCCACCTTCAAGTGCTGTCTTTCTTCTTGAACCCACTAAGTATGTGCATGGGTGTAGGGCTGTCCACTGGAACATCTCCTGGAGCATCTACTGGTCGCCTCTCAGGGTCCTGAGTAGTAAATAAGTAAATAATGCTCAGCCCTCTAAACTCCCTAGACTAGGAATTCTGATTTCATATCCATCTTTACGAAGTGACTCGGGAGGCTAGTTGGTAGCATCAAGGAGGCAAGAGTAGGGGCAGGTCCTGTCGCTGCTACATACTGTGATATATTAGTTATGAGTATGTTTATTACCATGCATTATGTATATGCACATAGGTCCATATATGCTTACACATGTGGCTGGAGAGAGATCATCCATTCAGAAGATGAATACCTTCCTAAGAGTGCTGTTCCTTTGTATGTATAGGTCTCAAAACTCAGCTGGATTGAGAAAAAAATGGCTGCCACTCTGTTCGGGCAAATACCATCGTCAACGGTTCAGGAAGCTTTGCATAACTTTCTTAAGGTGCGTTTGTCTGTCACTGCAGTGTCGTTCTGCTTCATCCGCAGCAGCCTCAGCTGGCCTGCTGCCGAGGAAATGGTTCTTCTCTCCATGGGCAGAGCTCTAACTGGAGCCCCGTTACGAATTGTAGCCTTGACGGTGTTGCTCTTAAGTCTCTCAAGATTCAAGTTATGCTTCAAATATAAGCTTTCTGGATCTGAAATTATGCTCTTGGTCCCAGGAATGGCATATTAATTTTTTGTTTTGTTGTTGGTTGGCTGGTGATTGGGTTTGTTTGTTTGTTTGTTTGTTTGTTTTATGTTTGTTTGTTTTTTGAGACGTGGTTTCTCTGTGTAGCCCTGGCTATCCTAGTACTTGCTCTGTAGACTAGGCTGTCCTCAAACTCAAAGATCCTCTGCCTCCAGAGTGCTGAGAGTAAAAGCATATGCCACCACATCCTGCTGGCACACTGCTTTTTAAAAGAAATTCAGGAGCCTAAATTAAGGTATAGGCAGAGCAACCCTTACTACCAAATCTGAGAGCAAATTATTGAACTTGCTCCCAGCATTCCTCACGAGCCTGACACAGAACCAGCATAATCTTAAAAGGTTCTGTTGTAGCCGGGCGGTGGTGGCGCACGCCTTTAATCCCAGCACTCGGGAGGCAGAGCCAGGCGGATCTCTGTGAGTTCAAGGCCAGCCTGGACTACCAAGTGAGTTCCAGGAAAGGCGCAAAGCTACACAGAGAAACCCTGTCTCGAAAAACCAAAAAAAAAAAAAAAAAAAAAAAAAAAAGGTTCTGTTGTATGACTCTTCTGGGGAGATGGGGACAAATGTTCATTGGGACCCAACAGGACGCTGACCACAAATTGAGTCTACCCAAGCAGAGCTGGGTGAGCCAAAGTTTATAGGGTTCCTTACAGGAGCATATGGGACCCCAGGCAGCTGCACCCCAGAACACCCCAGTGTGGGTGATGACTGGAGAAGCAGCCTCCCTAGAGTTCATCCAGCTTTCAGGCTGCTCCACTCAACAGTCTTTTTTCCCGGCAACTGTTTCCTGCCTTGAGGCGGGGCCATATGAGTCTCCTAACTCTCTGGGTTCCCTGAAATCTGGTTAAGGTCCCCGAATTTCATGTGCCTCCTAAGTTCCCTTAGCTTCTTGAGTCTTGCAAGCCTCCCTCCTCCCTCCAGGAAAGGATGTTTCAGTTGGAGCAAATAGCTAGCCAAGAGATGTGAAGAATTAGCTTGCCAATCACTTTCTAAGTTGCAGACACTTCTATAGAGGGTCTTCAGGTATTAGATCAAACCAGTATTTTTATTCTTACTTTAGAGTGTATAATTGCTTTGCTGATACAACTTTGAACAAGTAAAGGTAGTTTTGTACACATCTAAGCATGTGCTATATCCACCCATTAAACTAACTTACTCTGGAACCAGTTATACAATCCTGTAGTTACAAACTGAATGATCCACATCCAGAAACCTGCAACTGGAAATGCCTCCAATCTTGGAGCACCTTCCTGTCAGCTCTTAAAAGTCTCAAACTTGGAGTATATAGGATTTCCAGTTTCCAGATTAGAGATGCCCACCTCATGAGGTCTATGCACATATTCCAGTTATTTTGTTATTTCCGGGAGGGGGTGCAGGAGAGAGCACATGAGTAGATGTTATCTAGATAGAGTTTTCACAGAGCTAAGACAAGTCCTGAACGTAGAAGGAGGTGCAATTGGACTGTCAGCCTGAGTCCTTCTTGGAATGGCTCAAGAAATACTCTTACCAGATGAGGAATATTGAGATGGAAGTGACTAGAAAAGAGAAACGTGGGGCTGGAGAGATGGCTCAGCGGTTAAGAGCACTGACTGCTCTCTCAGAGACTGCTCTTTCAGAGCACGCGGGTTCAATTCCCAGCATCCACATGGCAGCTCACAACTGTCTGTAACTCCAGGATCTGGCATCCTTTTTTGTTTGTTTGTTTTGTTTTTTTGTTTTTGTTTTGTTTTGTTTTGTTTTTCAAGACAGGGTCTCTCTGTGTAGCTTTGTGCCTTTCCTGGAACTCACTCTGTAGCCCAGGCTGGCCTTGAACTTACAGAGATCCGCCTGCCTCTGCCTCCTGCGTGCTGGGATTAAAGGTGTGCACCATCACTGCCCGGTTGGATCTGGCACCCTTATACAGACATACAGGCAGGCAAAACAGTGAAGCAAATAGAAGAAGAAAAGAGAAGTGCCTGGCCAGCCAGAGTCCGTCAGTAGTGTGGATGCTCAAGAGCATGTGCAGAACTCGAGCCAGGATGGAAAGGATGACTTCTCATCTATTGACATCTGTGCTATCTCCCTTCTGTTTCATGGCCGTACACTGTTTACCTGTCCATCTCAGTCTCACCTACAGACATATACACATATACAGGAGCAGGGGTGTCCCTTGATAGTGAAAACTGAGAACGAATTTAAATGTCTAATGGGAAGTACTGAATTTAATGATCGTATACCTGTAGTTTGAAATACAGCTTTTAGGAACAATGAAGCAGGTCTGTGTATGCTAACATGAAAATGTGTCTGTGGCTCCAGGAAGGGAAACACGTGTAGAAAATAGCCCCATTATAGGTGTTATTTTTCATAAACTACTTACTTCTATTTCTATATCCAACGAATAGTCTTGTCGGATGACTGTTGAACAGTTGATAGTGTATTCCTGGAGCATGAAGTTGAAAATAAAATTAGAAAGGAGACGCTTGGCTTTTTAAAATTTGTAAATAACTGGATCTCTAAAGTTCTGTAGGTAGAGCTCTCCCTTAGGTTCTGTGTCCCTCCATGCTGGGGACTGGAGCCATGTTGGGAGCTCACATGCCATGCCACCTTGGCAAAAGTTGGTTCCAAGGCAAAGACCTTGGCAAAAGGTGGTTCCAAGGCAAAGACTGACGGGCTTTAGAAGAGATCTCTAGTACCCTATCTCTAAAGGAATTGTTATGCCCTGGAGATTAGGAACTGTGGGTGAAAGAGTAGAGTTGGGGACATTAATAGTACCTGCAATATGGATCCTATATTTCTGTTAAAAGCCCCGCACATGTTATTAAATCATGTGACATGTGTTCCTAAGCAATCGAGCCTAGGTCTATTAAAAGATGCTTGCCATGGGTTAACAGTCATGCTCTACTCCTACTTCCTAAACAGACTGTGGAATGTATAGGACCTGTCCCGGGGAGAGTGTGTTGCCAAATGTTTTTGTTCTCAAAAGAAAAGACGAGAAAGAATAGCACAGTAAAACCAAAGGCGATGATTGTATGGGAACTAATCTCGTTGCTGTGAAAGCTTAATGACCATAATTGAAGCACCAATCCATTTTCATAGCTATCTTTAAAAGCTGTGCTTCTGCCGGTCGGTGGTGTCGCACGCCTTTAATCCCAGCACTCGGGAGGCAGAGCCAGGCGGATCTCTGTGAGTTCGAGGCCAGCCTGGGCTACCAAGTGAGTTCCAGGAAAGGCACCAAAAAAAAAAAAAAAAAAAAAAAAAAAGCTGTGCTTCTATACAAAGGTACTTAAACCAATAAAAATATTCACACATGGAACCGAACTTCTTGTGACAGTTTGGCCACTGGTGTCTGATTTCTGGAACTACGTCCTTTCTCACTATGACTAGCATTCTTGCTATAACATTGCCCATTATCCTTTCTTTTTATCCAGGCTGAAGAATTGCAACCTGGTTATTCTGTGTCCAACTACATGTTCGTGGCCAAGGTAAGGAAGAGGACTGCTTGAAAATCGCTTTGAGTGCATTACATTAAATGTGGGTAGCCTTTCATATGGATTTCTTTTTCTTTTCTAGTGTTACGTTGATCTTGAGGAATCTCAGGATGCTTGGAAATTCTGCAACTTGGCATTGTTACTGCCTATTGTTACCAAAGAGGTGAGCCTAGACAGTGAGAGTGAGTGAGGGCCTCACCGGCACTGAGCTTCAATTATCATCTTTTCTAACCTTCCTTTGTGCTATTAATTTTTTTTCTAAGTTGTAGACGTACCGTCAGGGATTCAGTTCCCTTTATGTTGACAGCATAGGATAAAGTGATTTATATGTATAACCATCTGTCTCTAAAAGTTTTCTTTCAGTCTGAAACAGACCCAGTGAGTGATTTTGCTAACTAGTTTATTCATTGCACCACGAGTTACAGTGAGGGCGCCTCACCGTTAGCTTGCTCCCCGCCTGGGAACTTTCTGAGCATCCTTCATCTTTCTTGTGGCACCTGTAACTTCTCCTCTGAATTACAGTTATCCATGAATGTGTCTTTGTTTCTCACCCAGGACATTCTAAACCTGTCACACATCTGGTTGCTACTCAGACTGTTAGCCATTTGGTCTCTAGAGCCCAGATTAATGTGTATAAACAGCTTTACAGTCCAAGAATCCCAAACAACAGCATTTCTATTACTTATGTGAGCATCTCTTCACTTTAAGGGGCTAATCACAGATCCTAAAAAATATTCTCTAAAACAGAAAATAAAAGGAATTCCTATGTCTAAGGCAGTATATAAATGATTGCTGAGTGAAATATTGTCTCATCAATAGCCTCACACTGTTTACCTAGCAACAGCATTCAAGTTCAGCAGCCTGGAGTGTGCTGAGAAGGTCAGATGGGAAAGAAAATACAATGCTTTGATTCACAGTGACAGAGGTATTAATATGAAGGATAAACTGTACTTTAAATTGCTATAATATTTTCAGATGACATTAATCACTCACGGGAGAGTTATCGCTAGTATAAGCTACCTGATAAAGTCAATAATGCAATGTCTAACATTTATGAACCATCATATGGTGACATGTTTGTATATGTCATCTATGCGTACATGGCTCTTCTGGGGTAATCTCAGGTAACCTCAAATCCTGCTGCTAGGGTTACGATTTCACATCACTTAGAAAAGGCAGACAGCACTACATTAACATACTGGAAGAACCAGGGTGTCAGCCTACGTGAAGACTCTCCCTTCTGCATCCCACTCCAGATTTTATGGAGAAACGCCTCCTTATGTTAACTACATTCTCCTAGACCTGCATTCTGCTCAGTCCTAAGGAATCAGTAGTCTATTTGAATCCCTGTGTCAAGACAGTATGTGATGATTGCTGAATGAACTATTGGCTTCATCAATAGCCTCACACTGTTGGCCTAGCAACAACATTCAAGTTCAGCAGCCTGGAGTGTACTGAGAAGGCCCAAATAGGCTATTTATAACAGCCTTTCAAGAAATGCACCTACATCACAAATCATGGATATCAAAGTACTTAGAGTATCGAGATCAGTGTGTGACATCTCATTGTATGTTTGTATTTTCTTTATAGGACAAGGATGCACACAAAGAGGTGAAAAAAATAATCTGTTCTTTGAAGAGGTAAATAAAAGAATTTATTCTTCGGTAATCCCAATACGGTCTTCTAGAGTTTACCAGAATTGTATTTTTATAATCCTGTTCTCCTTAATGTAAAGATTATGTGTTCTCATTTGATTTGAAGGTATAATCAATCATGCCTTCTGCAGCAGTTGCACTACAACACAAACCATGTTATTTGGAAACAGTATTTAATGTTGGTGTGTCATGATCCCTAAACATGTATGCATTTTTTTATGTCAATAAACTACAGCCTTTAGAATATTTGTGTAACAAATACGTAAATCAGTCTAATAAAATGCACCTTAGTGAATGTTATCATCACTTCAATAGACTTTATAAAATAAAATAATCTTATTCTTAAGGATGAAAAATGTAAGCACTGGGCACAGTTGGTAGAAAAGGGAGAAAAAAGAAGTATAGCTAATAATCAGAGAAATGTAAATAGAATTACAATAAAATACTGTTTTACTATCAAACTTTGAAGTTTTTTTTCTTTTTTCAGGAAATGGTCAAAATGATCAGTATTGCCATGAGATGAAATGTGTTTATACACTGTTAGTTGTGGTGGGGGGGGCGGTATTTTTGCTACAACCCTTGGGTTGACTATATCTAAGGCCTAAAAAATATATTAAGTCGAATTCTGTAATATCACATCATAGAAATATCCCTAAAGAGAAAGCACAGATGAGTTATGTATATTCCCAACAACATAACAAGAGAACAGGTAATCATACTATAGCTTCACTACAGTAGAAATATTCTGAGATTAAAAATAATTATATACTAGACATGGCAGCACACTCATTAATCCCATCACTCAGGAAAAGGAGGTATGGTCATGGGTCCTAGACTGGCCTGCTTAAAAAGCAAGACCCTGTCTCAAAAACAAAAATACACACCCAAATATAAGATGTGACATGTTATAGGGAAAAGCAGGAGTCCTACATGGACATAAAAGCAAGACTCTGTTTCTCGTGTGTGTGTGTGTGTGTGTGTGTGTGTGTGTGTGTGTGTGTGTGTGTGTTATAGGGAAATGCATAGAATATCTTGTGAATAAGACAAAATGTTATATAGATGTGATGTCAGCTGTGTGAAAATATGCCAGGAAAGTATTAGTAGAAAATAAACTAAAATAATGCCAGTTTTATTTCTGTGAGTCTGTGTTTTATTTGCTTTATTTCCCAGTTTTTAGTAATAAACTAATACAATTTTTAAAAATTAAACTTAGTCATCAGTGATTGATAAAGATCCTCTGGTATCCTTTAACCACCCAAGAAATTAAAGGAAAACTTAAATTTCCTGTTCGCTCTCCCCAACACATACATACATACATACATACACACACACACACACACACACACACACACACACACACACACACACACGTTCCCAACCCCTCACTTAGAGATGCCAGCTAATCAAATGAGCTGTTTCTTCTAAGATAGTGGCCAGTTGAGGTACCAAATCATTCACTTTCCTCTACAGATGACCTACCTGGTGGCTGGGGTAGGAAACATGCAGGTCACTTCATGACTTTGCAAAGGCTACAGTGTTATTAATAGTGACTGTCAGGCTCTAAAAAGCTAAAAATAATAAATAATACTAATAATAATGTGCAAGTTGAGGCAGGCTGTTCCAGCTAGCAATAAATTGTAACATGGCTTGCTCAATGGTCTTTTAATAAAAAACCTGGAGCCAGATATGGGGGTAAATGCTGAAAGATCAGAAAGACAAAGGAACAAGCCACTGCCACGTTTCACCTCGCCAACTCCATGAATTCTCTGACTTAATTAATGCCTCTGAGTCCTCAGCTGAAAGGCCTCCAGCCGAAAAGGGCTTTAGTTCCGGTCTCCTCACCCCTTACATACCTTTCTCTGCCCAGCCATATTACTTTCTTTCTGTTTCTGGGATTAAAGGCGTGTGATTCCCACTGGGTGGTGGTGGCGCCAAAGTGCCTTTAATCCCAGTACTCGGGAGGCAGAGTCAGGCAGATCTCTGTGAGTTCAAGGTCAGCCTGGTCTACAGAGCGAGATCCAGGACAGGCACTAAAACTGCACAGAGAAACCCTGTCTTGAAAAACAGCAACAACAACAACAAAAAAGGGTGTGTGATTCCCAAGAACTAGGATTAAAGTGTGTCCCACCACTGCCTGCCTCTGTTTCTCTCCTAGACTGAATCAATCTCACGTAATCCAGGGTGGCTTTGAACTCACAGAGATCAAGACAGATCTCTGCCTCCTGAGTGCTAGGATTAAAGGTGTGTGCCACCTCTGCCTGGCATCTTTGTTTAATCTAGTGGCTTGTTCTGTCCTCTGATCTTTGGGCAAATTTTATTAGGGTACACGATATATCACCACAATAAATGGCATAAGGTTAGTCACATCATAAGCTTTGTGGAAACAGGTCTACAACTCCTTCTAATAGAAAACAGTTTAGGGGCTTTTCTCAAAGGAATATGAGGAAGAGAAACAATGTCCTGGCAGGTAAAAGGAGGAATATGAAAAAGAGAAACTGTGTCCTGGCAGATAAAAGAGACTTAAGACTCTGGTCATAAGACCTAATGTTCATTTATTTTAACAAAATTCCTATGTGGTCCCTGCTGTCAATAAGTCTTCAGTGGGCAAGTTGGTAGCCACTGGTCAGATAATTAGTGTAGCAGTTTGTGAATAAGTCCTCGACCCAACAGCAGTTTGACACTCCTACGTGAGTCGTCAGAGTATTGGCGATTTCCCACCCATGTGGCAGTTTCTCCCAGAGTGTTAGCAGAAGGCCCCTCCCCACCATAGTCACACCTCCAAATATTAGCGCTAAACCCAGGCTGTCTGCCCCCTCGTGCGCGCGCACGCGCACACACACACACACACACACACACACACACACACACACACACTCCGGAGCACTCACATCTAGTCTGACTGCTGTCCTCTCCTCACCAAACCATGTGATGTAAGACCATGTGATGGGACCAACTCAAGTTTCTGCATTAAATTTCTTTGCCTCGTAAAAGCTATTTTGCTTGCACGGCCAACCGCATTCATTACATAGAGAATATTCCATCCCCTTCCAGTTCGTCTGTGTGGACTAATTTTCTGTGGTTACTTCACTCACCACTCAGAATGCCCGACTTTGGCAGAGCCAGAACACGTTCAGCATGCATGAGATAGATGAGAGTCACTTCTGGTGAATCATGGAGGCCAGAGTAACAGGACCCCTCCCCGTTAAAGAGGAGGTAAATGCCCTCTGACCTCTCAGGAGACTTCACATCCAGTGCCAGGAAGAGAGAGTTCAAACTCAGAACTTCGATGATCTCCCAAAGACACGAATCAAAACTGTACGTTACAATTTCTCACTAAACGCTAAGGAAGTAAACATAATGGTCCCCTGACATGTTAATGATGTCCCTTTGGCTGTGTTATTTCTTTTTCCTGCAAGACAAATGGCCTTTGCTGTAATAGGAAAACTGAAGTCACTTTAGTTGTGCCCAAACGTTATATATAGCAAAGCTTTTCATTTTGTAATGTTCTTATAAATTTGAATTAGAAAATGCATTAGTTAAAGCTGAAAGGGATCATAAATTCATCTTCTACACCAAACTCCCCCATTTTAACAATAAATAGCATATGCTCTGATGTAGGAGGAACACAGTTGGGGCCAGAGAATTGTACTGGCCAAGTCAGGACTGGGATCCAGATCTCGGGATCTCATGTATTCTCAAGTCCGCCTTGAGCCTAGGGCTGTTTACATGTCATGGTTGGAGTCCAGTGTCTGGCATAGAATGAGCCCTATGAGAACAGTAACTTGCATGGTGATTAATAACTACTCCCAAGTTGTTTGTCCTGTATCAATTCATTTTACACGCCAGTGGTTCTCAACCTTCCTAATGCTGTGACCCTTTAATACAGTTCCTCATGATGTGGTGACCCACCAACCATAAAACTATTTTGCTGCTACTTCAGAACTGTAATGTTGTCACTGTTATGAATCGTAATGTAAATATCTGATATGTAAACCCCCAAACGACCCATAGGTTGAGAACAGCTATTGTACACCAACTCTATGAAGAGAGGGCATTTGATTTTTACCCCTGTCTATATCATGGATACCAGAACACAAGACACAAACTGCCATGCCCTGAACAGTGGTGGAGACTGGAAGCAGGGAATGAACCAGGGTCCATGCTGTGGTCCCAGCCACTGCGTACTCCTGTTGGTAAATGGGAGGGGAGGAGGTAGACAGGGACAGGGACAGGGATGGAAGTGGAGGAAGCAAAAGACAGAAAGTAGCAAGAAGCCACTAAAAAGGGAAGGAAGGGAAAAGAGAGGTGTGGAAGAGCAAAGAGAAAGTGTAAAGAAAAGCATTTTTTATATTAGCGCGTGTTCTCTAGTTTTATATCATAGGTTTCTGACAACCAATCATATACTCTTCTAATACATTAAATCTTTCTCATGTGCTGACCTTAGCCCCCTCCCCTAGATAAGAGGAGAGGATAGTGAAGCTTAATTGAATGGCGTGCCCTATTTTATCTGTGGTACAGGAAGAACCTCAGTGTAGACGTAATAGCTTATTAATTGTGATGAACAAGACTATTTCTTTCACGATGACAAAGTAGGTTTTAGAAACAAAGTAAAGTTGTTAATCTTGATGTTCTGTGATCTTGGGTCTCCTCAGCATGTATTTTGCTTTAGGTCCTGAAGCCAAATCATTAAGGATGAGGTTTTAAAACAGCCTTATTGAGGTATTATTGACCTACAACTAATTGCATGTATTTGCCATGTATCATCTGACGCATTTTGACACATGTGTATACGTGTATATACCCATGAAGTCTCCGGCACAATCAAGAGCATTTCTATAACCTTACACTCTTGTGCATGTCCTTCCTCTGCAGTCTTTCCCTCCTGCCTGTCTCTGCTCCCTGCTGCAGCCACACACAACCACCGATCTGCTGGCTGTCGCTGTAGAATGAGTCCTGGGAGAACATACAAATCAGAAGTAGAAAAAGAATGAGCAGCTACATGTCACATAGCTGGTGAATCTCACATTAATTATGCCTAAAGAAGTCAGACAGAAAGAGATCCATAATGTATGTTTACATAAGAGTCTACAGAACTCAATCTACAGCGACACCTTCTAATACGATGGAAGCTAGCCAGCGGGAAGGAAGTTTCCCCAGTCAGTTCAGTATTGATTTCTCCATCCTGCAACTGGACCCTATAGGGACTTCAGCAGTAGGCTCATCTATGGGGAGCAATCAATGACAATAGCCCGGTCTTTCTGGAGACCTCTGGGGCCTGAGCAGTCACTACAGGAGATGTCCTATGCCTGACTCTTGTTTAAAAACTCTGGAACAGCAATGTCCACTCACCCTCCTTTTAAACTCCTTTTTAAAAAATCATAACATAGACTTTTAGGGCTTTTACTTTCTCTCCGAGTGTCTCTTATACCACACAAGTTTTGATACGCTGTATTTTCACCTTTATTCAATGGAAGATAATTTTTTAATTTCTGTTTTGATTTCTTCTTTGACATGTGAGTTATTTAGAAATCTGTTCAGTTGTTTTTTGTTTTGTTTTGTTTTTTTAATTTGGGGATTTTGCAACGGTCTCTCTGCTGTGGGTTTCAATTCCATTGTGATCAGAAAACATATTTTGTCTGTCGTTGAGACTCTATGGTACAAACAGTCTCTATTCTGGTTAACGGTCAGTGTACGCTTAAAAAGAATATGTACTCCTCTTTTGGGAGAGAAAATTTCTGTGCTCTTCAGACTAGTCTCAAACTCTAGCTAAGTGATCCGCCTGCCTCAGCCTCCTGAGTAGCTGGGCCTGTAAATATACCACCATTGTTGGCAGATAATATCTTCTTTATAGCTCAATTATGTCAAGTTGGATAATAGTGTCATCAAATCTTTGAATTCCTTTGGTCTCCACTGCTTTGTCAAGCCGGCAGAATTGGGTCCCACCCCACCCCCCCGGAAGGCCTGGAAACTCAAGGTAGTGAGCCCGGGCAACTGTAGGGCTCATCTTGCTGCCCAACTCTCAGGAATCTCTTCTCTCCTTCTCTTCTGTCCAGTATCCTAAAACCAATCCTGCCTGTGCTCTGTCCATGTGGAGAGCCACACGGGGTGGGGAGCTTTGGGAAGATGCCCCATGGCATACAAACTCTCATGGGCCTTTCTAGTCCCACAAACAATTGCTTGGTCTACATAGCGAACTCAAGAGTGTCACATTGCTTTGTTCTACAAGCTTCTGTAATGTTTCAATTGTGTCCACTTTATGAAATAAAACAGCCAAGTCACCTGTGAAGTTGGACTTTGGTTAGAGCTGAGATAACTCTTGTGTTTAAACAGTGTCCTTGCTCTTGTCGATAACATTAATTGCCTATGAGGAGTTAAGTCTTTCCCCCACCACCCTTGAGCCTTTCATGTTGGTTCCTCTGAACCAATTTAAAGTTCGACTATCTAGTTTAAGACAAGGAAAATCATCTGCTGGAAACTACTGCATTAGAAGCTACTAATGCCACATAACTGGGACTCCAGCAGAGCCCTAATTGGACAGTCCCTTCCAGCCAAGGAGAATGGCCCTGCCCTGTTGGATACAGAATGTGTCTGGCTTGCATATTTTTTTTTGAAGGTCTTGGTCATAAAGATAGCAACTTTACAGCCGAGTCATGAATTGTTTTCATTCTTTGTTTGAAATGTATTTTATTCCCCTTGTTTCCTTTTGTTCTGGGAGCTCAGGATTTCTTGCAATTATAATTAAAGATTTGTTGAATTAATATTAAAAGACCATCCAAATACTGATCCAAATTTTAGGGGGACCTGAGGCTTATACGATTTTTAGAATTTTTAATAGAAAAATACTAGAAAGGTAAATACAAAATTAGCTTTGAAAGCCACTATGTATTTACAATGCAAAAGATAGTCCAAGAAATTATAAAATTTCAAAAGCTGAAATACAATAAAGATCAATGTCCTTGGTCTTTCCCCTAGCATTATGAAGTAACATTTATATTTTTTTACAGATAATATAGAAAAGCTCCTCTCATTCCCACTTCACGTTTGCAGTGACATGTAAAACTTCCCAGTGTCCCTTCTTCCTAAAGTGATCCCTCTGGGAGCTCCAGCCCCTTGAATACCTTAGGCTGCCTGAACAATGGGACCAGCTCTGGGGGAGGGGGGCGAGCTCTGTCCTTCCAGAACCCACCCCCATCTTACCTGCAGCCATGCGGGGTCCCAGGAATCCTTGAAGCCTGAGTCATGGTGGAGCCTCAGCAGGGAAGCAAGATCTTGTCTTTAGAAGTCAAAATCAGGATCTGAAGCTCAATGTAAACCTCCAGAAATAGTCTGTTACTGCTGATGCGGAAGTTTCATACTGACCATCTTAAGTAGCAAATCCTACAGGATGTGTAGGAAACCCCATACACACACCGTCCTCCTTGCCTCTCCCAGCCTTCCTCCTGAAGCTTTCTCCTTGCGGGGGGATAATGAATGACAGACCGATACCAATATCTTGTGGTCTTTTCCCTGTTATCTACCGCTTAAAGGCCAAGCCAACTGTACCCCATGCTCCTGCCCCACCTGTCCTTCCAACAGACCTCCAGCTTTGCGTCATTGTGCGCACGCTGTCTGCATGTCAGACAGACTGGATTGGTCTTTACTCAAGAGTTTTCTGGTACTCCTGCCGGGACTGCTTGGTTTTATTCCCTATGGGAGTAAATGTCCCCCTCCCCCTAGACTGCCCATGGTAATCAAAGCCTAGCTCGGTGATGAAAGGTCCTCCAGAAAACCCATGACCCATGTCATCAGCTGTGATCTCACTCACCCCAATGCCAGAACACTTTCCTGTGTCTTAAGCCCAACCAACTTCGGCAGGGTGACAACCAAGGTCGTGTGTCACTTGGGTCCATCGCTCCTGACACTATGTGCTCAGTTAACATTAGTGAAACCAAATAAACCAAAGCCAGGGTGCTAAAAGGGAGCGTGGAGAGCCACTGCTGTCCCTGGCTGCAGTGTGACGGGAGAAGGGGCGAGAACAGGCACAGAGGAAGAGACAATCCAGGGCAGGGCAGGAACACGTGGGACTAGAGGCCAAGCGAGAGACAGCAAAACTGAGGTGGGTTCAAGGCGAGCTTTCAACACGTGACATCTAGCAATACAGCCAAACTGTTATAGGATAGGCTAAGAAAATGATCATGGGAAGGTGGCAGGAAACTGGCTGGAACAAAACTTAGATTTCATGATGTTGTATACCTGGTTCATGTAAGTAGGAAACCAGAGCCAGGGGCCTGATTTCCAACACTGGTTTGGCCAGCACTGACATAAATCAATTCCGAGCTGTATATTCCATTTCAACCCACCTCGGATTAGTATCTTTGGAGATTACATCTATTTCCCTTTACTTTGTTTCTACTTTTCTCAAAATTAAAGCTGCTAAAAACAATAGACAAGAAAAAAGGATTCTCGAAATGTATATAATTGTGAACTTAGGCAAGAGTATAACAAGTATCTCCCATGGGAGTGGGAGGAAATGGGGAGGTGGTTCATTGGAAAGGAAAACAGGCATTTAAGGGGACCTTTAAAAAGAGAACTTGGTGGCCGTAGGAGATAACGTCGGGGGAATGGCCCAGAAGGTGTCTACCACTTAGGGAACAACTCGATTGTCCCTGATAGCGGCAATTTCTCCATGAGATGTTTCTCAGCTACACTCTCTGTCCCTTTTCATTTCGCATAAACATGTAAATTTTCACTGCTACAGAACTGTAATTTACACTTCATAGCATGCTTGAGATTATGTTCTGTCTAATACTTATAAAATCCCCACCCAAACATGCCCTGAATTGGCCAGAGAAACTTAGGAGCAAGGGAGAAGTTTACCTGGGTTCTCCCAAACCCATTCAGCTAAGGGTGGTTGCTGCACCCCATTTCTTTACAAAGAACAACTTGCTGGGTATGGTATCTCTACATCATCCCCTGACCTTCCTCTGGGCTACCAGACTGGACATACTTTAAGAGTGGAACCTCTTCAGGATGCACAGAGCCAATGAGGAATGTGTGACTCCAGATAGCTAGATCTCAGTATAAGGTCTTGTCCCAGGGAGAGCTGATAAGTTGGGTCAGTTCCTAAAAGAATCATTCTACAAAGTAGTTTGTGCACCACAATGGCTCTGCCTATGACTCACTCCATATTTTTATTAGTAATTTTGGGGACCAGTGGCACACTGTGGGTCAGTACCTCAAGGAGTTCTCTCAAGTGAGTGCTGTCTCCGTTTTCTCAAAATTCAAATTTTTTTATATTAAATGTATTGAGCTATAAATTATAGACAGAAAAATGCTGAGTGTATTGTTTTAATTGTATTGTCTGATGAAGTCTGACAAATTCGCTTGCAATGTAATCCTCGCCACAATTAAGGTGTAAAATACGCAGTTCCTTTTCCTCTCTCCCACCTCCATCCCAGACCCACCTAACCACTGATCTGTCCCTCTAGGCTCCTTGTTTTCTATAAGAATGGAATCATGTGTGCACTCCTAAACACAGCTCTTTTGCTGGGCACGTTTTTTTGAGATTTACATATGACAGAGAGATGTGTAATTTTTACTCCGTTTTGGGGGACATTTCTAGCCAGAAACTACCAAATTCGTTTCACCTGTGTGGGGCGACTTGAGGTTTAGAGTTATGAAAAGCTGACTTGAAATTTTCATGCACTGGCCTTTCGGCAAATTTAAGTTTTTGTTGTTGTTGTTGTTTGGTTGGTTGGTTGGTTGGGTTGGGTTGAGTTTTCGGCAGACATATTTTTTGGTTTTTAAGTGAATAAGCAGAAGAGAGTGAAAAGTTTGGAATGGTGCTGTTGTTCCTCATAATGAGTATGCACTACTAACTTCACGAAAAGCCACCAAACTACTTTTCAAATACTTGCACGGTTTTGCACTCTCATCAGAAAGGCGTGCATTCTGGTTACTCCACACGCTCCCCGCCTCTTGGCGTTGTCCATCTCTGTCTTTAATCTTACACATTGTAGTGGCTGTGCCTGCGCCTCCCTGTCCTTTCCTGCACACGCTCCTGGTTGCTGATGCTGAACACCTTTCCCTGGGCTCTAGGCATCTTCCTCCTTGACTCAGTTATGCAGGCGAGTTCAAGGTCACCAACTCTGACGAATTCTGCAGCCGCTAGAGCTGTCCAGAGCTAGAGCATCCTTGTTGGTTACGAGAAAACTATTGTGTTTTCCCTGACGTTGCACTCTCGTCGGTCCGTTAACTAGCAGCTCCTCTTTCCCTCCCAGCATAGGTTGAGATTACCAAACAAGATCTTTAAAGGTCTTGGTTGTAAGGAAATGGAGCCTGTGACACCAAATGTTCCCGTTCAGCCAAATGCACAGGAACCCCCTTGATGCAATCCCATCAGCCAGTTCGTTCTGTGACTTCTCCCAACACTCTCTAGATTTCTTGTTTTGTGATTCTGTCACGTGTCTTGCTGAATTGTTACCTCATCCATAGAAACATGTATTCGTTCCCTAGATGTTAAAAAGACAACTCGGTTTACCTCAATTTTATGCTCTGCGCTGACTGAAAAGTACTTTTAAGGTTGATCTTGACCTTTTCCTTTTGAGAGAGTCAGTCTAGGGTAAAATATGTTCTACACTTCCGAGCAGTTATTTCATGGGAACCCAAAAATTTCATCCCTAGGACACTATGAGATTCCTCCTCCAACCTCCTGCCCTTGTTGACGATATAAAACAAACTTCGTCTGGTCTGTGTCTTATCTCCATGGACTAGTCAGAGTATTGTTTTGAGTTTTCCACTGCATCTATTAATTTTAAAAGAACACATGTCTCAGTTCAGTAAAAATCTATAGAAACCCAGATAAAAGGAATTCTGAATTGAGATGTTTATGCCTCCAGCTCTCTTTTTCCTTTTTAATGATGGTGAAGAATCCCGTCATTTCTTTACTTTTTAGAACCTCCTTGGGGCTGCTCTGGCAGGGGAGCTGACAGGAAGTGTCCACTGTGCTGAAGCTAGGCAGTGGGTCTTCATGAGGTCTGGATGCCTCTCACCTTTGGCCTGATCTGCCTGGAGATGCATCAGTTTCTACCCCGTCACTGCCAAAAAGAACTTATTTCAGCCAGGACACTATTTATGCTAGACATGATTTGCAAAGGCTGGGCCCAGGCTGGACTGTCCAACCTTACATCCTAACAACGCCACAGTTTGGTGGCTAAATAGCAAGGCTAGTGAGTTCTGGGAAACTCCGTTCTAGCTGCTTCCTTGGAACTGTCGTAGAGAGAGGAAGGAAGCTGGGGCATAAAACTCAGACTTTTTCAGAAGAGAACTTAGGCTTTCCAGTGACTGATTCTCAATAGACCTTATATCAATCAACAGAAGAACCAATAGCCATCAATTATCCAGAAGCAATCAAGATCCCAAAAGATATTCTGCATTGTCAAAGAAAGATTAAATTGTAGATGATAATTAAAATATTTTTGTATGGTGCTATGTAATAATTCTATTAAAATGTTCTAAACCCACACCCTCCAAAATTTATTTGTTTTTGTTTGGTTTTTTGTTTTGTTTTTTCTGAGACAAGGTCACACAATGTAGTCCAAGCTGGCCTTAAACTCATACTTTTCTTGTCTAGGTTCCTGAGTACTGGTTTCATAGATGTGTGCTATTGTACTCAACTTCTAAATATTTTTAATTTGCATTTTACTTATTATTAATTATTATTATTATGTTTAAGTGCAGATGTATGTATGTCATAGTGCGTGTGTGTGTGTGTGTGTGTGTGTGTGTGTGTGTGTGGTAAGTCAGAAGGCAACTTTATGGAGTTGGTTCTCCCTTTCCACTTTCACACGCAGATTCCAGGGTCAAACTGAAGTCTTGGGACTTATACAGTATCAGAACATGATTCAGGAATGGAGTCATGTAAGGAGAATTGTGAGTGCTTGTGAGAACACCCCAAGGAAACAAGACAAGAGTCTTGTGGCCTCAGTTTCTTCAAAACACCAAATTGGTCTTGCATTGTGTTTTCATGCCCCTCCCAGGGGTAGCAGACAAGAGTGAGTTTACTTCAGATTACTCCTTATTGCTTGCTGCTGCCCCTCAATTAAAGGTTTAAACTATCGTTTCTACGCCTTTATGGGAAAACATGTTTTTGCCATGTGGCACCTGTCCTTGTGGTTGTCTACAGCTTGAACGCATGAGAACTTTACCCAAGTGACCTTTCTTAACCCTCAGAGTATAAATTGTCTGAGACTCTGAGTTAAGCTGGCTGCTGCATGGACCTCACGTATCGGCTCCCTTCCCCCAGGTCCCACCGCCTTTTGAGTGGTGACAGCAAGTGCTGTGGTTGGCTAAGCCATCTTGCTGGCCTTCCAGATTCCAAATCTATTGATGTTTAATTTAAAACATTAACATTCCCCGATACATTTAGATTTGTGTAGTTATATTAATACCATACTAAAATGTTCATGAGAAAATACGCACAAACATGAAACGGATGAGGGGGTAGGGAGATGGCTCAGTTGGTAAAGTCCTTGCTATACAAGTGTGGGGATCTGAGTTCAGATCGCCAGCCCCCCATGTAAAAGGCCAGATGTGGCAGTGCATGCCTGTAATCCTTGCACTGGAGAGACAGAGAAAAACTGGATCCCTGGAGCTCTCTGGCCAGCTAGCCTAGAAGAATCAGTAAGCCTTAGGTTCGGTAGAGACCTTGCTTAAAAATATGTGGAGAGTATGAGGAAGATCCCCACCATTAACCTCTGGCATCCACAGGCACGCGCGCGCGCAAGTGTGTGTGTGTGTGTGTGTGTGTGTGTGTGTGTGTGTGTGTGTAGACAGAGAGAGAGAGAGAGAGAGAGAGAGAGAGAGAGAGAGAGAAGCAAAAAAAAAAGACAAAAGATCTCATAGAATAAAAGAACCTGATCTTTTAAAATGCTTCATGAGAAAATAAACAGATATCTCCTTAATTCGCCATGCTTAAGAACAAAACCTTGAGAAGCACTGAAGTCAGGTACTGAATGTGGCGACCCTGTCACTACTGTCACTTAATAATGTCCTAGAGGTATTTGCAAAACAACTCACGACGTAGTGGTAACAACTCACGATGTAGAGGATACCACTATACAGAGTGCGATAAACACCATTCTGGTACTGGTGAACTTGTATATGTGGGAAACCTGAGGGACTGACTGCCAAAACTGTTTTCAACTATAAAAGGATTCATTAGTAACGTGTAGAAATAGTAGCCATCGCAAACAGACGGCGCGGCCAGTTAGAAGACAGCCCGGCATATAATGCCTTGTTTAGCACAACCTAAACAAAATCAAATGTCTAGGAATAAACAACAGGTTGGTAAAAACGGAAGGACTCCAAAGGTTTTAACGAACAGAAAGACGCGCTATATTTTGACAAGAAAGACGGCATTCTGTAGACTATGCGTGCCCTGCGATTTCAAAGCAAGAACTAACCGAGACCGTTTTTGTTTAAATTTCAGGCAGAAAACACACAGGAAGAGTCGTGAGCACACCGACAATGTCAAGTCAAAGAATGTGGCCACCACGAAAGACTAGATAGTGAAAATAAAGCGTGCAAAACTGTAGTCCTCAAAGACACACTGTGGACGGACGGATGTGTTGATAAGATAGGACAGAAAGCCTTTGATTGTATGTGTATGCTCAAATGCACACGCTAATTTAACATACGGTAAAAGTGGTATGTGAAAGAACTGTCCAAAGAGTAAGGTCTTGGGGCATTGGGGTGAGGTGGAAGAGAGAGCTAGAGCAAGCTACAAGATTGTTAAGCAACTGGTTTAGATCTCGTTTATTCAGAAAGAGCCAGGAGTAGCTCACACGTCCCCTACCACCATGATGTTCACAGGTCCACTGGGGAGGAGTGTCTTAGCTATGTCTTACTCCTTACATCTCAAGCACTCCTATCTATCTGTATCACAACACAGCAACAATAACGTGTTGCAAGCATATACAGTGCAGTGGCTGATCAACAGAGGTGATGGGTACATGTAATGGCTCTGAACACAGCAGCAGAAAAATGCCAACTAGGAAGGATATCCAGACTTAAGAGAAACGAGGATGCAGGGGAGGAGATGAAGAGGATAGCCTAGCTTGACACACTCACAGGACCCTTCTAGGTATGGCTCAACTTGAAGATACAGGAATGCCTATACTAAAGAACGACGGAGACTCATCACAGAAATGCCTGATATTCATCAGAGAGGAGCAGGACATCCCCGCAGTAGCACCACCCAGGGGCGCATAGGCATGGTTCTGCATGATCTCAAGCAAGCCTTAGGCCTCTTGCCGCCAGCTCTCAGGGTGCACGTAACATTAAGTGACAAACCCCAGCAGGTGTCCAAACAATAATTGTTTGCTTAGAGTTGACCTTTGTTTGTGACTGGCGCTCACTTCACTCTCGACACATTTTCCTTCCATGGGAGCCCTGAGTGGCGTGGACTAGACAGACCCAGTTAAGAGTTCCCATATTTTTGGTCAAAGAAAGTTAAGGCTGAGAGCCGTAGACTGATTGATTGGCATCTTCTTGATGCCCTGTCGGAATGCACAAACCTCTTGCTCCATTTGCATTCATATTGGCAGGTGGTGATGATAGGCATTGAACTAAGCCAGTCCAGGCAGCAGTGCCCATGACATTCCTGGATGTAGGCCTCACATCAAAGCTCAGCAGGTCTGGAACATCACAGGAGATGAACTCTTAGGCTCCTGCTATGCAGAAACAGGGCCAGGGGTGGGCAGTACTGAGCTGGCAAACACAGGGTTCTCTGCTGAAGTCTGATGAGACAGCAGCCTGGCCAAGATGTTCCTGTACTGACTGGTACAAGGATAATCAAGGCTGCCTAGCGAATGCTGCTTGTCTATTTGGGTGTTGTTGGGGGGGTGGGATATGTAGAATTAAGAGCACAGAACACAGGAACATGTCTTCTTTGTCACTAGGGTCCATCCATCTCCTAGAAATATGGGCTTCTAGGGAATGGCAGCCTGGTTGGTATAAAGAAGAAAGGGCCACAGTAGACTGGAACCTTGCATATTGTAACTGAAAGTTTTCCTGTGTCCCACCCAGTTTGCAGCCCAAGTAAAATCTGCTCAGACCCAAGTAAACACACAGAGGCTTACATTAATTACAAACGCTCAGCCATTAGCTCAGGCTAACTACTGACTAGCTCTTACACTTAAACTCAGCCCATTTCTGTTAATCTATATGTCACCACATTTTCCATGGCTTTATCTGTGTGCCATTACATGCTGCTCCCTGGACGGCAGGCTGACGTCTCCTGATGAAGCCTTCCTGTTCCCAGAACCCTCCTTGTCTGTTTATCCTGCCTATAGCATATGATACCTGGAAGAACTTGAGTAAGTGACTCTTCAGCTCTCTGAAAAGTGGGGATACAAATCTCCACCATGAAGGACTTTGTTAAAAGAGTAAATAAGTGTGCATAAAATAATTGGCACCTTCAAACGGGTGGCATCTTCCCAGCCTTCCTGCCTGATGGACAGACGTTCTTCTGGCTCCCTATATCCTTCACATACTCCCCCCACTTGCTTTCTGCCTCCATACCCCTGATTCCCTGCTAAAGTGACTCCGCACATACAAGAACTTGGCAAAACACATTGACTGTCCCCCTAGGTCCTGCTTGTTTAATAGATGTCTTTGGAAACACTCAGCAATGGGCTCAGTGCCCAGTATCTCAGAAAGACTTGGTAACACCACACGGCCCCGTGCAGGCCTCAGGGGAGAAGCCCTCACTCACACACCACTGCCCTAGTTGATCAGTTGATGCCAATTTTTATAACCGAGTCTCAGAACGGGTCAGAATTTTTAGAGCGAATTATCAGCTTCCCATCGGCTATGGGGGAACTTGGAAGAAGCTCAAGGAAAGAACTCTCCCCCAAAGTGCTTTGCACAGGGGCCGTGATCCCATTGTCCAGATGATTGAAAACAAATTGAGGTTAGATAAGTCACACACACACACACACACACACACACACACACACACACACACACACACACACGAACCGCCGGAACTAGAGGCTGCCAGAGCTAGAGACCGCCAGAGCTAGAGACCGCCAGATCCGAGCCACAAGCAGATAGCTTGGAGTAAGATTGTGAGAGAAAAACGTTGAGATGGAAGTGCAATGCTCTGCAGGATCTGTGTGCCCGGCAGAACCTGTGGAATTTGGCGTTCATTCTCTGTACTCACAGATCGGGCCCTGAGAACGCTCACCAGCTCCGGCCTTCTCTCTTTTCAACAACACTTAGATGATCTCGTTTCTCCCTTCTCTTGCTTCCATTCTTTGCCCATCTAGACGTTGAAGCCTCCATTTCAGTCCACAGAAATCTGAAGCCTGGACAGGGACTTTCCACAGACTGGCCTCTGCCTTGGACCTAGGAGTCCTTGGAGGGGGCCAACCCAGTGTCTCCAAGATGCAAGGGGATCCAGTCCAGGGAGGATTCTGCTAATTGTGACTCTCTGTGCACAGTACTCTGACTTCGCTTCCCTTGGGGTGTTTTTGGATTTTCCCAACAACGGAATAAGCTGAGTGTTGCTAGTCCAGTTATCTTGGTGCTCAGGGGAGAGGGCCAAGGGGAAACTTGATAACCGTGGTGGAGTGAGCTCTTTTCTGGGAAATTCTGAAATGTCTCCTCTATGATTCAAGGCTGGTTACCTCTGTCTGCATCCCAACCCTGGAAGTTGGCCGTGCCTTTAGCAAGTACCTCAGCACTGGGGACCAGGCTGTGTTCTTTTATCTTCCGAGGTAGTCTAGAGCCAAATGGAAACCACACGATTTCAATCTTGCATCCAAAGCATCTAGAAAATAAAAAAAAATACAAAAACCTGCCACAGAGCAGGCACCAGGTAAAAAATATCAGAGTGGGAAGTGAGTTGATCATAATGAGCATCACTCACGAACATGGGCTTGGGACTGACAGCCGTGTTGTGGACAGGCATGGGCAGCGATGTCAGACCCGAGTCTAGAGTCTGGACCAGGGGACCACAGTGTCATTTCTTAGCATCTCCAAGGATAACCCTGCCCTGAGGGGTTTTCCTCCATTGGTCCCCAGGGATTCCAGGCCAGCAGGTTCCGCTTGGACACAACCAGAGAGAGTGTGCAGTTCCCTTGTGCTCAAATTTGAGTTTGACAAATGACAAATAATTGTGAGCAACACTTAACAGCCAAATGCTATGGAGCTCTCTGTAGATGCCATTTTTCATCATTATTATTGCCCTGCAATGATAATCTCTTGTTTTAGGATTGTCCTTTAAGACTTCCGTCAGTTGAGATTGTCTTTATTTACAAAGCGGAAACTCCGTCAATTTCTACTGTAATTTCTGCTACTTCCTTTTTCTTCCGTATTTAGGTTTACCGTACTTCCTGTCTGTAAGGCTATAGGTAGAATCTAGTTACTGATTTGGGATCTGTATTATTTTCTAATGAATGCATCAAAGTTTGTAAATTTCTATTTTTTTTTTTTAAGATTTATCTATTTTATGTGTAAGTGTTTGCCTTCGTCTATCCACATGCTTGTCCGGTGCCCACAGAGACTCCCCTAGAACAGGAATTACAGATAGCTGAGAGTAACCCAAGTATGGATGCTGGAAACCGAACCCAGGTCTTCTGCAAGAGCATCAAGTGATCTTGACAACTGAACCATCTCTCCAGCCTTCTCTATAATTATTGTTACTGCATCCCACGGGGTTTTTTTAAAAAGTGCGTTTTATTTCATTTGGTGCAAAATATTTTAAAAACTTCACTTGATGTCTCTCTTTTAGAGGTTTAAATTGTTTTGTTTTTTTAATCTGTCTTCCTCTTGATTTTCCCATAGGCTGAGACTATATTGTAGGGTTTTCTTTTTTAATTTTTAAAATATTTTTTATAACTTTGAGTGTGGTCTCTCTTGGTGAATGTTTCATGTGACCTTAAAAAGGAAAATGTACCATGCTGTGTTGGCTGGAGGAGTCCACAGACATCAGTTAGATCCGGATCATTGCTAGTGTCCTATTGGTACTGAGTCTCTAACAGCTCCATCTACCCACTTTTAACCAATACAACTATTAAAGTATCTTCATAAACTGTACTTAGATGTACTATGAAAAAAGTACTATGAAAACTCTGTTTTTCTTTTTCTGTTTTGATTGTTTGTTTTGTTTTTTTGAAACAGGGTTTCTCTGTGTAGCTCTGGCTGTCCTGGAACTCACTCTGTAGACCAGGCTGGCCTTGAATTCACAGAGATCCACCTGCCTCTGTCTCCCGAGTGCTGGGATTAATGGTGTGTGCCACCACAACTGCCCGGAGCACTATTTTTTCTTAAGTATACTTTTGGGTGTGTGTGTGTGTGTGTGTGTGTGTGTGTGTGTGTGTGTGTGTGTAATCTGAGTGTGTGTGCAGGTGTGCACTTAATGAGGTCAGAGGCCAATGTGGTGTTATACAGGGGTTATAGTCAAGTACTACCATGTCCAGTTTTATATGGGTGCTAGGGATTTGAACTCAGATCCTCATAACTTACATAGTAACACTCTTACCCACTAAGCCATCTGCCCAGCCTTAAAAGTACTATTTAAAGGGCTATAAAAGTCTTTTCCTTGATGTATTTGACACTGTTGTTAGAGTCACACACACATTCTTAGATAATCGACCCTTTCACAATTACGTCCATCTTTAATTATTATCCTTGTCAGTGCTTCTTAAATTAATGTAGCTATTACAGAGTTCTTTGTTTGTTTGTTTGAGACAGGGTTTATCTGTGTAGTTTTGGTGCCTGTTCTGGATCTCGCTCTGTAGACCAGGCTGGCCTCGAACCCACAGAGATCCGCCTGGCTCTGCCTCCCAAGTACTGGGATTAAAGCTGTGAGCCACCACCGCCCGGCTTGGCTTGCAGAGTTCTTTTAACCTGCATTAGCATGATACACCTGCCTCTATCCCTTTACTTTTAAACTATCTTTATTTTTAAACTATATTTAACATTGACATAGGGCCGGGCGTGGTGGTTGCTGGCTTAGGCATTTGTATAGAAAAAGATTGTGGAATAATATGGTCCCATTATATAGCTCCAACTCATTCTACTAATTTTTAAGATTGTAAATGTTTGATTTCATTCTTTCAAATGGTAAAGCACAATTGTCAGTGGCGTTCATTTTGACAAATGTTAGGTTTGCATAACTCTGCATGTTAATGGATTTGAGGAGGAATGACCTAAGGCACATCTAAATTTACTTAAAAAAAAAAAAAGAAAAGGTATATAATTAACACTATGTTGGCTTAGGAGATGCCGGTACATTTATGTAATTGCAAGTACAATTAAACTTACAAATGATATGAACCAATGGCTGAGGGGTCACCAACTGGATCAGGCCCTCTGAGTGGGTGAGACAGTTGATTGGCCTGATCTGTTTGGGAGGCATCCAGGCAGTGGGACCGGGTCCTGTGCTCATTGCATGAGTCGGCTGTTTGAAACCTGGGGCCTATGCAGGGTCGCTTGGCTCGGCCTGGGAGCAGGGGAATGGACCTACCTGGACTGAGTCTACCAGGTTGATCTCAGTCTGCGGGGAAGGCTTTGCCCTGGAGGAGATGGGAATGGGGGGCGGGCTGGGGGGAAGGTGAGGAGGGCGGGAGTGGGGAGAACAAGGGTCCCCTAAATACCTTCTGAGAGTCTGAGAGTGCAGTTTGGAGGCTAGGGAAGAGATGGCTTAATTCTTGATACTGTGGCTCACATATTTCTCTTCCACACTGCATTTTCAAATATCCGTAGGCCAACTGTGGTTAGTTAGAAATCTTATGATCTTTTTTCCCCAGCATCTAGGCCTGACGTTCCCAATAATAATTATGACTCTAGCTGTGGTACCTGGTGTTTTGTTCCACGCTTCTCCGCTGCAATTTTGTGCTAAGGTTTTAGCACGCACTGTTTACTTGAATACTTACTCTAGGGGTGGTTGTCTGTGCTTCACCCGTGAAACACCACCCCTAGTAGGCAGCAGGTAACTGCTAGGTAGCTGTCCCCACCCAGGGCATAGCTAAGATGGAGACCCCCCTAAGACCTGAGATATATACGTCCATGATCTCTCTTGGCTACTCATGATCCTGGATGCTGGATGCTGGACCGCAGACCAAGTCAGAGTTCACCAGAGAACTGCATTAGGACTGTGCCTTACCTCTCCTGGATCCCGTAACTGACCCCTTTGCTTGCTGTAAATTGATCCAAAATAAACCTCTTTTGACTATCAGAAAAACTACATGGAATTGCCTCATTAATTTCCATTATAACTTTTGAAACTCTAGGAACCTGAGCCTTTATCAAGGTCTTTGTCCCCAGAAGTAAATACCCACTTTAAACAGTTACAGGTAACAGCAAGTTCACACACATTTTCTTTGTCACAAGATTTCTTTTTGTTGTTGTTGTTAAATTTATTTATTATGTATACAGTATTCTGCCTGCATGTATTCCTGTAGACCAGAAGAGGGCACCAGACTTCATTATGGAGATTGTGAGCAGCCACCATGTGGTTGCTGGGAATTGAACTCAGGACCTTTAGAAGAGCAGCCAGTGCTCTTAACCGCTGAGCCATGTCTCCAGCCCCACACACATTTTCATAACCTGAAAAAGATGGTACCTGAACGTGAGATCCAAAGAAAGTTCTTAAACCCACATTACACGAGCCCCAGGAAATTTGGTACCATGTCCCCAGAGCATCTTGGCTTCCTCCTTCCCAGAGACTTTCCCCATACAAACATTCCCGTCACCCTTTCCTCTCTCCCTTTAGGATCAGTATGTGCACATGCCTAAATACATCTTGACCGTGAATCCCTTTTGTAGACCCCCCCACACAGCCTCAACTTTTAAATGTTTCTTTTCCTGTTCCCGAGAAAGCAAGTCATTAGAATGTGACAATTAACCTTAGAACTCCAGCATTTCTGAAGAGCCTTAAAAAGTCCCTTACAGAAGCCCAGCCATGGTGGCCTTTAATCCCAGCACTCGGGAGGCAGAGGCAGGCATGTCTCTGTGAGTTTGAAGCCAGCCTGGTCTACAGAGCGAGTTCCAGGATGGCCAAGGCTACATGAAATCCATATGGCCTATACCCAAGACTCTGTTATCAAGTAGGAAGAATGGTTTGCATTACACAAATACCCATAATACTTGCCACACTCCCTCAGTCCGATACACTCATCCATTGCACACAGATGCATACATGAATCCTCCACCACACCTAGACCGTTACCACCCCTAAACACATCCCAGCCACTCACCTTGCAGCTATTTCCTGAGCACTATAAGGTGGCAGCACTGTAGTGTGCCCTGGGATCCTAGACTTATGCCACTGGGCTCCCAGGGCTGTCCGTGACTTTCCTACCTTACCTCAACATTGTATCTCTCTGGTCAACAGCTAAGTGTCTTCAGCTCAGCTCAAGTGACACCATGACACCTCCTTGCTGGAGCCTTTCCTAACGGTCCTCTTCCCACAGGCTCTCGATATTTCTTCATCATTGTTCCCAAAGTTCTTAATACACATCTCTTTTTAAATATTCATCAATATTTAAATGTGTTTCTTCAACTAGAAAAGGCATCTCTGAGTCAGTGTGTACGTTGATCTTTATAATGGTCAGTTTCATAACACTTTATAATAGTGCCTAACAACATTTAGGAACATGAATTCGATGCTGAATAAGTGATGGGTTGGAGGACCTGACTTTATATAAAATTATAGTGTATTTGACAACTGTAAGAAGATACAGGAATTCTCCAAAACACAGTTCAGGGTACCCCTGGTGATTAAAGGATTAAACATATTTGATAGGTACCATCAAATGTTTTAGGTTATATGCAAGAATTGTGAAGCAATAGCTAACCACAGAAGGTGTAAAACCCTGGAGCCCCCAGAATACCAGGCGTTATGTTTCCGAGCTTCAGCATGGTACCTGTTGACTGGCCTCTTCCCATCACCCTCTCTCTGTTCCTCTCCCCAGCCGCTGGTTACTGCTACTCTTGTCTCTGTTTCTACAAGCAACATGCACTATTTTTAGATTGGAAAAGAGGACGTTGGATGTACTCACCGTTAAGAAATGAAAAGGGTTTGTAGATGATGGACGTGCTAGTTACAGAGGTGACCCCTGTAACTAGCTAACAAACTAGCCAGAACATTGCCTTGTACTTCATAATACGTATAAAATTATTTGTTGGTTAAAAACAGAATAAAGTAAGAATTAAGTCCTAAAAGTTGGAAAGTCAGAATCAAGAAGAAGAAGAAGAAAGCCTTCAAGATCCGAAGCCACAACCCTCCTTCCACTTGCTTTTAACGCTGTTATCACAACTTATGGGTCTGAATTCTGCCTCTAGTTGCTGGGTTCCTTGGTTTATGACACAAAGCGGACATTTTCAGAGTCTGGAATATTGCCTTTGTGAAAAACATGACTGACGTGTGTGTTTCTGTTCCCCGGTACCTCCTTTGGGGATCTTGGCTTTGCGGGTTTGTGTCTCTCTGTGAGGCGGCCCCAGCTTGTCAGGATGCTAGCACAGTCCAAGGCCAGCCAAGACACAGGCAGAAACAATCATATGGGAGCGCTTTGCCAGCCAAAAAGTGCTTTCAGACGTGAAGAGGTTGCTATCCCTATTAGTCAGTGCCTGGAGAAGTTGATCGTATAGACCACAGTTGACAAGCTTTTTCTGTAAAAGGCCAGAGAGTGAATATTTTAGGCATTGCGAGCCGTATGGTATCTGTCATAGCTACTGAACTCTGCCATTGTACCATGAAAGCAGCCACGAGCAATATGAGAGCAAATTAGTGTGGCTGTGTTCCAGCTAGTTTTATTCACGGATATAAGAATTTGACTTTCATAACATGTTCTTGTGTCATGAAATATTATTCGTCTCTCGATTTCTTCCAACCATTTAGAAATGTAAAACTACTCGTAGCTCACAAGCTGTATAAACACAGGTGGTAGATCAGATTTGGTTCATGGGCCGTAGTCTGTGGACCTCTGATGTCATTTCAGATGGCTGGTAGCCAGTGGAGCCACCATATCAGAGGAACGACTCAGAAAAACATCCAACTTGTGATGGCAGTGTTTGAGAGACTTTAGCCCTTGCAGATTCAATTAAACATAGCTGTTGCTTCTCCCGTGCTTTGTTCCTTTGACTTGAGTCTATTTTCCCATGAGGGTGTTGGCATGTCTGCCTGTAGGTGAAGGCCAGATCAGGATGAGTCAACCATATGGAATAGGGGAAGGGGTGGAGCAACGCAGGGTGGAGGTTCCCAAGGAGATGAGGAACCACACTCAACTGCTCATCATCCTTCCACACGTCTTTAGGTCAAGGCTTCATGCTTAGCCCTGAGAGAAGAAGCCATCTTAGAGACATTACTCCTGGGACGCAGTTCTCAGCCCGTCAGGGGAAGGACTGGAGGAGGGAGCATGCAGACTCTTGTGGTCCCATCTGTTTCCCCCAGGTCTGTTCTAGCGGGGTACCAGACACACAGGTCTACATTCTGAGGAGCGGGATGATGGGATTAGAGCCAGACAACAAACCAAAAACTAAATTATGTTAACTTCGTGCTGTCTCGGGATTCACGCAGGGATTGCCGACCGAGAAACAATAGAGCGAGGTTCGGGATTTGAAAGAGCTTGGAAGAGGGGACAGATAGGCTCACCTTGTTTCTATAGCAACTGGTTCCTGGAAGCCACATTGCAAAGCACAGTGAAATATCAACCCCTTTCTTCCACGGCTTCGTCCAGTGTCAAGGCCAAACTGAGCGCAGCTGGATCTGCTGTGGGCCTGTGGACCCTGAGGAAACGGAGCCTTACATTACGATGATGATGCCTGGGTAAGAGAACAAAGGTGGTCCTTTAGTCTGACTGCGTGAGGACAGCATGAAACATGAACCAAGAGAACAGAACGGGAAGCGAGCTCAGAATGTCCTGAGCTTCATCACCACAGATTTCTCTGAGGCCTCTGCCTCTCGGAGCTGAATGTAACCTGATGCCTGGTGTCCCAAAGAACTGTGTAGGTGGAACAGCAAAGCAAAGACCAGAAGAGAAGCCTCCACACAGGCTGCTCGCCAGCAGAGGATGTGTGGTCCCCCGCATGCTGTCTCCCTCCAGGCAACCCATTCTCGGCAACTCTACTGGGATTTGGTGACTATCTTTTTTTCAATCATAGATAGTAAAAGTGTGTTCAGGCACAGTCTCAAGAAGTGCGGAAGAACCACGGAGATGCACAAAATCAATTTGGAGACATTCGGCACACGCCAAGTTCAAGAATCCCACAGATCATTAGAACACACTTTTTGTTTTTATTTTATTTCTGTTCCCGAGACAGAGTCTCATGCAGCCTGGGCAATCCTCAAACTTACTATGTATGGGAGAATGGCCTTGAACTCATGCCTCTGCTTCCGAGTGCTAAGATTACAGGCATGCACCATTAGGATCCACCGTAATTTGTATTTTTAAAGGCATTGTTGAAAAGTATGTTCGCTCCGGAAGTCGGCTGTCCGGTTGTTCATTTCTAGAAGGAGCCAGTGAGCCGAAGTTAGGGAATGGTCTGGACCACACCAATGCCATTTGGCAAAAGCAGAAGCCAAAGCAGAGGAAGGACTTGCCCACAACATCTGTCATAGGGTGTGCTCAGACTAGTTTACTTCAAATTGCCCAGATTTTAAGTGGCTATGAAATCAACTCAATGGGTGTAGCCAGACTTTTTGTTAGTGCTGTGGGTAATTCGTGTGCTGTCCATGATGACTCCCTGTCTGAATTTCCTGCACAGGAAGAGCTTAGGCAGAAGCTGACGCCCTCGATGCTGACCCCTTGGTATTGCTTCCCTTAGAGAGTGTTCCCTGACTACTCATTGTAAACAGTCTCCCAACACACTCACACATGCTCATGAACACAAACACACACACACACACACACACACACACACACACACACACTCACGTGCATATATACATACTCTGTATGCACACCACACACACATGTACACATACACACAACACACAACACTCTGCTTTTATAACACAACTGAAACATTGTTTCCACCCACCCCTCCATCCCACTAAGACTATTGATTGGCTCCATGAGCTCAGGGCCTGGGGTTCATTGTTATATCCAGGTTCCTACAATAATGCCTGGTTGATACACAGTTAACACCCAAAAGCATCACAGTAAAATTTCTCTGGCTTGTGAGTGGTTCTACCCCAAAGATTGGTGGTCCATTTCCTGTTGAACTTGGAGAATCTGGCATTCCCCCCCCCAACACACACACACACACACACACACACACACACACACACACACACACTCCTAACAGCAATAGTGTCAATTCAGGCCTTGGCCCTTCTTCACAAAACCATCTTGTTGCTTATGCAGAAATAGTTGCCATGAGCTCTAGCAACCTATCTCAGTCCATGGGAGCTCCTTTACACCAACTCCCCTTTAAAACTTTTAAAATTGTTCTGTTACGATTTTATTTCTCATTAAAATTATATGTCCATGTAACTATTTCCATAATCAAGAACTATGTTGCAGAATACTACTTTAACTATGTAAAGATGTGTTACATTTGTCTGTGCTGCATTTGTATAATTATGTAAAGATGTGTTGCATTTGTTTCACCTTGCCTGCCCAGGACACCTGATTGGTCTAATAAAAAGCTAAACGGCCAATAGCTAGGCAGAGAGAGGGATAGGCAGGGCTGGCAGGCAGAGGGAATAAATAGGAGGAGAAATCTAGGCTCAAGAGAGAGCAGAGAATGAGGGAGAGGTAAAGGGGCATGCTTGGGCCCAGAAGCCAAGGAGCTGCCAGACAGACAGACACACAAGAAGCAGCGAAAGTAAGATATACAGAAAGAAAATAAAACTCTGAGGCAAAATGTAGATAAAGAGGAACAGATTAAAATAAGAGCTAAGCATGAGATTGGATTCTCCAGAAGAGCTGCCAGCTAAAGTCGTGCTGAGATCAATAAAAATAGGCCTTGGCGGTTCATGTTACAGGAGTTGTATCCATGCCAGTGGATGTCCACACACTCCAGAAGAGAATTTGACATTGCTGCTGCCACTGTTGCTGTTATAGCAATGGTGGCCACTGCTGCTACTGTGTCTGGGATTACCATTTCATAATTGCTTACTACAGCTAGCACAGTGGAGAACCCGACAACAAAAGTAGCTACCTCAGTTAGTTAATCTTCCATTCTATTGGGCATGATAAATTTAATTCAGTAGTTATATACATCTCGATTGGCTTTGAAAATTATAAATTTATAAACTCAAGTTTCAGTTGCTTTTAGGATACTATCTTACAAGGACTCCAACATACATGTCTCGTTAAGGAAGGGAATGGCTCAGTTGCCTTTAGCCTACTGGCTATGGGTGAGATAGGACCTCTGTTGGTCTTTTCTGTGTCGAACACACAGATTGCAAGCCCAGAACCACTTTGAGATCTTTGGCAGCAGTTAACTCTGCAACTCACACACGATTGAGCCTGTATGATAATGAGTATTCAGAGACGGGTAACACCTGAGGGGCACTCACCAACCTAAGACAGAGCACCTGTGGGGCCTGGGCAGGCGTCTCCATGACGGGTAAGGTGACCTGCTGACGTCCCACGCAACCCAAGTCTGAAGCTCATTATTTAATAAAAGGGGGACCTGTAAGTCCCTGGCCCCCATTTTGGGTAACTGTTGCCTTGCTTGCGAATTTTGACCTTGATATCCTCCCTATGCTAATTCCCTGGCAGGTTCCACCCTCCTGAATGCTTAAGGGAAGTTCCTTGTCTGTGTATCCTGAATAATGGGCATTAACAGCTTAGATGCAAGATTGTAAAACATCGGTAGCGAACTTCTGCCCTCCGGGGTTCTCCCATTGTGCTGTAAGCCTGTATTTAAGACCTCCTCCCCCCTTCAATAAATGACATTTGGCATTTAAAATTTTTTTAAAAGTATATATATATATTTGAATGAATACTGCGAATGTAATCTATGAATACCACAAATGTGATTAATATCATGAATGAAATTAATGAATATCATGAGTGTAATTTAAAAAATAAAAAATAAATAAATTAAAAAAATAAGAGCTAAGCTAAGACTGAGCATTCATAGCTAAGAATAAGTCTCCACGTCATGATTTGGAAGCTGGCTGGTGGTCTAAAAGCAAAAGCCTGGTACAGAACTGAATCCAACTTTCTCCACCACTAAACTGTCAGAATCATGCCGTATATAACCTTTTGAGACTGACTTTATTATTATTTTTTTTAACTAACATAACTCCCTTGACAAGTGTCCACATTGTTGGGTTTATGTTCAGTTATTCCTTTTCATTGCTGAGTCAGATTCTATTATGTGACTGTACCACATTCACTTTGGCTAATCACCTTTGGGGGGAAAAAGTCACTTCCAGTTTGGGTGGTTATGAAGAGAGCTGCTGCAAACATTTAGGTAGAGTTTCTGTGTGCACTTATTTCTCCTATATAGAATGAACATCTTGGAGTCGGGTCATACCACACCATTTTGCATTCCCCTCAGGACTGTATGAAAATTCCAGGAACTTCACATATTCCCTAGCTCTTACTACTACCAGTTTTGTTTGCTTTTTAAAAAATAAATTTAGCAGCCAGGCTGTCATGGCACATGCCTTGAATCCCAGCACTCAGGAGGCAGAGGCAGGAAGATCCCTGAGTTCAAGGCCAGCATGGTCTACAGAGAGAGTTCCAGGACAGCCAGGGCTACACAGAGAAACCCTGTGTTGTAGAATATTATTTTATGATGTGTTGATTTTGTTTGTGCTGTGGAACATTTGTTTAATGCTGCAAAGATGTGTTGCATTTTTTTATGTTGCATTTGTTTAACTCTGTGAAGCTGTGTTACTGTGCCTGTCTAAAACACTTGATGGTCTAACAAAGAGCTGAACAGCCAATAGCAAGACAGGAGAAAGGATAGGTGGGGGGCTGGCAGGCAGAGAGAATAAACAGAAGGAGAAATCTGGGAGGAGAAGAAGAAAAGAGCAAGATAACAAGGAGAGAAGGATGCTAGGGCCCAGCCACACAGCCACACAGCTGGCCATGGAATAAGAGTGAAAGTAAGATATACTAAAGTAAGAGAAAGGTGTAAGCCCGGAGGCAAAAGGTAGACGAGTTATTTAAAGTTAAGAAAAGCTGACTAGAAATAAGCCAAGCTAAGGCAGGGCATTTATAAGTAAGAATAAGACTCCGTGTGTATGATTTATTTGGGAGCTGGGTGTCAGCCTCCCCCAGAGAGCAAAGAGCAAAAACAGCCAACAACAACAACAATCTTGTCTGGAAAAACTAAAATAAATAAATAAATAAATTTAGCCACTAGAGTGGATTTGCAATAATATGTCCCCCAAAGGGATGGAAACTGCTTGTGTGACCACTGAGGATCACGCCTTTCAAAGGCTGGCAAACTACCTTGTATTTCCAATCATAGGCCGGTTGGGAAGAGACAGGTACCAAGGCAAGGAAGTCAGCTTTCAGGGACAGTCCCGATGAGGATGCTGCTGCCCCTCCACCGAAGACTGCCACACTAGAATGTGTTAAGAGCTTACTTAAGTACATTGATCGCAAACCCCTAAGTGCGCATTATTCCTTCCGTCTGTCTTTACTCTCTTACCTGATGCATGCTGAAAAACAGTAACAACCTTTTTTTTTTATTTTCTTCAGGTTTGTACTTGTGTTTTGCCATGGGTGTGGGGTCCCTCGGAACTGGAGTTACAGACAGTTGTGAGCTGCCATGTGGGTGCTGGGAATTGAACCCGGGTCCTCTGGAAGAGCAGCCAGTGCTCTTAACCACTGAGCCACCTCTCCAGCCAGAGTATGTTTCGTTTTCCTTCTTTTTTCCCCCTTTTCCGAGGATAACTAAGAGGAACAAGCCAGAGAGCAAAGATTCACTGAACTAAAATAAGAGAAAGCTGAAAGCCAGTTCGTTTCTGGAACATGTGTGCAGGTAAGTGGACTGATGTTAAAGTGCCAGGATGACCTGGTATTAGATTCAGGTTCTTCAGGATAGGGCACCTTTTGGAATGATCTCTGTAACGTGCCATCTACCCATGCTCCAGACTTCTCTGGATCTTAGTATGTGTCTTTTGTTTGATATTGTTCATATTGATTGTAGTTCCATCTTATCTAGGTCGTTATCCCTTATTCCTCCTGGACAATATTTGATAACCATTCCTTTGTATATAGTCTTGTATTAGGTTAGAACCTTCTTATTTAGACAAAAGGAGGAGATGTAGCGCGTAGCTGTTCCAGCTTTGACCCGGAAGTACCACCCCCATTGAGGCTTCCGGTAACTGTCATACCTACGAGGCGGGGCCCAGACAGGAGCCCTTAAGACCCAAGATCCGAATGGGCCAGCTCTCTTGGTTCCTGGGCCCTGGACACTGGAGGTAGACTGAGCAGAGTTCTCCAGAGAACACCGCTGTACTCCACTACACCTTTCCCGGACCCTGTAACATATCCCTTCACTTGTAAGTTACCCCACAAAGTAAACCTCCCTTTTAACTACATGGAGTTGCCTTAATACTTCCACCAATACAAGCCTCCAGTGAGCACACCTGGGTGACACCCAAAGCTGCCTTCCTTTCCCACCTGCATCTAGCCTGGACTCTATTGGTTAATTGGGCTTACTCCCCCAAACAACCAAACAAAAAAAAAAACAAAAACAAAAACAAAAACAAAAACAAAATCCTGACCCCACTGAGATTTTAATTTTTCCCCCAGAAAGTATTTCTCCCTTGTCCTGAATGGATATGACCATTTTCCAAGAACTTTTTTTTAAAAAATCATGCATCTGGAAAACAGGTGAATATTCCTTAAGACCAACCCACAGCCATCCCTTTTGGGTTGCTAAACTGATGCTCTCAGCCAAAGTATCAGTGACATAGAGTGCCATTTTGTCTTTCCTGTTTATTTTCTCATTTTCATAATAACCAGGGCAGTTGTCTAGAAAGAAATAAGGGCCCCTGACCTTGCACGGCCCTACCACTTGTGTGTGCTGAACAGTGAGGCCCTGGCTATGCGTCCTGTGACACCATGCAACTTACCAAATACACAGGTCTGCAGAAAAGTATTTCCACATAGTGCACTGCAAAATTTTCTCACCCATTCTATTTTACTAGACGTCAGCTACGCTTCCTAATCAAGGGGCACAAATCTTAAAAATGAATGGATGGGATCTAGAAAAAATCATCCTGAGTGAGGTATCCCAGACTCAGAAAGACAAACATGGTATGTACTCACTCATAACAGGATACTAGATGTGGAACAAGGATGACTGGACTGCTACTCACATCACCAGGCAGGCTACCTGGAAAACAGGACCCCAAGAAAGACACAGGGATCGCCCAACGACAGAGAAATGGAATGAGATCTACATGAACAGCCTGGACAGGAGTGGGGGTAGTGAAGGGCGAGGGTCGAGGGAAAGAGAGCTTGGGTGAGTGGGAGATCCCAGCTGGATCAAAAACAGAGAGGGAGAACAAGGAATAGGAGACCATGGTAAATGAAGACCACATGAGAATAGGAAGAAACAAAGTGCTAGAGAGGCCCACAGAAATCCACAAAGATACCCCCACAACAGACTGCTGGCAATGGTCGAGAGACAATCCGAACTGACCTACTCTGGTGATGGGATGGCCAAACACCCTAACTGTCGTGCTAGAAACCTCATCCAACTACTGATGGATCTGGAGGCAGAGATCCATGACTAGGCCCCAGGTGGATCTCTGGGAGTCCAATTAGCGAGAATGAGGAGGGTTTATATGAGAGAGAATTGTTGAGACCAAGGTCGGATAAGGCACAGAGACAAATAGCCAAACAAACGGAAACACATGAAATATGAACCAATGACTGAGGGGTCACCAACTGGATCAGGCCCTCTGAGTGGGTGAGACAGTTGATTGGCCTGATCTGTTTGGGAGGCATCCAGGCAGTGGGACCGGGTCCTGTGCTCATTGCATGAGTTGGCTGTTTGAAACCTGGGGCCTATGCAGGGTCCCTTGGCTCAGCATGGGAGGAGGGGACTGGACCTACCTGGACTGAGTCCACCAGGTTGATCTCAGTCTGTGGGGAAGGCTTTGCCCTGGAGGAGATTGGAATGGGGGGCGGGCTGGGGGGAAGGTGAGGGGGGCGGGAGGGGGGAGAACAAGGGAATCTGTGGCTGATATGTAGAACTGAATTGTATTGCAAAATAAAAATTAAAAAAAAAAAAAAAAATGAATGGATGGCATGCTCAAAGAAAGGGTCAGCATACTGCCGAGGGGGACAGATGTATCCTGCATTTTTCAGATGAAGCAGAAATATTAGGTCAACATGTTAAGACCTCAATCCAGCCTTTCAAAATTACGAGTTAGTTCTTATTTTGCTTGGCTGATCACCAGTAAAATTTAATCTTTTGTTGGTTTTTATAAATTCAGTAATATAAAGACCAAGGATTTGCTCGAGAAAACTGGATGCTAAGAAAGTATTGGATGAAAAAATAAATTGGAAAAAAATAAGAGCAAACAGGCTAAGGTAAGGAATGATCCAACAAAATGATGCATATTTATTTTTTTACATTAGGGAGTAATGAACTGATGTGTAACAAAGTTGAAGGCAGGCACACAGCACACACTGGGTATATGAAGGCTGAATTAATACACATAGGAGCTGTGAGGACCACACGCTTCAGTGTGTCAATGCCAGAGCACATAATAGTAGAAATAAATGACGCACATAATAGTAGAAATAAATGACCCACAAGACTTTGCTGTAACATAAAAAGAAACTTCATAGAATTATGAAAGTGAATTTTATTGTCTAGGTAATGGTGTTTTGTAATAGATAATGACCGATAAAACTTTTTTTTAAATTTTAGTACATCAAAAGGTAAAGGCTACACATTAGTTAATGCTGTGTGCATAGAATCTGTCTTGGTTATGACTGTGCACTGTATCAGCTATATACACACAAAGAACATACATGGTAAAGTATAAAAACACAAGAAGAGGCTAAGTAGGAAGTTATGCATGGGTTATAGTCATCAGGTAACATGTACTCTTTATCATACAATCGTGTCACAGCTAAAAACATACTAATTAACATACATGGTGATGTATCTACTTGATCTAATACAGCCCTGGTGCAAAAACATTAAGAGTGTGGTAATATTTCACAGATAAAGGCTAAGTTCTGGGGCATGAACTCTTTTGATTAATCCACAAAACATAACCGAGACATCTTTTTTTTGTTTTGAAAAAAAAAAAAAAAAAAAAAAGGATGTTCTGACACAGTCCAAGCATTAATACCCAAATGAGGCATTTAGTAAGAAAGTACTTTTGCTGCGCTGAGCTGAACATTCTGCCTTATGTGGTGATCAGCAAATGAAGTCCTTCTGTGGGAGAAATAACATCAGCCTTTCTGATTGAGCCAGTAAATCCATCACGATAGCCTCCAGATTCGGTAATTATTGCTCATTTCTGGTTTACGACCCTCCTTCCTTTCACTAGTTTCTAAATACATTAAATAAAGCACCCCTGCTTCTTCCTCTGTCGCTGAAAGCATCTGGTGAAAACCGTGCCCACATTCACAAAACGCACATCTGGGTCTGGTTAACTTAATGAGGGGTCCAGATTGGTACGTGATGACTTTCACTATGACAGATTTCTCAGAGAAAGAGGCCACAGGAGCCCATGTCTCTGTCCCAGTCCTACTGAGGCGCATGCTTTTAAGAAGACTTAAAAAACAAAATAAAAAAACTTTGGATAGAGTTCATTTCTGTAGTTGAAATTAAGGCCTTTAAAATACTGACAGAACCCGTGTTTCACATTCAAGGGGTTCTGTGGTGAAAATCTTTAAATAAAGATTAAATTTTTATAACTCAGTTTCCAACGACAAAACAGATGTAGAGGGGGGAGGTAGAGGAAGGTTCGGGCGATTCTTAAGACACCCTTAAAATTTAAGGGCTGTCACTCCAAACATCCCCCCCCCCCCGAATTGTTCATGTTTCAAATTTTATAGTTCAATAAATTAATTTGGAGTGAATGGGAACCATTTAAACGTCTTTCTTCATACTCATTCTTTGTGTCTCACAGCTTCTGGCTGCCTCCACACAAAAGGCATCACACACTCCATCCTTTCTAATTCTGATATGAAAATTCCACAAAGCCCAGAGAAACAGAGCAAACAGTAAGCTCTCTGAGCGCGGTGGGCTTCTTTGGTTCCGTCTAATGGCAAGGAAAACGGAAATGGGAATCCCCCACCAGCCCTGCTCCTACTTCTGCACTCTTCTAGCCCTTCTGGAAGGGTTTTCAGTTTGTTTACATAATCCAAATGCATCTGTTTCCTCTTTCCCAGTTACCAAAAGGTAACTGCTCATAGTGTGCCATCCGAAATAAGAGAGCTGATTTTAGCTATCCCCACCGTCTCACAATGCAATCACTAAACAGCCTCCCAAGACAATTAAAAAAAAAACCCACAGACCTTAATACTCAACTTCAAAAACAGTAACAACAACAACAATAATAACGGTTAAAAAGAAATTGCCCAGTTGTAATGAGTTTCCTATCGTATGTCCTGATACAAAGAACATCTAGAAAATCCATGGCCTTTTTCCAGCGTTTGTCCTCAGACAAAGGTTAGGTGTCTCCCCTTTGAAGGGATGGTGATGCTATTTCCTCTAGCTTCAACTGAAACAAAATAATCAAGATGGATTTTAAATTAATTTAAAATCGAAGCATGCCAAGAGTTTGGAACCTTAACATACTAATGGGGTCAATTCCAAAAGGAGCATCTTTATCATAACAACTACCAGATAAGAACATATTTTACTGGTTTAGTTTTGAGATTTGTTCCTTGTCTGAACCTTGAATGGGAAAAAAAAAAATCTTTGTTACGTGGTTCCCTGATGTCAAAACAGATCCATTTAGTCTAGCTCATTGCGTGGATCTGGGCAAATTTCAACTGATTATATATGCTTTTTGGTTTACTATATGACATAAGAAATATATCATTCAAATGTTTTGCTGATCAAATAATTAATATTCATATGATGTTTATGAATAATTATGTAACAAATTTACATGCATTGAATACTATTTGGTGACATGAGGTTTTGTTTTGTTTTGTTTTTTAGTTTGTGAGACTTTTTACTGATACCGGTTTATTACAATCCCGTATCTGAAAGCTTAAGTTGGACTAGCAAATATTTTTTCTCCTCATAACTGGAATACTTCACATTAGCAGCCAAATGGCATGCAACTTTAACTTGTAGAAAAAAAATTGCCATCTAAACAATTTACCTTTAAATTAATTAATTGCTGAAATCTACTGCAGTTATTAAGTTAACTATTCATTTCTTTTTGAGCAACTGACTTTAGGGTCCATCCTAAAGTGTGAGGCACATCTGCAGGCAGAAAGAAAAACCTTACCCAGGGCTACCTCAGAGGAGTTAAAATACTTTCCTAAGTAGGTTGTTTCTTGGTGGAGAATTTCTGGTCTTTACAGTTTTACACTGAAATTACTTGTGTTCGAATCTTGAGTATATCCTAAACCTTTGCTTAGTGTGGTTTTTGAAGGGGTAAATTTCTGCACGTAGAAGTTCCATCTCAAATCTACCTACAAAGGCAGAATTACTGAAATACTTTGTTGGGTAGTTGTGCAAATCTGTTGATATGTGTGTGTATGTTTAATTGGGGGGGGGGCAGTTCCCTTAGAAAGGTTTTGCTGACAGGATCCAAATTCCTTGGGCCCTTTTACTCTGATTCAAAATTACAGCCAGTAATGGTGGCATGGGCCCCGGAGGAGCCATGGTAAACATGCCTCACCTTCAGGCCACTTGGTTTCTGCTCACTTCAGAGACGTCATGGCCAAAGTGGAACTGGAAAAAACAAACAAAAAAACCTGTGTTTTCCTCCCCCAATTAATGAGGCGGGTGTTGTAACATTTCAGCTACCTCTGGCTTCTCACTGACCAGCCTCCTCAGTTTGCAGCTTTTGAACAGCACTATCAAGGAGCTCCATGGACTCTCTGAGAGACACGTGGATTTTAAACGACTTGGGCTTAATGGTCAGGCCGTAACTGAAACTCATGTTTGAGGGCTCGTTTGGGTTAGCCTTGAAATCGCACTGATGAGCGAGGATGGAGATAAAAAGGAACAGGAGCATCTTAGAGAGCTCTTCCCCGATGCACCGCCGTTTGCCCACGGAAAAAATCATCACACTGCTGGCTAGTTCCTTGTTGATGAAGCCGTCTTTGTCCAGGAATCGGGCTGGCTCAAAGTCCTCTGGGTTAGGCCACTTGGCTGGGTCGTGGTTCACAGACCATTGGTTGACAAAAACCACCGTGTTCTTGGGGATGTGGTAGCCTAGGACAACGGTGTTGGCCGTGGTGGCGTGAGGAATGGTAACAGGCAGAAAGCTGGAAAATCGCATCGATTCATAAAGGAAAGCCATGACGTATGGCAGGTTGGGCTGGTCATCCATGCAGGGTAGACGGTCCCTCCCCACAACCTGGTCCAACTCAGCCTGCACCCGAGCCTGCACATCAGGGTATCTATTTGGATTTCAGCATGAAAGGGGACGATTGAGAGAGAGAGAGAGAGAGAGAGAGAGAGAGAGAGAGAGAGAGTGAAGAAAATTAGTTCACCCTCCACCTCACAGCACACAGCAATTCTACTTTAATTCCACAAACTATCTAGGTCTGAGACTGAACTACAATTTCTGAAAGAAAATTTAAAAAAAAAAAAACAGGTTACCAATTTCTCTCACTCAATATTACAAGTTAAACAATTTTATTTTTCTGTAATAAGCCTCTTATGGCCTAGGATTTATTTCCCATTGTGAGAAAATAAAACTCTTAAGTTTTTTAATAGTCTAAAAATGCACAATAGTGGCCAAACCTACTTATGTACCGGGCACAGTGCCTAGGCCCACAAGACAATTTAGACATCCAGGAAAATATTTGTCTATCCTATAAAGCCTTCAGACCTAAACAAATGGACTTCTAAATAGAAGTTCTCATAACACGTTTTTAATATTTATTTTATACCAGTGTGGTCATGAAATATACTTTCAATGCATTCATAAAGCAGTCTACAACGGCCAAAGGACCCCAGGCCCACAAAAGCTCAAACGCTGCCCTGAATGTGGATTATTTTCCTTTCCTCATATCATTAGACAATTCACTGTTATTATTTTACAAAGTATTACTGGTCTCCTGATGGATAAACCTACACATTTCCTAAATTCAAAAGACAGAGTCCCAGTTTGTCAGATGGGGGTACAAATTTTACTTCTGTGCTCTTGCTGATAGAAACTGGGATAATTCTTCTGGAAGACAAAAATCTTAGTGCACAGCAAACTTTACAAAGGCAATCATTCCTTGGTCCTTCATTTTTCAAACCCAATTACTTATCTCTAAAAGCCTATTTTCAGAAAATAGCATAACAGGTATAATGATGCATAATTATAATAATACTTAAAACTTATGATGCAGTTAAAAACCAGCAATTAATGTTAAAGCTGAAAACTGATTTTATATGTGTACAATATTAGGACAAGATATTATCTAGCCATCAAAATTACTAAAAATCCAGGCTGGAGAGATGCCTCTGTGTTTAAGGGCATCAGCTGCTCTTGCAGAGTGCCTGGGATCAATTTCCAGTGCCCATGTGGCAGCTGAGTGGAGTTTGTAACTCCAGTCCCAAGGGATCCACCCCCTTCTGACCTCTGCCGGCACCAGGCATGCACCTAGTACACAGACATCCACTCGGGCAAAACTGCCATGTACTCAAAAATAAACGAATAAAAAAATATTTTTTCAAAAGAGAAAAAGCATGCTAAAATCAATGTTAAACGTTGAGGAAGTTTAAGCAGAAGGCTCAAAAAAGGGTGGAGGTTGGAGGAGAATAATTACAGCCTCGAAAATAAGCTAAGCATTTAAATGGTGAAATCTCGGCTGCTGTTAAAATCATTTAACAGAATTCCCCAACATTTTCCAGGAAGGGCCAAATAGCAAGCATTTCGGACTCCATGGACCAAACCTTCCCTTCAACAGCTACTAGTTGGCACTGTAGTGTGAAAGCAGACACTATGTAGCAGTGGACCGACCAGGTGTGCCCGTAAAATTTATGCTCTAAAAGGGCATTATAATTTACCCACTCTGATTATATTGTCTCTTCACGAAAAAGAAAAAATAATGTCATCTTTGTTTAATTGACAATGACCCCGAAATTATTTCATTTCTTTGGAACACATGGAAATCCGCTTACACAGCTCAATAATTTTTTTTATTCCAAAGGGTACAAGCTCATCTTGGTATGTGAAAGACCTGGTGATCCCACTCAAAGGCGGCCTTTTTCCTTATCTCGAGCTGAATTCCCTTTATTTTCTGCCTCCCCTGCCGCCCCCCGACCCGATAGTCCCAATATATGTTTCCACAATTTGACTTTAATATTGAAAAGTTATTTTAAATAGACTTTAAAAATGTGAAAGTAGATGTGCAACATCTAAAGAAATACGAATTGTGTAAATCCAAATAGAAATCGATTCTGCCTGCCAAATTCAAAGAGGGGAGCACATATTCAGTATCCCTTATGTGCTAAGAAACAGCGTAGGGTTTCCAGATAAAATACAGGCTAAATCTGAATTTCAGGTAAACAATAGGTATCCGTCAAATTCTCATAAAGGATTCATTTGCTTAGACCACCTGACAGCGGGGGGGGTGGGTGGGGGTGGGGGAGCTGCTTAATCCTTGCACGCAGCCTTGCAGTTCTGTAGAGGTCTGTGCCCTGGTCCACAGATTAGGATGGCCCTGGCACCTCCTTGATAACTTAGACTCCTCTCTAGATCCTGATCGCAGCCACAGAAGTGGCTTTCTTTGCTCCTACTTTCTTTACCTCGGGGTGAATCTTATTCGCAGGTTGTCCTCTGAGGACCTGCCTCCTCTGGCTTCCTTTGCCTGGTAACAAAGCCCTGCCCTGCAGCTGGATGTTAAGACCCGGGCTGGACAGCCTCCACGGTGCCGGCTGTGCGCGCCGTGTTTAGTTAACATTCTACTTGCACCACCTTGAACCTTGGAGCTGGTCCAATTCTGCTTCTATTGAGCCACGGAAGGATCAAGGCTGATCTCCTCGCATGGCAAAAAATCTTGTTTTTGTGGGGGAGGGCTCTTCCCAAATTTGTTCCCAGCCACGAGAGGAGTAGGGAGGGGCAGAGACAACTTCAGAGATGCTGGCAACCGTGGGGGGCGGGGGGGGAAGCGCGTCTAGGCCTGTCTTAGTGGTCCCAGGCTTATCTTCCCTGAGATCTCAGTTTTAAGGAATGGAGGTGGGGCAGGGCGAAACCTCAAACTCTGTGCCTAGCTAGTGACCTTTTAGCCACACGCCCTTTTTCAAAGGAGGAAAGAAAGGATCGACCCATCCCTCCTGGAGGCTTTACCTGGTAAAGAGGATGAGCAGCCACAGCAGCGCGGTGGAGAGGGTGTCCTGGCTGGCTCCGAAGATGTCCGTAATAGTGCCCGGCACGTTCTCCAAATCCAGCCCGAAGGGACCATCGCCAGGGCCCCCGACCGCCTTCTTTTCCGCAGAGAGGATGAAGGCGTCCATCATGTCTCGGGGAGCAGCCCCGGGCACCAGGCTTTCGCGGTGCTTGAAAAACTTGTCCAGGACGAAGTTGGTGAAGCTGCGGTTGACCTGCTCGAACTCGCGGAAGGCGGTGCGCACCGGGTTAGGGAAGAGCTGCAGCCAGGGCAGCACGTCCACCAGGCTGCCTGCGCCCACCGTGCGCCCGAACTCTTCGTTGTGGCTGAGCAGCTCTAGGAACTCGGCATCGTCGTGGTTGTACCGGCAGCCGAAGCACACGGCGCTCATGACATTGGCCACCGCCACGATGATCGGCTGCGTCGGATCCAGGACGGCGCCGCCCGAGCAGCGTCGCACCAGGACCGCCACCAGCTCTCGCGCCTCGCACAGCGCGTGGCCCTCCAGGAGGCGGCGGCTGCGCGGGTGGCGCGTGGAGAAGGCGCGCATCGTGCCATAGGCCGCGCGTCGCTGCGCCTTCCAGCGCTCCGAGTAGTGGCCAAACGCCAGGCTGCGGCCACCAGACACCACGTGGAAAGAGGGAAAGGGCGGCCGGTCCGCGAAGACGCTGCCCTGTTGCACCAGGGCTTGGTGGATGGCACTCTCGCCATTCAGCACCACGACGGGACAGCTGCCCAGGCGGATCTGGAAAACGTCCCCATAGCGCCTCGCAAGGCGAGCAAAGTACAGGTGTGACGCCCGGCCCACAGACGCCGCATTTCCGATCAGTGGCCACGGGAAAGGACCCGGGGGTGAGGACCACGGTTTCTGCCGCCACTGTCGCAGCAGCCACTGTCCCAAGTGCACGGCGGCCAGGACCAAAAGGAGTAGCAGAAGTGTGGTCTGCTGGGTAGACAGCGGACTCAGCGGCTGCGGGCTGTCTGCGCTAAGGCTGGTGGCCATGCTGGGGATACAAAAGCAAAATGTGACACACTCAGGTGTGCAAATAAAAAAAAAAAAAAGAGTGAGTCCCCCGCGTCCCAGCCCCAGCATGGGACCACAGAGCCTTGTTGAATAGAGAGGAGGCGGCGCCTAGCTCAGGTCAGGGGTGGCTTTCTGCACAAGGTGCTTAAGACGACCCTTCCATACCCAACCCAGCCTCCAGCAGAGAGAAGCCCGCTTCACAATACCCAGGGGCCTAACGGTTCCCGGAATTCCGACATAATGCCGGCAGCAGACACAAAGGCAGGTTTCTTTTAAAGCAGCTAACACCCCACCACTGACTTCCAAGAACCGGTCTGAAGAGGCCACGGGAAGGTGGCTCCGCGGACAGACTGACCTGCGACGAAGCGTGGTTTTTCCAGCGGTGCAGAGCCACCGGCTCTGGGAAAACGCCCTGGAGCCTCTGCCCAGAGCAAGACTTCAACCCGAGAGTCCCCAGAGACCTGGAGGCCCGCCCTAGACACCTGATGCCCGCTGCTTTTAGCACCCACTCTTGGCTCAGTCAGAACCTAAACTTGGATTGGGGTGGAGGAGAGGGAGGGAAAAAAGTGTCTCGAGTTTGCTGAGCTCCACTGCACCTGGGGCTCCGCAAAGTCGGGGCTTTCTCACGGAGTTGGAGTTGCGGTTGAGATGGGTGGGGGTTGGGAGTTGATAAAGTGGAATCAAATCCCAGGCCGGGGGCGGCTTTCAAGCTGGCGTCCCAGAGGTGTCTGCGACGCACCCCAGAGGCGACACGCGCCATCCCTCTACCCGGGGGTTTTAAGGACTGGGTAGAGGCTGGAGGGAACCGGACCTTGAGGGGGGTGGGGCGTGAGGGGCGGGGCGCGAAAGTCTGGGGCTTGGACTCCAGACTCTCGGGTCTCGCATCCGCGCTCAGGGTGGCCCTGGGTGGTCCAATGGGAAGTCCGCGCCGCGCGCTCGGACCGTCCTGGAACAGTAGCTGGCAGTTTTGTCGGGAGCCGCCTCGTAAAGTTTTCCTTTGGCGATAACGGCTTCTTATCATCAGCCACGCCCGAGTCAAGACCCCACGCTTTCCCCAGAACCGAGTTTAGGACAGAATTTTCCCACGCCTCTGCGCGCTGGAGCAGAGAGCACCCCAGAGCTCGCCCCCCTCCTCCAGGTGACTCGAGCTTGGTGCTTAGCTCGTGATCCTTAGGCCCCCAGCCAGAAAAGGAAACTTGTCGTTTTAGGAACAGGGGTAGCTTGGGTTGCTTACGGTTTGTCTTGCCTTGGTTTTTATCTTAAGGTTTTGCAAGCCCTTTGGCCCTACAGCGTGGCTCTTTGTGTGCACAGGTCTCTTTCCACCTCTGCTGGCGAGATCAGGAAACCCTGAAAGCTGCTGCCCTACCGCCCCAGGCGTGGACCATCCTTAGGCACACAAAGCTCAGCAGGCCTGGAGGCTTCCCACGTTGGAAAGATAGGGGACACGCCACCTGCTGGACACGCGAGACAGCTCTGATCGCACCCAGGCTGTAAGGCAAGTTTGGGCGCCGCGGGGGGCAGTCCTGGAGCGCGAGAGCTAAGAGGGGGCGGTGAGTGGGAGGAGGAGGCGGTTCTGCAAGCCTGGAACGAGATCGGGTTGAAAAGTTTCTGCTGTCGCCTCCCCCCTTGCGTGCGGAGCTGTGCCTTGCGTGCGCGACTGCTGGGAAGTCGGCTCCAGTCATCTCCCTGGGCGCTGCTCTCGGCCGCCCCTCCCGCGCTTCTCACGGCACCTGACACGCCGAGGCGGCGGCCAAGGGCGGGGTGCCTGCCGCCACCACCCTCGGCGACGCACGCACAGCTGCGCCCCCAGGGCCTGCCCCGGGGATGCTCGATCGCAGCCGACTTGTCGACCCTTGCTCGCGTAGCCTGGTTCCCAAACGAGGGGCTGCTGGCCACGGGGACGCTTCCTCCTAAAGGAAAGCCTCGGGTGTCTCAAGGCCCTGGAAGCAGCTGCTGCTGTTCTTACCAGTTAATGCACAGACTCGTACTTTCAAAACACCTGTGAGAATAAGTTTTGTGCCAGGCTCTGGAAAGGGCGAGCCGAGGGAGAGGTAGAATGCTTCTCTTTAATCAAGCAGGAATTGTAGCTCCGGGCCATTGGTGCGATCTCCAGACAACCCACTCCCAACGTTGTGTTATTGTCTCGTTTACAAAAAAACAGATTCAGAGAGATTATGGGACTTAAACAAGTCACACAGTTCTTTAGAGGTGGAGACAGGATTTGAACTCACAAAGTCCCCCTCCAAATCCCTCATACAGGTTTATAACCGAGTAAAAGCATACTTAATGTGTGTGTGTGTGTGTGTGCGCGTGTGTGTGTGTGTGTGTGTGTGTGTGTGTATTCCGCTAAAAGCTAGCCAGAGGCTCAGCAGCTAAGCACACTTACTAACAAGCCTGACGCCCTGAGCTAGATGCCTGGCACCCACAAGGTGCAAGGAGAGAACCAATTTACACAAGTAATCCTCCAACCTCCCACCTGTTCCAGAGCACACAGGCACACACATAATAAATTTCAAAGTTTCTAATCAGCCGGAAAGATTTGACGCTTTTTGTCCACGACGGAGTGTTGTAAGACTCACAAAGAAACAGTATACTCACCATGTTTAAATTGGCCACATATGAGGGGGGGGGGGCTGGTGGAAGGTGCCTCACAGCTGACATTGGGATAACTGATTGCATTATAAAGAAACTTAATGAAGGGGTCTGAAATGAAAGTGTCTAACATCTTTCAATAAACTGCCTGGCCCGCTAAGAAAAAATGCCTTTTTATAAGTGTTTTCAGTAACTTTTGCTATGCTTTCTGAATGAGATTTTATATACACCATGGTTGAGTACTAAGACCAGAGATGAAGTTGGCCCTGGGCGCGCGCGGGGGTGGGGGGGGGGGTGGTGGTGATGGGGAAGCACATTAGTTTAATAACAAGCATTGATTTCTCAGAGCTGCAGTAGTCCAACATGTCTGTCTTTCTCATATAACAAAATGCTTGAGACAGGCTCATTTTAAATGAAAATGGGTTTATTTGGGATCACAGTTCAAGAGACAGGAAAGCCCTCCAAGAGCATTGTGCCAACTCCCAGGAAGAGGGAAAAGGGAGGGGCAGCCATGGCCACAGTCCATTAGAGCAGAACGGATCCAGGAGAAGCCATAATACACCATGTTCTTTGCTCCCAGTATCCAGAAACTCCCACTAGGCATCACCACTACATTGAGAAATCAAAGTGGCAACACATGGAAACCATAATAAGCTCTTCCAAAGGAGGTTGGTGGCAACCTCGTAATATTCAGCTTTAGCGGGCCCCTGGCTAGTGATTGTCTGGGACTAGTCTCCCACCGCACTAATTTAGGAGATGAGAATCAGCAACCGGCTGGTGTACAGTCCTAGCCCATCTCACAGCATCTCTGCCAGAATTAGAGAAGGTGGAAGCTGCCTCCAGACCAAGTCAACTGCTTTTTTAAAGTATAGAGCAAGGCTAAGACCTCCTGTTTAACAAATGCTATGTGGCTTTTAGTTCATCACGGGCATGCCTACCTACCACAGCAAATGTCATCCTTGGGCACAGCTCCTCAAAAAGTAGAAGAACCAGTTGGACGGATGCTGCCTGGGAGATAGGCTCTTATCAAAGTAGACAAGCCAATGTGGCTGTCCACAGGGCACCGTCTTCAGGCCTCGGGCTCTTCTGAGCTTTTTTAGTACAAATGTCACTGAAGGGGCTGACTTAGTCCTCAATTAAAACTTCAGCATAAATAGATAGGTAGATAGGTAGATAGATAAATAGATAGATAGATAGATAGATAGATAGATAGATAGATAGATAGATCCAAAGCACTGATATGTATCCCTGATCCATCTCAAAATGAGGTTCTGTTCCCTCTTAACTATCCATCCATGTTGGGGCTTTGGGATTACCATCAGAATTTCTCAACCAAGCTTCGGATCTTGGCCTAGGAATCTCCTCTCAGAGGAGGAGCACGGATTTCAACCTCCAAAATCTCAAACTTGAATTTTTCTTTCTTTCTTTTTTTTTTTTTCTTCCTGCAACTAACTTTCAAAAAGAGCAGTTAAGCTAGCGAATGGTTTAACGTGGAGGTTTAAAATGCCTTATAGTGTATTGACTCCAAGACACAGCTAAAGTTACGCAAGGCAAAAAAATGCACCAGCTCAGAGGATGGTTATGACATCTCCCAGCATGGAATGACCCAGCAAAGTGGCTCTTCCTCGCCTCTACTCCTGCTGACCTTTGTTCTTCTAATTCTTTCACATTCTTAAACTGGCCACAAGGTCCTAGAAGGACTCTGATAGGCCAAGCTGGCGTTGGGTTTCATGCCATAGTGCAGAGTTCGTTTCGTAATTAGAAAAAGAAAGATGGGCAAAACACCAGGAAGCTAAGGAGCCACCACAATCCACTCCGTGCTTCCTAACTTACACGCACAGTATCCTGACTTTGTTGGGGACTCCATCTTGCCCCACCCACTCAAGGTTCCCAGGCTTCATAGATGCCGCAGATGGTGCAGGAGAGTGTAGTGTTCTTTGCCAACAACAGCCTCCCCCAACTCTGTTTCGCTTCCTCCTTTTCTCCTGATGTCCTTCCTTCAGGGCCTTTTCTTCCCTTTTGTTCTTCTTTCATTCTCATTTTCCCTTTCTCTGGGTCCATTTCCAGCTTCCACGTCTCCTTCCCTCTGAGACGACCTTTTTACAATCTCTGCTTCCATGCCGCTATACTATCTGTATTTCTATCTCCTTCTCTTCCTCTCTCCCTCCCTCCTTCCCTCCCTCCCTTCCTCCTTTCCTTCCTTCCTTCCTTCCTTCCTTCCTTCACTCTTTCTTTTCTTTCTTCCTTCCCCCCCTCCATTTGAAGGGTGGAATCCAGGGCCTTATACAGGCCAAGCAAGTGTTCTATCACTGAGCTACATCCTGGCCTCTCTGTCCACCCCACCCCCATGCACACCTACTTCCTACACACATACTTCCTACTTTGTTTGAACCCCCTTTTTCTTTCTCACAGAAGAGTAAAGAGTAGACACGGAGGGGCCAGAGAAGGAGGAGCAAAAGAAATAATAAAAGAAGGAGTAAGGGGGTAGAGCCACTAAGAAAGAGGAAAAGGAGAAATATCAAATCCCAGGGCTAAAGATGAAACTTTGCGATCATTTTATCTGGTGTTTCCGGCCACTACACTGGAACATCTGGACACAGCAGGGATGCCATGGGAAGGGCAAGGGCACCGTGGCCTATGGTTGCTTTTGCACATCTGTCCTCTGGGGTCCTGCCACAGCCTGGTCCGGTTCTGAAATGTGCCTTTCTAACAGCAGAGCAGGGGGATGAAAGCCCTGTTCCCTGGATCCTTTGACCTTGCATGAAACTCTTTAGACAGACGGAAGATATTGTTTTTCATTTTCCTTTTCTAAAGTTAAATGCTTACTAGGTTACTAAGAAAATACAGGTTTTGACAAAGTCCCCATTTAAAAAAAAAAAAGACAGAATGTACACTTGGGCTCTGGGAAAGCTAACAGCAGATTCAGGCTTCCGGTTCAGACTTTTAATTTTTGTTCCATTAGCCTCTTCATTTTTAGTATTATATCTGTCTTTCCCAAACCCCCCCCCCCAAGTTTTCTTCTTTTTTCCACAAGGAGATCAAAATTCAGGTTAAAAAAAAAGAGTTGTACTCATGCCCAAGGTTTGAAAAAATAATTGGTAGTTAAATAACCTAAGTGGCTGTTTTTCCTACATAATCCCAAAGGGAACGTAAGAGCTGGATAATTATATGTTAGCATTTTTTGGCCTTGACCTCAATGGAATTCACCCTTTCTACTATTAAAGAAGCTACAGCCTTTTCTTTTGCTGGATTTCTTTGGTTAGAAAGTTCTGGATACTAGGAGGCTCTTTTCAATAGCAAGGAAGTTCCAGAATGAACTTCGTTATCGTATAATAAACCTTGAGCTACCTTTTGATGTCCAACTGAGTGAACAAACCTTTCAAGTGGCATGCCTGAGGAAGGACAGCCTCTGAACCAGTCTCTGGTCACGTAAACAATGCCCTGGTCCCTTTGGCATCATTTGAATAACCTGTTTAAGCCTTACATCCAGTGTATATGGGTATAATGTATTTTTATCATCTACAACCCCCAACTCCATTCCTCCAACTCTTCCCAGATTCCCTTATATTCCCTTCCCAATTCTCTCTCTCTCTCTCTCTCTCTTTCTCTCTCTCTCTCTCTCTCTCTCTCTCTCTCTCTCTCTCTCTCTCTCTCTCTCTCTCTCTGTGTGTGTGTGTGTGTGTGTGTGTGTGTGTGTGTGTGTGTGTGTGTATGTGTGTGTGTCTGCCTGGGTGTAAAATTTCAATACCCCTGACGAAGCATATGCCTGGAACTGAGCATCTCCCAATTCTGTTGTCTTGTCCAGACCAGAGAGGCACAGCCACTTTCTGTCACACGTGGTGTTTCTTTTCTTGCTGACTATTCGCCTCCTACTTAAAATATTTACACTTCGCTAAGACTGTGATCAAGGAGCGGCCTCATCTTGTGAACCTGGACCTGACAGCTGGCACAGGCTTGAACTGTCCATTTTTCAATTAATGGTTTTTTTTTTTCAGTGTAAACTTTACATTTGTTCTTCCCCAATGCATCTTACAACTTGAGGATAATTTTCTAGCCCTGGAGGCCATGCTGATACTCTTGGATTTTTTGTTTTTGCTTTTGTTTTGTTTTGTTTTGTTTTTCAAGCATGTGCTGTTTTTTATTTGTTCTTTGAGAATGTCATATATGGGTATAATGTATTTTTATCATCTACAACCCCCAACTCCATTCCTCCAACTCTTCCCAGATTCCCTTATATTCCCTTCCCAATCTCTCTCTCTCTCTCTCTCTCTCTCTCTCTCTCTCTCTCTCTCTCTCTCTCTCTGTGTGTGTGTGTGTGTGTGTGTGTGTGTGTGTGTGTGTGTGTGTGTGTCTGCCTGGGTGTGCATGATTATGGGACCATCCACAGGAGAATGGGTGACTTCCTAGGGACCACTCCCCTGAAGAAAACTGTTCATCCTAAAGCAGCCATTCGCTACCAAAAGCTGCTCAGCTAGGGCTTGGGCATCAAGAGTCATGCCACCCACTGCCTCAGCTAGTTCATGCAGGGCAGGGTGAAGCAAGGAGCTGGGCCATTCTCCCGATCTCAGGTCTTCAGATCCAGGTCACCCACACTCACACCACCAGGACCAGTTCTACTGTATTGCCCAGGTGGGGTGCAGGGCCCGCTCTCCTGTGTGCTGCAGCTGGTGAGGGGCAGGGCTAGATCTCTCACTCTTGTGACCCAGGAGCCAGCTCTGTCGCCTGCCCCAGAAAGCAAGGGTCCAAGCAGGGAGGACATCTTCCCTCACCCACCCATGCCACCATACAGCAGACTTGGGGGGGGGGGTCTGCTCTCACGCCCTCAGGGCTGGCTCACCTGCATCCCCAACACCAGGGTCAGCTCTAGTGCACTGCCCAGACAGGAAACAGAGGCTGCTTTCTCACGTGCTGCAGCTGGTGAGGGTCAGGACTATCTCTCTCAGTCTTGTGACCCTAGGGCCAGGCAGTGCTGGAGAGCTCACCCCGGTAGTGATGATGAGGGAAAGATGGCGGCCAGCTACCACTCAGGCCCAGAACCAGGGCTATGAATTGGCCCACCCCATCCATGAACTGTTGGAGCAGGTGAAGGCCATGAACCTACAGATCTGAAACAGCAGGATCTCCATGACACAGGATAACTACAGGATTTTCCAGAGGAGTCCCAGTGAGAGTCCATTATGGGTGGCGTAGCAGAAGCCAGAGGCCTCGAGCCAGACCAATGACTCATGGCAATGAACACTTGCAAATAAAGATGAATGGACTAAAGGGTAAATTGTGTGACTCAGTGGGCCACACGACAGCTTCCAGTACAAGACTCCTTTCTCTCTCTTTTTTGTTTTTGTTTCTGTTTTGGTTTTTGTTTTTGTTGGTTTTGTTTCTTTGTTTTGTTTGGTGTTTTTTGGTGCTCCTTTTCAATTTGTTTTTGTTGGGGGAGGTTTGCAAGGGCAGAGGGCTGGATGCAAGGGGACAGGGAGATAAGTGAGATCCGAATGCATGGTGTGAAATCCACAAAGAATCCATAAAATTAAAAAAAAGGAAAAGTCCCCACCCACACCCACGCTGCACTGATGACTGGCTTCATCTTGTGTAGGTCTTGTACAGGCAACCATAGCTGCTGCAATTTCGTAAGTGCCACGGCCCCTGTTATGTCCAGAGGATGTTGTTTTTACAGCAGCCTTCCCAGAGCTATGGTTCTTACAATCTTCCTACCTCCTCTTCTCTGGTGTTCCCTGAGCCTTGGAGGAAGCAGGTATGATACAGGCATTTAGGGCTGAACACTCCACAGACACCTACTCTCTGCACTTGGACCAGTTATAAGACTGTATGAACTACTATCTGCTGCAAAACGAAGCTTCCCTGATGAGGGCTGAGAGGCTGTACTGAGCCATGGTTATTAAGACAGCTATTTAGAAGCATGTTTGTTACTATGTCTAGAAAAACCATGTTTATACTTTTGTTAACCCTGAAGAATGGACACTAGATCAGGACAGTAAAAGCGTATGAAGAGCCTGTCTGTGGCCAGATGACTGTGGCCTGTGGTGGTATTGTGTTCCCCGAAATATTGTGCACCCTAATAAACTTATCTGGGGTCAGAGACAGAACAGCCACAATAGTAAACATAGAAGTTAGGCAGTGGTAGCACACACCTTTAATCCTAGCATTCCAGAGGCAGAAATCCCTGTGTTCAAGGATACAGCCAAGCATGGTGACTCATGCCTTTAATCCCAGAAAGCGAGCCTTTAATCCCAGGGAGTGATGGCAGATAGCAGAAAGGTATATAAGGCGTGAGGACCAGAAACTAGAAGCATTTGGCTGCTTAAGCATTTGGCTGGTTAAGCTTTTAGGTTTTGAGCAGCACAGTTCAGCTGGGAGCCATTCGGATATGAGGACACAGAGGCTTCCAGTCTGAGGAAACAAGATCAGCTGAGAAGTTGGCCAGGTGAGGTTAGCTGTGGCTTGTTCTGTTTCTCTGATCTTCCAGAGTTCACCCCAATAACTGGCCTCAGATTTGATCTTATTAATAAGACCATTTAAGATTCCAGTGGCCCTCTCTTGATTTCTTTGAGACAATGATCTTTGGGCTGTGGTTTGTACTGTGTTCCATACTTACATTACTCTATGATCACAATATTATGCACATTTTATTATTTTCTGTTTTGACCAGATATACATTTAAAGTTTTTAAATTATGTATATATGCATGTGTGTCGAAAGAGGGCATTGGATCACCTGGAACTAGAGATACAGTTGGTTGTGAGCCGTCCCTCCAGCCCCAGAAACACATTCTTAAAACATGCATGCACAGGACATAAACAGACTCTTGCTGCAAGAGTCAGCCAATAGATGACACACAGAAAAACTGGAAAGATGCACTCCCCTTCCATCTCGGACCCCAGATGGAGAAACCCTACTTATGTGCATATATTTTATATAAATGAGATCTTATTCGAATTATTGCTATTTGGTGATCTTTTCCAGCCCAACAATGTTGGCCTCGAAGGAAGATGCAGATTTGCTGCTTTTGGACGATTCTGGAGAATGTTTCTGACATAATTTATTGAGCCGCAAGTAGTGACTTAGGTGATCATTTGTGCTGTCCTTGAATCTAATATCATTGACTCCACATCAGTGGTTTGGCTTTTGCTTCTACTTCTGTAGGTATCTGTAAGTGTTGGAGTCTACCCAGACACATAGGATAATTTCACCCGGTTGCCACTTGAAAAGGCTTGCTAGTTTGTATCCCCACGGAACCTTGATTTTTGTACCAGGTAGCCCGTGGCCACAGCACCCACTGCTCCTCTTATAGAAAGAACACTGTTACTTTAACTTAGCTTTGCAAATGTGGAACACAAAGGTAAAAATATCGTCTGTCTTTCAAACTAGTCTTGATTTTAAAGGATCTGTGTGTTCGTGCTCAGAACATCTGTTCTTCCTGACAAATGAGGGGAACCCCAGGTTAAAGACATTAGAAACATTAGAAGGGGGGATTCCAAATCTCCTCATCCCAAAGGAGGCTTCACAGAGTCTGGGGAGAGAAACAGCAACATCCCACACCCAGACCTGCTCTGAAATGATAACAGTTCTTCACATGCCCCCTTCCCCTGCCCCCCAGCTCAGGCCCAGATGCCTTCCAAGCTCATCCAGTCCTTTACAGGAGACTAAAAGCCATGCGTCCCACACACCAGTCATCAGGAGCTTGACACTCATGGGTCTAAGGCTGGGTTCTCTTATTTATATAAACAGTAACTTAAGGTCTGTTAAACATACCTGAGCCTGAGTTTGCTCAGTTTAAAAAACAAAAAACAAAAAAACATAGTATCCCCATGGTCATGGGGAGTAAATGAGAAAAATCAATTAGTATAGTTCATGGCAAAATGAACTCTCAATAAAAATCAACCGGTAGTGGTAGTGGTATCAGTATTATGCCTACTCTAAGTTTATTTTTGAGCTGCAAATCTTGGTCTTGAAGGAGTGCTTGGGTCCCCGTCACAGGAATGAGCACCTAGTCTGTCAGCTCTGTGTGACAACTACTAGGACAGCAACCCCTCACCCACCTGCCAGCCCCTGCCAGCCCAGAGCCAGAACCCTGAGCTTCTGCGTATCTTTCTTAGATAATGCGCTGAGTGCCAGCCAGACTGCCAGGGTCTGAATGCCGCTCCTTCGTGTAGAGCTGAGTGGCTTCTCTGCTTTCTCATTTCATTCCTCCAGGCCCAGTGTAGACGTCAGTAAAATGGCAGTGACAACAGGAACTAGTTCCAGGAGCTGTGCGAGGACTAATGAGCGAGCACGCGCCAAGCTTGCAGACTGGTGCCTGTCCCATGGCGGCCACTCAGACGGCACCAGTTCTGGCTGTTCCGTGGGAGGCCATTTGCTGCTGCCTTTAAAAGGCTCTCACCCAGCCCTCCACTCTTGGCAGACAGGCTCAGCCGCAGTGGCCAACCTGTGATTTCCTCCAACTCCAGCGGGTGGCTCTGCGGTACTTCTTCCTCACCCCATTTTACCTTACCCAGGCTTGCCTAGGCGGAAATGCTAACTTGCAAAGGCCCTGTGCTCCCCCCAAAAGATCCTGGAGGGGCCATGCTTGGCTCCCTCCTTCTGACGCTCTTGTCCAGGCTTTCTGCTGGCTTTTATGGGTGTGTTTTGCAGCCCTAGGGGTGAAACAAGACTCCAGGAGAGTACTCACCAATCCCTGGCAGCCAAGATGGGGAAGCCAGACTGGGTGAAAATTCAAGGGTGTGCTGTGGGCCCTCCTGGGGATGGACACCAAGGGAGCAGTACTGTGGTGCTTTCTAGAAGATTCATCTGCTTTCCTCTCTTCCAGCCCTGGGAAGAAATGCACGTGGCTTCAGACATGGGATGCATGACCCTATGGCAGTCATACTGTGATGCTGTCACAGGCGCCTGCAGCAGAAGGCAGGGCATGGAGATCTTCAGTTCTCCCTCCGCCTAAACGCCAGGGAAGAAAGTGTCCAGAAGCCTTCCCGGTCCAAACTGGAAAAATGACATGCAACAGTCTGTACTTTGGCACCAACTAACCTCCAATTTTCTTTTTTTCCCCTTGTGCTGAGTCAGACCCTGGTGGGTCATATGTTTTGAGAGTTTAAATGCAGGAGGAGGGATGGGCTTGTTAGCATCCAAGATTTGACAACCTGGCACTGTGACCTGCTTGGAGATGGCTGCGGCATCCAGCCAGCAGCCATGCCCTTTAGACTCTCACTGTCCTGTTTCAGGAATGCCTCGTGCAATAAGGATGTGCCTGTGCCTGGAGTCCTCTGGGTACCAGCCACATCCCAGTGAAATCTCTGGGGTATGGACTACCACAAGGCTATGTAAGGGACTCCACAGCAGAGGACCCATTTCTGTACTCTTTTGCTGTTAGGCTATACGGCTACCTGCGTTTCCTTCAGCAGATCAAAAAGGTCAAAACCAAATTACGTACATCATTTAATAAGGGATGCACACACCAACATTTTGAGTTCTACATACAGGCCACTATGCCCAAGTACAAAGTTTTTCCTCTGGTGTCATAAGACAGGATCTATAGCTTGTGTTCCTTTATTTATTTTCTTAGCATCCCCTAAAACAACAAAACTAGTTGGAGACGGAGAAAGGAAAGGAACTAGTCTCCCACTCCACCGCCCCCCCCCAAGTGATGGGTGTTGTATTCCGTGCCTTAAATCTTGTTTCATATTTCTCCTGACCACCCTCAAGAGATTGATATATTAGCCTATTTCATTCATAAAAGGGTTCTTTGTCAAAAGTCATATGGGTTGCAAATGAAGGTGGCTGTCTGTCTGTCCACTTTATATTGATATAACAAAATATACAAAGCGGGGAAACTTATAAAGTAAAGAGGTTTATTTGACTCGTAGTTCTGGAGGCTGTGTGATCCTAAGAGCACGGTGAAGCACCCTGGCAAAGATCCTCTTGTGGTGATATATTGTGTCCCCCAATATATTGTGCATCCTAATAAACTTATCTGGGGTCAGAGGACAGAACAGCCACTAGATAGACATAGAGGCCAGAAAATGGTGGCACACACGCCTTTAATCCTATCACTTGGGAGGCAGAGATCCATCCAGATCTCTGTGAGTTCAAAGCCACACTGGAAACAGTCAGGCATGGTGACTCACGACTTTCTTTCTTTCCTTCTTTCCTTCTTTCCTTCTTTCTTTCTTTCTTTCTTTCTTTCTTTCTTTCTTTCTTTCTTTCTTTCTTTCTTTCTTTTGTTTTTTTCAAGACAGGGTTTCTCTGTGTGGCTTTGGAGCCTGTCCTGGAACTCACTCTGAAGCCCAAGCTAGCCTTGAACTCACAGAGATCCGCCTGCCTCTGCCTCCCGAGTGCTGGGATTAAAGGTGTGCACCACCACCGCCCGGCTACTCATGCCTTTAATCCCAGGAAGTGATGGCAGAAAGCAGAAACGTACATAAGGCATGAAGACCAGGAACTAGAGCTAGTTAAGCTTTTAGGCTTTTGGCAGCAGTTCAGCTGAGATTCATTCTAGATGAGGACTCAGAGGCTTACAGTCTGAGGAAACAGGATCAGCTGAGCAACTGGCAAGGTGAGGTGGCTGTGGCTTGCTCTGCTTCTCTGATCTTCTGCATTCACCCTAATACCTGGCCCATGACTTGATTTTTATTAATAAGACCATTTAAGATTCATGCTGCATCCTCTGACTTCACCACAACATGGTAGAGAAGCAGAAAAGGAATTAGCTACATACAGAAGAGCTGGCTGGGAGCAACTTTGATCTATAAATCCACTCTCGTGAGACTTGGTTCACTTTTTCTGAGTAACGTTAATCTGTCCCTGAAAATGGAGCTACTATGACCTAACTATATTTCCCTAAGCCCCACCCCTTAAAGGTTCCACCACACTAACACCACCACCCTGGGGACCAAGCTTTGAGAGAGTGAACTTTCAAGAGGTAATTCACGGCCACACCATAGCAGCAGATGAGATTTGAACTCAGGTCTGTGTGGAGGCCCAAATTACTCAAGGTCAGAGAATCTGAGCTTGCTTTACCCAGCAGGGCTGCATAAGGGGATGGTTTGACCACAGGCGTGGTTACCAGGTGTTGGGAAGGGTCTGCACTTGGCTGTATCTACCAAGGGGGAGATCTTCTGTGATAAAAAGCACTTTTGAACAAAGTTCTGGGCTGTCGGAATTTGACCCAGGTCCTCCCGAAGCTATCCTGTGTTTTTGTTTTTCTTCTCAGCTAGACCTATCATTCTGCCTGATATTTTCTTATCCCTCTCTCGAGTACCCAGGGTAAAGTGGGGCCAAATTCCCCCTATGTCGGCAGACTCCAAAGGCTGCCGTTACCAAACCAGTAAGCAAGCAATCATTGACTTACTGTCCGTCCCCAAGACTTGACACCTTCCAGCCTCACACCATGTATATATAGGCTTCTTTCATACTATTATAAGTCTGTTAAGGACCTAGGCCATACACGTGCCCTCCATGGCCGGGTGAGGTAACTCCCTACAGGAGCCTAAGATACCAACAGGCAACCATCTTTGTTCCAGTGACAGATGTAAGCCAGACTCTCCCCCACCTCTCCTGGCGTGGGGTATCCTTAGTCTTTTGCTGGTACAACTTAATGTCTGTAATTTGCAGACAAATCTTGAGCAAGCGTTACAAAGCTTCCTTTAAAACAGTGGCTAGAGGATGAGAGAGTTGGTATGAAACTAAAATGCAGACTTTGTAATTAGATCTGCTACACTCAAACCCATTATATTGACATCATCATAAAATTCACACTCTTCCAGTCCCCAGAGATGACAGTTTGAATCGGGAGGAGATGAGCAAAACCATGACTTCATGGGCCACAGTGCCAAAAGCTTAGCTCACTATTTCTCTACCAGTTTTCTTTCACGACCTCTTCATACTCTGAAAAATTACTGTAGAGCCCAAGGAACTAAAGTTTATCTTGAGTTGTATCTCTCAATATTTACAGTTGTAGAGATGAAGGCTGAAAAACTTAGAAATGTTTACTCATTAATCCATTAAAAACAATCAAGATAGTGCATGGTAATACAAATCTTTTCAGGAAACAATTATATTTTCCAAAACCAAAATATTTAGACAGAGGGACATTGCTTTGTGTTTTTACAAATCTCTTTAATTTCCAATTTAACAGAAAACAGCTGGGTTCTCCTGTTTCTGCATCCAATCTATTATGATGTCAAACATCATGGCGAACTTGGGGGTAAAAGTGAAAAAGGCAAAAGATTATCATAGTTCCAACCTGATGGGTCCCTCAAAAGGGTCTCAGAGACATGGTGGGGGGGGGGGGGTCCTGGACCACACTTTGGAGACCACTGTCTCAAAGAGTGTGATTTTCCTGTGATATAGAACATTGACAGGGACAATGGTAGGTCTCAAAAGGAGTGATGTTCCAACTACTGATGTCATGAGACAAGCCCCTTAGACTAGTGTCAGTTCATTCAGGCAGCACCTTAACCCCACTGGACTCAGGCAGAGGAGTCCGAACAGGGATCTGGCCAGAAAGATGTCACCTTCCCATGGCAACCACCCATCTGAATGATGGACTCTAAGCCCAGGAAAAGGATAGAGATCTAGTCCCCAAATCCAAGTTGCTCTGAGCCCTGGGATACCTGAGTCAGGTGGGCTGGGAAAACTTAGCTCTGGAGAAGAAGGCAGTACTCTCAGAGTGGGCCAAGAGGCAACCAGCCAAAGCCTAAAATTACAGTGGCACCTTGGATGGCAGTTATGCCCAATAATACCAAGGGTGACAATAATAATATATTACTAATAATATATTAAGCACTACCACGGATTGAGCACTTTGAGGCAGGCGGTGCGCCAAGCGCTTGATATAAATCTTTTATTATTAATCCCTCACGATCGCCTCCTGGAGATAGCTATTAGCCTAATCCCCTTTTATCGCGAGACAGAGCAAGGCAGGAAAATGTGAAGTTGTCCATCAAAATCACAAGTCTCCATTGTGGTTGACCTGGAATTTGGCTTCGGATCTACCAGGTTCCAAGAACTCTCTTGCTGCCCAACCATGCTAAGTGGGAAAATTGCTGACCGTGGGAATGTCACCCGTGGAGGACCAGACCGCACGCATGTCTCCTGTTGAGAGAGAAGGCTGTTGTCACAGCTGGAGCAGTATTACTGCTCCCTGTGGGAGGGACCGTGAAGCCAGAGTGGACCCTGTTCCTAGTGTAGGCAGCATTCTAGAGGGCTCAAAGATGAACAGTTCCAGGGACACTGAAGACTTAGGGGAGGCAGGGAAGTGGGGAGCTGAGGCAACCACAGCCGTCGGGGCATGGTCCCCCAAGGTTCAGGCATCCTCTTGCATCCTTCTCAACCCACCTACATCTGTGTATAGCAGTAAGGACCAAGTCGACTTGGCATTGCTCCCACCAGCTGCACCCCTGCCTCCTCCCCCCCCACCCCGACCCCCATAAAAACCATGCCCCATCAAAGAAGCTCTGACCCGGGGTCCTTTGCAGCCCAGCTGCCCAGCAGGCTATCTGGCACAAGGCCCATTCTCACATCCCACCCCTTCTGACCTCAGCCTCTCCGAGGTGCAGGAATGTCCCCCATCAACAAGCTCTATCGCCCCCACTCCTTAAAAAAAAAAAAAAAAAAAAAAAAAAGGGGAAACCGTGAGCGAATTCCATTCCAAGGCATCCTCCCTTCTCCGGAACCAGAGGCTCCAAGGAGTTCAGCTTTGCACGCGCTTGCGCTGTTGAATTTGCGTGCAGACAAGCACAAAAGACCTAACCGGATATACCTGTTCTTTCCCAATGACCTGAGCGCCTGAAGTTTATGTTAAGCCTTGGGTTACGGCAGCGCTTGCACGCAAGGCTCTGCAGCTCCCTCCCACAGGCGATTCGGAGGAGGAGGTGGTGGTGTGGAGGACAGAGGAGCCGCTCTGAGGTGACAGCACATAATTTAAATCCCCCTAAGCTTTCCAAGCATGCAGACTGTTCCTTTTCTTTCTTTCGTTCTTTTTTTTTTTTTTCCTGTCAGCATATCACCTAAGTGATTTGTTCCACTCAGGCAAGAAATATCTGATTGGAACCATATTGCTGTTAAGCCCCGGAGTGAAGCTTAGCCGGTGTGTGGCTAGACAGATGTCAGCTGAGGCGCAACAGACCCCCCAGACCCTGTACTTCTGAGCCAGGTCGTGACTAAGGGGTTCGAGGACTGGAGGCTTTAAACACAGTACTCATGTGTCTGTCTCATACCTCATCACTCATAACTGGCTTTACTTACACTGAGAAAGTCTGCAGAACAATGTTGGCTGCACAACCCAAACAACCCAAGTTTGAGCCCAACCTGAGAGGGTGTCACACCTCCAACCACTGTCCACTGTCCTCTGAGATACAGGACATGGTGGTGGTGCAGGTGAGCAGTGAGACACACTTCAGTGGTGAGGATCTTACTTAAGTCGTCAGGTGCAGGACCCACCCCAACACTGCTTTGCCTCCATCGAGCTTTGGCTCTGAGACAAGGAACTTCTCTCTGCACCTCAGTGAGCTCATCTGTAAAATGGATGAGCTGGTCCTCACCTACAATACTGTCATTTGTAGTTTTGCAAATAACAACCGCATTATTACAGCCATTATTATTGCTAGTATTTCCGAGGACCTCTGCAGCTAAATTTTTCCTGGTCCTGCCCTGCTACCAAGGCCCCGCGGTCCCGCAGCCGCTCAGATGCAAGTAAACACACAGAGGCTTGTATTAATTAAAACTGCTTGGCCATTAGCTCAGGCTTACTACTGACTAGATCTTACTCTTAAACTCAGCCCATTTCTGTTAATCTATATGTTGCCACGTGTCCCGTGGCTTTACCCGTGTGCCGTTACATGCTGCTCCCTGGACGGCAGGCTGGCATCTCCTCACTCAGCCCTCCTCTTCCCAGAAATCTTCTTGTCTGCTGATCCCACCTATACTTCCTGCCTGGCTACTGGCCAATCAGCGTTTTACTTATCAACCAATCAGAGCAACATATTTTCACAGCGTACAGAAAGACATTCCCATCAGACCTCACCGTCCATGCAATTCCTTTAAGATTCTTAGTTTAAAGTGTTTGCTCTGATGATGCGAAGCGAGGAAAACTATAATACTCTGATTTAGTAAGAGCGTTCTAAGCCCTCTTCACCCTCTCCCACTTATCTTACGATCTCTGTATCCACAATACTGTTGATGGGCTCCACAGCCTGCCTGAGGCTGTACTTTCACTCAAAAACCTCCTGCCCTGGCCCTCCCCTCCTCCAGGTAGAACCATTTCAACACCAGGGCTGCCTTGGCCTGCACTTCCGCTGATTTCGTTCCGTCTCACATGATTCCAGTGCATACCCTCAGGTCTGGAGCCTTGGGGACTTAGTCATCCGTGTGGTCTCCTCCGTCTTTCTTTCTCCACCACCCGCTGTGCACTCATGGGGGCGAATTAACTGCTGAACCCTGTGGATTTCCTCACAGTAGAGAGAATGTGCCACAGGGTTGGGATAGAAGTTTACCAGTAGGGTAGAGAGCGCTAGCTCCACTCTCCAAGGACGTACTTTCAGCATGGCCAGTGGGAATGGGTAGACCACAATAGCTAACTTTGGTCACTTCTTCAGGAAAGGTTTAAACTGATCCTTGGTAAACATGTGACCACTGAAAGAAGTGTTGAGACAATTAGAGTATGTCCTTGGAAGCCCATTTCATTTTCTTAAAGAAATATGAACTTTCTTACCAGCAAATGTTTACTTAGCAGGAGTCTGTGGTTGTCCATGTGGCCAAGAGAACGGGGACTGTACATTTCACTTCTCCCAGGCTCACAAGGCACAGAGGGGACTCGAAGTTACTTATTGGGAGGGAGAACCCTGTAATTAAGCTGAGAATTCAAAGTGTGTGGTATCTTTTGAGGTGAGCATTAAAAAAACAAAAATAAATGTTACAGCGCATCTTCAGAAAGTGAGAAGGAAGAGAGGCTAGTGAAGGCAGAGGGGTTAAATAAACTTTGAAGACAGGAGGTGGGTAAAACATACCACCACCTGTGCAGATGGGGGGGGGTCGTATAGTGCAGCACAGTGTTGGGGTGTGATGTCTCAGGTCCCAGCGGGGAGAAGCAACTCTGACCTTTCCCCCATGGCCGACCGCAATTCAGGCTTAAAGGGAGAGCAAGGCTCGGCTCTGGAATATGGTCTTGCTTGTGTTTCTTGAGGCATTTCAGAAATGTTAATGAACGTGGCCAAGCTGGTTAGTAGGTAAGGGAGTGAGTGGGGAGGGCAATAATAACAGCGGGAAGCCAGCCACCGCCAGGACCGGTGGAAAGCGTGCACTGGCTTGAGAGGGCGGAACTTCGGTGAGGACCGGTGGAAAGCGTGCACTGGCTTGAGAGGGTGGAACTCCGGTGGCGATGTGGACGGACCAGAGCAGAGAGATGTAAACACCAGAACCCCAGAGTTTGGGAGAGTCAGAGACACGTGACCAGTGGGGAACGTGCATAGTGTTCCTTCTGGATCTGAAAGGGAGATTGGTGCTGAGAAGTATTTTAGGGGATGGGGGAGGGAGGGGGTAACCTCCGCCCCCATGCCTGGAAGGTTTCTAATGATTTGATCTTAGAATCCCCCACAACGGTTTCTACAATGACTCTGACAGCCCGTGAGTAAATATCCCTTCATCTATCTGCATCAGGTAAATGTCTGTCTTACCAGTGCCGGGAGTGGGTGGGAGAAGGAATTAGCTTCGTTGGCAGAATTTCACAAGTACCTGTGGTAATGGAAGGCTGCCAAGGTGTATCTAGGTAACTCAGGAGAAGTGATGCCTCCAAATCTGTAGGGTTCTAAGAGACAGATAGCTTCTGATCTCCCATAGAGATCTTGAACCGATATAAAGAGGAGGAGGGAACATTTATCTCAGAGAGTCACAGCTACACAAAACACCTTATTAAGGGCCCTGACTACTGAAACATTGAGCCTTGAAAATTCATGAACGAAGATTCTCAGAGTCTGCAGGGGAGCGAGTCAAATATCATGAGAGCCTACAGATCAAGTCCGTTCGGCCGACTTGCATGCAAAAATTCTACCACCAGCGGTTCCCTCCGAGAAACTTGGAAAGGGAATGACCCCGTTTCTGTATGTTTAGTCAAGTGTGTGTTGGCTGAAAGCAGCTCCAGACCAGCTCACACACCACCATCTTATTTTTATTTGAAAGTGAACTTAGAGGTGTTAGGTCTAAAATACAGGACAAACAGCTAACTGAGGTGTCCATTAATGTATCAAAGCGGATGCTGGTGGCCAGGTTATTCCAGCATCCTCAGTCTACCTGTTACAGGGTGGCATACCAGGCCCCCACCCTGAACTCTGCAGCCCAGATATTGGGCTGGGCTTCCCTCCCCCCAGCTCCTCTGGCCCCTATGTAACTCAGCCACTTGGGCTATACCACTCTCTTGGCCAGTTTCTTGGCCCATACAGCTCCTCTCCCCTCTCCCTTCTCCCCTTCCCCCTCCTCCCCCCTCCCCCTGGCTCGGTTCAGGGTCATGTCCACTCTGGACTCTTCCAGATGTCCCTGCCTCTAATTATGCTCTCCCTTTTATCTACAATAAACCCTCCCCTCCACCATACCTAGGAGCAGTCATGTCCTTCTTTATATTTCTCTTTTCGTTCAACAGGGACATCCAAGTGTACAGAGAACAATCTCAGAAGCACAAAAGATTTCCTAATCCATCACATCATGTATGGTATAGACACCGGACCAGCTACGACAATTAAGTCAGGTAATGTCTTGCCTCTAATGGAATTAGTTATATGTTCATTCATGGTGGGGGGAATATATTAGGTTTCAACCATTTATTAGCAGCAGATTGTGAAGGAAAACCAGCCTGGTGTGTTGACCCTGTGAAAGCAGTTACAGTTTGTAATTTCCACGCGCCCTCTGTGGCATGTGATACGTTTCAGAAACTCACTTAAAATTGAGAAAATAAGCCGTTCCTTAAGTAACACAAAACAGCTCATTTATGAATCTAAGAAGATTAAAGAATATGGTTTTACTGTGTTTGTTTAGAACCTGTGCCAACTCTTTTTTTCTCCCAGAAGCACAAATCTGATTTTTCTTTTCTCAAAAGGAAAGAAGAAAGAAAGAAAGAAAGAAAGAAAGAAAGAAAGAAAGAAAGAAAGAAAGAAAGAAAGACAGAAAGGAAGGAAGAAAGAAAGGAAGGAAGGAAGGAAGGAAGGAAGAAAGAAAGGCCTTTAACAGAACCAAATTTTTTTTTAAAGAGAGTATTTTACAATGAGATTGCAACACTCAGAAATCTTGACAAGTAATTCACCTTTGTTTTGAGAGTGGGATCTTTGCACTCTGTTATATATGTGCCTTTGGGATTGATTTTATTGTTTTACGGTTACATCATTGGATTATTAGAGTTCTGTATGATTTAATATAAAAAATGAGACCATTCTCCAACTAGTTGTTTATAATCTCGTATGATTTAATTTCCACAAGAAGTCTTTTAAAAATGAAATTTCAACCATGTTGCTTGGAACTTTTCAATGAGTTCCCACTGGGTTTGTAAGAAAATCCAACCATGTTACTTGGGCCCACGTCACCTGGACCTTGGCCACCCTTCACTGTGAACTGCTCTCCAGCCAGCCTCGTAGTCCCTAACAGCACCTTAAACATCACAGCGCTTTCTTACCTCAACTGAGCTTGCTGTTGTCTTGTCTAGAACATTCCTCCCTGGTTTTTTCACCCTTGTCTAGCCTTCATCATGTATTTCCTGTCTTCTTCTAAAGAGGTGTCCCACATCCACCCCATTGCTGTCTATCCTGTACCCTCTTATTACCTGCACCCACTGCCATTTTCTCCTCTTCTTTCTTGGTTGGTTTATGTCTGTGAGTTTGGATCTGTTACAGGCATGTCTCCCAAAGGATCGTGATGGTAGCCTAGGCCTCTGCGTGGCAGAATTAAAAAGTACTGGAATTAGGGGCTGGAGAGATGGCTCAGAGGTTAAGAGCACTGACTGCTCTTCCAGAGGTCCTGAGTTCAATTCCCAGCAACCACATGGTGGCTCACAACTATCTGTAATGAGATCTGGTGCCCTCTTCTGGCCTGCAGTCATACATGCTGTATATGTAATAAATAAATAAATCTTAAAAAAAAAAAAAAAGTACTGGAATTGTTAAGAGGGAGACCCCTGTGGGGATTCCTTAGATCATTGGGGCATTGCCCTCTGGAAGAATTAATGTCATTCTTGTGGGACTCTTGCTCACTCCCTTGAGAGTGGGTCATTACCGAGAAGAGAGATTGGTCTGTCCTCACAGTCTGGCTTTCTGTCTACCATGGGGTCTCTTCCACACATGATCCTGGGCATTGTAATGTCACTCACCAGTGGGCCTCCATGAAAGCTGAGCAGAAGCAATGGACCTCCTCTCCCTCCACCCCTAAATTATCAGTGGGCTCTCTTTGCCAACTTTGTATTGATTTTATGTGTCAACTACTAACTAGAAATCCATGTATCGTGGGACAAATGCAGTTCAAGAAAAGTATCAATCAATGTCATCCATGTAGACTCTGCCATGGTGAAGTCAGAGAAAATATGCGCGTGTGTGTGTGTGTGTGTGTGTGTGTGTGTGTGTGTGTGTGTGTGTGCTGTGTTTGTGGTGTGTGTGTGTGTATGTGTGTGTGGTGTGGTATGTGTGTGTATGTGTGTGTGTGGTATGTATATGTGTCTGGTGTGGTGTAAGCATGTTTGTGTGTATATGTGTGTGTTGATTTGAAGGTAGACAGATAAAGTTGATGCTCTCTATAGTGTCTAATTTTCTGATGTTAAAGCTTGAAATCAAAACTTCAGCTAGGCGTGTGAAAAGAGGAAAGGCTATAGGAAAATTAATTCAAGATGAAAAGGATTAAAAGGACTATTGTAAATATTAAGAAAAAAAGTACGTAGATGTAATGAGAGTTGCTGTTTCCACTTAAGCTGTACATCATGCATTTAAGGTGAGATGGCTATAATGGGGGGGGGGCATTTCCCCAATACTTGAGATGGAAAAGAAGATGATTACCTCTTTTCTGGAAGGTGGTGTCTGACTCAGTAGCTTTATCTAGGAATTTACCCCATAGAAAACTGGCCATGTTTAACATATATATAAACAAAGATATTCAATAAAGTATTTATAATTGATAATAACTAGTGGTAACTTGGGGTCCATAATGGTTTTTTTTCAGAAAGGCTTAACCGAAGTGGGATGACCCACCCTGAATGTGGGAGGCACCAGTGATGGACGGAGGCCTCCGACTGAATAAAAAGAAGGAAGTGAGCTGAGTGGCCACGCCCATTGCTGCATCCTGACTGTGGACGCAATGTGATTGGCTGCCCCACAGCCCTGGCACCAGGACTTCCCTGCCGTGGTGGACAATGTCCTCAAACTGTAACCAAATAAACCCTTCCTTCCTTAGGGTGATTTTGTCAGATTCTTTGTGAGAAAAGCAGCTAAATATAGCACCGAAATGTTCAGCCATAAGAGCAATACATTGAGAGATAGCAATAAAATGGGATAGTTTGTAGCTGTGAAAGATGCTCCATGTTTGTTGGTATGGATAGACAAGTGTAATGATGAGGCTTTGAGCCAAAGAGAATGCAGCAGCTTTCAAGCTGTACATAGAATAAAACCCACATGTTCCCATCACTACTTATATGGTGCACAAAGGGGTGGCGGGCTTGGGGTGGCATTGACGGTCTTATTATCTGGGCAGTGATGACAGAGCAGTGGCTGATAAAGGTGATTTCGAGCCAAAGCGAACACTTTGTGGAGTTCCTGGCGCATGGCAGCACTGTGCAGGTGATTTACATTTAGGAGAATCTTGCTTAATCGCTACAATCACTCTGCGCTCATCAAATTGTTAGCGTCGTGTTAGGAAGAAGGGAAAGGGGGGTGCAGTGGAAAGGAATTATGGGACTTGTAGTGAAAGGACCAAGCAGACGCCATAACAGGCTGCTCAGTCTTCTCTCAGAGATCAGGCCTCAATTTCAGTTTCCTGCGACTTGAGCAAGCAGTTTCTGGGAGGGCTGTGAACAAAAGACATAGTCCTTGCAGTAGCTCCCTTTCTGCACGTACCCTGACTGCTCAAGGTTCAGCCAGTTGTTTACTGTCTGGGACCCCTCACCAACTTAGAGCTGCATGCATGGGTCAATGTGAATGTGCGAGGGCAGCTAGTCTCCATGGCAGCTCAAGGACAGAGCCTGAGCCACTGAGTCAGCCCCCACAGCAGCTCAAGGACAAAGCCTGGGACTTGTCCAGACCTGCCCCCAAAATGATAACTGTAACCCCCAACCAGTAAATTCAAAGGTTACACACCTTCACCCAATCATATGATGCCAAGGCTTGTACCACCCTGCTTGTGGTTTTTCCCTTTAAACCCCCTCACCCTGAGAGCTCAGGGCCGTCCTCCTTCACCTGGCTAGCCAGTGTGTTGGACGCGGACCAAGCCTGGGCTTTTAATGAACACCTGTGTGTTTTGCATTTGAGACCGACTTTCCCTAACATTATTCGTCTTCCCCACATAGCTCTGTTGATTAAAACCCTCTCCTGCCTTTCCCCGTTGCTTCTGCTTGTAATGAGTGGCTGGATGTGACATTGAGTCAGGCCTCTAGATGAGAACTCCATCAACATAGCTAGAGAGAGAATCATTTTTACTAATAACTTCAAGCTAACCTAGAAGGAAATGTGTTCATCTGACAGTCCGACTGGATATATGGGAATGTAGGGAAACGTTTGCTGTGCATTCTTAACTTAAAATAGGGGAAGAGTGCATCCATAATGCAAATAAAACAATGTATCAAGTAGGATTCCAATACTGCAAAATAAAGAACTCTCTATCAGCCAAGTACAAAATGGTAAATGTTTCTCTTGGTGATGGGATGGTTTTCATAAAATCAGACTTTTATGATTTTCCCTAAATGACCATATATTTCTACTGTGAGCTGAGAAGTCAAACATGAGAAATTTTTTTATTGGATGAGTGGTTCCACGATCCTGTTTATTTCTCCACACATATCCATTCCTATCCTGACACGATAATACATGCCGTATGTGTGCATGTACATGTATGCTGTGCTCATATGCATAAGGTGCTCACATGTATGCGGTGCTCCTGTGTATGCAATGCTCTGGAGTTCTGGGGTACACCTGCCATTCCTACTAGGACCCTCTTTGCCTCTTGTGAACTCTCCAATCCTCTACACGCTCAGACCACTCTTCTGGAAAGATGAGCCCCAAGTACTGCAACCCCAGCCTTCTTGTGAGGGTTTCTGGAAGGTGCCATTCCCAAGCTCGGCTTGGGTAGGATCACCATGGACCCTGCTTTTGAGCGCTGTGGTCACTTTCTGGGAGGCCAGCCATGCTTTGCCGGCCTGCAGTCTTGCTCATATGCCCTCTAACAGTGACGTTTAAAAAGTGTTGCCTGCAGTATTAGAATATAAAGAAGATACCCCAAGAGAGTGAAACCCTAGAACTGACCAGCTCCAAGGATCCTATGAGACACACTGCTGGGCAGGCACCCTCAGACTCAATGGAGGGACCATAGGACTCCCTGCCTGAGACTTCAGCTTTAGGGTTGCTGAAAAGGTTTTCTTCTGACATTAGCTACATTCTTCCCTTCCTTTTCTTGTGTGTTTTCTGAAAGACAGTTTAAACAGGACAGTGTGTCGGACTTCAGCATACGGTTTGTATTCTCCTATGCCCTTTTCCTTTTGCATCTGGTAGGTCCTCTCTCGCATTCTAGTACTTTCTTTGTAAAAAAAAAAAAAAAAAAGCCTGCATATCCTTAGCCACCAAGGCAGTGTCTCTGGGGGCCCAACTCTGATCATCACCACATACCTGTAAATAATTAATAAGCCGTGTTTGGTTAATGAGCAACATCCCGCTCCGATATTAATAACAGATTTTAAAATCTAGATACAGCTGGTGACAATTAGGGACACCAGGTTGTCTCGGGGTTTCAAAGCATTAGCTTAGAGAGGGAGACTGAATGCTGCCAGATGGGATCAAGCTTAAAAAAAAAAAAAACAAATAACAAAAAAAAAAAAGAGTGTAAGGGGTCTTAGGATATGCAAGTTCATACACATGCACACACAGTGGGATGTCCTTGTCTCATACAAATGTCAACTCTGTCATCACCTCCCAAGACCCTGTGACTCCTCCTCATTGTTATGATCCTCTTTAGCTCTTCATTTCCCGAGAGCAAGCATATTTTTCAAATCAAAACTTGGGGCTCAATGGTTGGCTGTGGGCCAGAAATGAAGGATGCCATGGGAAAGTTGGGAGAAACTGGTTGGTTTCTCAACAGTGAGGTATCAGCAGCAATTCCCACAGACCACATTTGTTCAGCCACATTGAGTAGCTTCCCTAGGTTCCGAGCAGAGGGTGGACTTCGCTCAGCAGGGGCTCATGGTTCTCCATTCAAATTCTTCCTGACATCATATACCTCTTCTGTTATCTCACACCTTCCTTTCCTCCCAGTAACGGTTAAGGTTCTTACTGTGAGTTCCTCCAGCCTTTGCCTGGTTTCTCCAGACCCCACTGGATGGGTCAGTTCAGCAGGGAGACTTTTCTGCTTTCTGCTCACAGGGGACCTTCTTCAGGTCAGTTCTAACTTCCCTCTTCCATCCCTCCAACTGGTTCTTCCCTCCCTCAAGGACCAGCTACTTCTCATAAATCCCTTCTTCATCTTAATGCTACCCCTTTTGACAGTGGCTTTGAACTACCTTCCAACTTTCTCTTCAGCATGGGCTCTCTATCATAAATGACAGAGAATGACCAGAAATCTCTTTACTTACACAGTTGCAAAACACATAGGGAGAAATTCTTGCCTGCAATAGGCAGAAAGCAGTAGAGAGACAATTTGTCTAACCCATTTCTCCTACAGAAGATGACCATACATAGGACAAGTGGGTAGGGTCAGGGGGAGAAGGTCTTACCCCAGGGCCACTATCCCCTGGGCAGTCTCTATAGCTTTTCTATTTGCAATTCAACCGTACCTCCCACGGGAGCCCAGGATGAAATTCAATGGTAGAACATTTGCCTAACATGTACAAGGCTCTGGATTCTCCATCACACACACACATACACACACACACACACACACACACACACACACACACACACACACAGCCCCAAGGAATGACTAACATAGTAAATTGTTTTCTCTTTTGAAGACAAAAAAGAGATCCCTCTTTAGCAAAATCAGACTTAATAGGTTAGTGACCTGGATTCTTTTTCCTTTTTCAAACTCCCTTCCTCAAACGCATAGAGTCTTCTCTTCGGCCTACTCGTAAGAGGGAGCTAGTCTCCAACCATTGACTGGAAGAAGTGCCTCATGGTGCTTCCCCATTCTGACCCAACAACCCTCTTCAGAGATCCGCACCGGATTCTCCTTTCACATGCTTCCCCTTCCTTCTCTTTGGAAAGAATGTGAAGTTTGACTGACATATTTGTCAGCCATCTAATGGCCTGATTAGAGCTTCATTACATTCAGTGTGCCCCGGGAAACTTTGTGGCCCTGTTTGAACCCAGTTTCTTCATCCATAAGATAGAGAAGTTGCTAGGTGATTTATGGTTTCTGTTAGTGTCTACACTTCATCAATTCCTTCTCAGAATTTATTCCTTGGTCTGTAAATAAGGCTCTGATGGTATTTACATCTTATGTATGACGTGTCATTGTGGAATGGGAAGACTTTTCTTGAATCTCCACAGAATTTATAAAAAGTGAGTCAGATGAAGGGTGGTGTGCAGGACTCCCACAAACATCATTTTACACGTTCTTGTGACTTGAAGTCCCTTTAGCGGTCACCTTTCTCCTGGAGTCCCTGATCTTTTCACCTGTGTTTAATATTCTTATAGAAGTTATTCCAGAGAGAAAGCGTTCCCCAGATGCATTTAAATCCATACCTGGTCTAATTTATCCTTGTGTGGAGTTTCAAATGGAAGCATTTCCTGAGAAGCAGGCAGGATCGTGAAAAGTCACCCTACTTTGAGAAGGAAAGCCAAACAAGAAATGACCGTCATTGTGGGATTTAGTTCTTCATATTGGTTTGCAAACTTGAGCAAGCCCCCCATCTTACTTCACCAGCTGCCTTGCCAGAAAGTGTGATGAAGTCTCTTAAAGGGCTGTGAATGAAGACTAGCCAAGACCTTCCCGGGTTTGCGTGCACCTTTGATTTGGGGGTGACTTCCTGTCTTAGTCAGAGTTCTACTGTTGTGAAGAGACACCACGGCCAAGGCAATTTTTACAAAAGAAAGCATTTAATTGGGGGCTGGCTTACAATTTCAGAGATTCAGTCCATTATAGTGATGGTAAGAAGCATGGTGGCACGCAGGCAGATGTGGTGCTGGAGAAGTAGCTGAGGGTTCTACATCTGGATCTGCAGGCAGCAGAAAGAAAGAGACACTGGGCCTAGTTGGGGCTTTTGAAACCCCAAAGCCGACCTGCAGTGGCACATTTCCTCCAACAAGGCCACACCTACTCCAACAAGACCACACCTACATGGTCCCTCTCAACTAGTGCCGCTCCCAAATGACCAAGCATGCAAACATATGAGCCCATGGGGGCCAATTTCACTGAAACCACCACACTTCATGATTCAGTTTGATTTGAGGATGACTTCCTGACTTAGTTTCTCTAGAAACCAGGTAAAGGAATGTGAAAACAGTAACTGATCAGCAGTAGGTCCTCTCTGGATGCGAGCAAGCATGATTGTCAGGTAGGAAGCCCCATCTTTGGGTTTCCCTAGGTGCAAGGACCTTAGTAGCTGTCATGATCCTGTGAGGACCATGGACTCCCCATGGAATTCCTCCAAACTGTATTAGTTTCCGTAGAGTATGGGACTTCTAGTATAAGGTGACCCTGGTGTTAATGGGCATTGCTCTGATGTGACAAAATGCCTGAGATCATCAACAAATAAGAAAACCAAAGAGTTTATTTGGGCTTAGTGTTTCAGCCCATGGTTGGTTGACTCTTTTGGGTCTGTGGAGCACAGCATCATGGCAAGGAGCATGTGGTAAGAGAATTACTCACCTCATGGCAGTTGGAAATGAGGGGTGGGGAAAGGGAGGAGACCAGCATCCCGATATCACCATCAAGGGCACACCTCCAATGGTCTGACTTCTTCCACAAAGCCCCACCTGGTAAAGATTCCACCATCTCCGGTAGTGCCATAGGCTAGGGGACCAAGTCTTTGGTGTCTGGCCAGATGGCTTCCACATTCTCCTAATGTGTGACTTTGGGACTCACTTCTTCATACCCACGTTACCACTTGGGAGTCAAAGAGAATATAGCTTCAGGCTGTTGTGTGGATGGCTGTATGGACTGTGACCAGGACCCATTGAAGTGCTAGAACACTCTACATCCCAGCCAAGGTTTATTTGTGAGTCTACTGGAGTCCAATGTGGGCTTTGTCCATCTCACACAATTGAATGCCTCATGGGAAGACCTCCTGCAAAGACCTTATGAATGGAAATTTTGCCTTTTAGTGGTTTGAACAAAACCTTGATCTCTGAATTTCTCTTTTTAGTTACCAACCAAGTGAATGGATTTGTCACAACTGTTGGCTCGCAAAGCACAGCGCACTGTAAAATAGATAAGATGAAAAATTTTATGGACTGTGTATTTTACCACAATTAAAAATTTTAAATTAGAAATGCCTTCTAAAGATCATATTTAAATTGTGTTTTTAGTACCAGATTAATACTAGTGGACATTTCACTATAAGCAGTGTGGGAAGAGTTTGCATTGCTTTTACAATTCTGTCTTCTGACTAGTTAAAATATTGTTCACCTTTTGCCATGTGACAGCTCTAGCCATCAGTCACCACTGGGCCACCGGTAAAGTTGATGGTCATGCCCTTTACAAAAGTGTCTGCTGGGGTCCAACTGTGGAAGTTCAGGCTACCCAGAGAAGAGGGAAGCAAGGCCTGGTCACCCATGCTGCCTACTCTAAAACAGAAAGAGCAACCAGAAATGGGGGCCAGGATTCTATGTGGCATCGTTTTGCATCCTTCTTCCACTTAGTACAGTTTCCAAAATTTTGCTGCTAGAAAATAAAATACCTTCCTATATTTACAGAACTTGAGGTCAGAATAAATAATCCTATTATGAGGAAGAATGCTAGTTTCTTAGTGATAAAAGTAGTTTTTGCTTTTTGGCTCTTCCTCCTCCTCCTCTTCTTTTTTTTCCTTAAGTTATTTATTCATGTATTTCATGTATATGAGTGCTCTGTCTCCACATATACCAGAAGGAATCAGATCCCATTACAGATGATTGTGAGCCACCACGTGGTTGCTGGGGATTGAATCTCAGGACCTCTGGAAGAGCAGTCAGTGCTCTTAACCTCTGAGCCATCTCTCCATCTCTCCTCCTCCTCCTCCTCCTCCTCCTCCTCCTCCTCCTCCTCCTCCTCCTCCTCCTCCTCTTCTTCTTCTTCTTCTTCTTCTTCTTCTTCTTCTTCTTCTTCTTCTTCTTCTTCTTCTTCTTGTCTCACTGTGTAGACTAGGCTGGCCTCAAAGTAACAGTCTCTGCCACCTAGTCCTAAATGGTTTACTGGAAAACAGGGTTGAAAGGACCAGTTGTGATGTGTTCTGGTGTACACATTCTCACGGAAACAGCAGCAGACAAACTGGGGTGCCAGGCAGGTCTCCTGGAGCTGCTGTCTGGGGAGCACACGGGCTTTGTACTAAATCATGTCTCTCTGTACCTCAGTTTTTTCATCCACAAACTGAGATCAGAATTTCTGGGCACCACATTTTCTTCCAGCTTGAGAACTCTGCTGATTCTATGGCCAAATTGGCAGGCTCAGTTTGGGCCCTTTCAGTTCAGTCAACATAAACCGAGTCATTTCTAGACAGTTGACATAAGTGCTTACCCTTTTCACTTAAGTATTCCTTTGAGACTTAAAAAAATGGGAAAGAACAGGATACAAGACTTTGGGGGGAAAAATCTGTAAGAGACTTAAAACATTTCATATTACTGAGAAAGAACACAAAGAAGCGATGGCCAGAACTGAAGTTATAAACCAGTTCTCAATCTCCCTGATGCTGCAACCCTTTAATACAATTCCTCATGTTGTGGTGACCCCCAACCATACAGTTATTTTCATTGCTGCTTTATAACAGTAATTATTCTTACTGTTATGAATCGTAATATATCTGATATGTAACCCCCAAAGGGGTCACGACCCACAGTTGAGAATCATTGCCATAAGTGGAGTTAACTAACAGCCTAGATAAGAACTGACAATGGAGTATAATGTAAGAAGCTAGAAAGCAAGCAAGGAAGGAAGAAGATAATGCTAATTTCTTACTTGATTATCACTATTTTCTTAGACTATCTAATGAAGAATGAATTTGGTGAGAACATTATAATCAGAACAAAGTCTGTTTAAAATTTTATAAATCCAATGATTCCCCCTTTCAGGCATAGCTAGAGATACCTCAAAGGCCCAGGAGGAATTTCTGGAAGAGGGTCGGGGTTTATGGCAGCCTCCTCATCATCTCTTCCATGCATCAGAAGAATCCTGTAACAAAAATACCACATGGCAGAGCTCCAAGACCTCCGCCTCATCTGCCTCCAGCCGTCTCCACAGTAATGAGTAAGGCTCGTGGACAGAAAGCTACAGGTTCTTCCTAAAGCAACCTTTATGAGAATAAGTCCTCCCCCCCCCCCGCCAGGTTCAAGTTCCTGGCACATATTCAGTACCTAATAAATATTGAGCCAGGAAAATTTATTTTAAAATATTGATTAGCGTTAGCAAGATGGCTGGGCGCAAAAAGGTGCTTGTCACTAAACCTGAATTTCATCACTGGAAACTACATGGTAGAAGGAAAGAACCAACTCCTACAAGTTGTCCTTTGACACTGCAGGGTACACACACACACACACACACACACACACACACACACACGGTAGATAGAGAGAAAGAAAGAAACAAACAAAGAAACAAACAAAGAAAGAAACAAAGAAAAAGAAAGGTAGGCAGATAGATAGATAGATAGATAGATAGATAGATAGATAGATAGATAGATAGATAGATGGATGGATGGATGGATGGATGGATGGATGGATGGATGGATAGATGGAAAGATGGATGGATGGATGGATGGATGGATGGATGGATGGATAGATAGATAGATAGATAGATAGATAGATAGATAGATAGATAGATAGATAGATAGATAGAAACATAGTAACTAGTGAAATCGCCCATCTATGTCTACTCTGCACAAAGCCATCTCTAAACTCTGTCAGCCACAGAGTACGCTATGCTTTTTCTGGAACCATTACTTGGTCACTCGACCACCCAAGTCTGCAGACTTCTCCCACATTCATCCAAGTCTCTTTGAGGATAAGCACTTTCCCTTCCACTGACCTGTTGGCCCCAGATGATACTGTGTCCCAAATAAACGGAAAGTACCCAAGAAACAGCACAACCAACCCTCCCCCATTTTCAGCTTCAAAGCAACCCCCACACACACACACACAAAAAAAAAAAAAGAAAAAAGCTCAAAGTCTAAGGAAGTTAAGAACCAAATTGTTCAGGTCGGAGGTGAAAATGGGGGTGGGGGAATCCACTCGATGTGCTTTGAACAGGCGGCTGGAGGCTGCCAGGTCCTGAGCAAGTATTCTTAAAGAAAAGCACATGTAAGGACACCCCAGTGTCTGTCCTGCTTTGAAGACAAACATCCCCCAGTAATTAGAAACAGCTTTATTCACATGCCAGATGTCTGTGCTTCCCTCCCAATTATTTTCAGAAATGTCATAAAGAACCATTAGTGACAGTGTGAAATATCCTGGCTTGTTTTTATTTTTTAATCTGTCCGTCCTTATGTTTTCAATCTGAGGAAAACACTGCGATGTGATTCCTCTTAAAGGTTTTTGTGAACTGAGGAGAAGGGGTCCATGGTAAGGATATATAGGCACTGAACTTTGATCAGCAGAAATCCTACCACACACAAAGAGCTTACAAAATTTTCGCAAAATGCCTTTTAGTAATCTCTCGGTCTCTGACTCTGTCTCTGTCTCTCTCTGTTACAGAAACACACACACACACACAGACAGAGAGAGAGAGAGAGAGAGAGAGAGAGAGAGAGAGAGAGAGAGAGAGAGAGAGAGAGATCAGTGAGTCCTGAGCACTCCCTACGGAGAATGACTGAAAGTCCTTGGAAGCAGGAGGTCTATGGCATGAGGGCATGAGTCATATTCCCCCTGAATCCTGCGTTCATCAGAACCCTGGGGAATATAATGTTAAATTCTGAAAACCATGTTTGGAAAGGGACATTCATCAATTAGAGAAAGGCCAGGGCATGGGGAAGCACAACCAGGATGAACTGTGGATGCTTCAGGACAGGGTCTGCATCTTGACCCCAGTCTGCCAGCTCCCTTACACTGAATGGATGTCTATAAGACCATGTCTTAGGGATAATTCTTGAAGGTAGTACTGATGGTTAGCAAAGGCATACAAGACAGAGGATGTGACAGCTCATTTTAACCAATGAAGGATTGTCACAGAGTAGGGGCAGAGTCCTAGTTTCTGTGGTGTGCAGAACAGTTAGAGCACTTTAGGGAAAGTCACAGGGACGACGTGGCTCCTACTCCAAACTGTTATTGTTTTGAAAAGCACTGTGGGTGTTGGGCACATTCCCGGCACCCGATCTTAAACATCTGAGGAACAAATAAAGACATGTGAGTATGCAGTCAAATTATTTCCCTGTTTAAGAAATCTTTATTGGACCTGATGCCGGATGATGCTGAGAGGGGGCTGGATAGGCAACTATCTTAGTTTGCTTTCCGTTGTTGTGATAAAGACACCACAACCAAAAGCAACTTGGGGAGGGAAGGGTTTATTTGGCTCATGTGTCCTGATCACTCTCCATCACTGAGGGAAGCCGAGGCAGGAACCTGGAGGCAGGACCTGAGGTAGAGGCCACAGAGCAGTCCTGCTTACCAGCTTCCCCTCCACACCTTACTCACTGAGCTCTATTACACAATCCTGGACCAACCACCCAGGCACGGTGCCATACACAGGGGATTGGGTCCTCCCTCCTCAATCATCAGTCAAGAGAAAGCCCCACAGTGTTGCCTACAGGCCAAGCTGATGAAGGCATTTTCTCAAAAAAAAAAAAAATTCCCACTTCCCAGATGACCCTAGCTCGTATCAGGTTGGCAAAAAATTAACCAGGACAGCAAAAAAAAAAAAGAGGCAAAGCTGATTCTTCCTCTTTGAAACTTGCAGTCTGTCAAAGGATGCAGACAATCACGTAGGTAATCACGCAAGGTGAGACCGGCCAGGGTAGGGGAAGTGGAGACATCTCATAATGGGTCCTTACAGATCCCAGAAGACTTAGATCAAGTGAACATGAGGTGAGATGAGCCTGGGGAGGTGATTTTAGCATACATAAAATCCACAATGGAGGCAACAGTGTCTCTCAAAGAACAACACTTGGAGAACCCTCCACAGTCTTGACGCCAGCCATACCTTTAACTTCAAGGCCCACTTACGCCCTGGCCTGAAATTTTTCTCCCAGTTTCTCCTTGCAGATCAACCTTGCTTGATGGCTGAGATCTGCTCTGAAAAACAAGGCAAATGTGCTCAGGGTTACTTCAAGGGTTAGTGCCCTTCTCGTCTCTACTCCTAGCCCGTTGCCAAGGGAACTAGACCGTTAGTGGAGAGGTTCACTTGAGATAGTTTATTATTTCAAACAAGATGATGTCTACACAAGGATGGGATGCAATTTGCAATTAAGCACTGACACGACCCCAGCCTGGTAAGAATGGTCTCCAAAAAGCAGCAAGATGGTAAACATGTTCTAGAATTACAGAGTGGTGCTGGAAACACAGTCTGGTGAATATATACATGCATTGAACTGTACACCAGAACATGGTGAACTTTATGACATGTCAATCACATATCAATAATAAATCTTTGAACAAAGCCATGGGATGGCTGCTCAAGGAGGCTGGTTAAACTTAATGCTCTCCTTGTATTTACTGGAGCGGGGAGAATTTGTCTTCTGACACACATTTTTTTTTTCCGTCTTCAGAAATTCCTAACAACCTACAGCCCTGTCAAGGCATGAAAAAATATTTCATTAGTGACTCAATACACAGCCTATTAATTAATTAATAAAATAATTGCATGCTGTCCCTGTGGTATTTATCAGAGCTAAACAGTGAAGAAACTTCCGGGAAGAACCTGAAGCTTGGCCCTGATTGTGTCATTGATCAGGACCTTGGTGACCTCAAAACCTCAACGATCTGGCAGGGGTCAGAGGACCACAAGGGGCCTGTTCACTCAGCTCTGACACCAGAGGTCAAAGTCAGTGCGTCTGACATCAAGATTTCTAACTTTTGAGATGTTCAGGCCAGCCCTGGAGGACAAGCAGGCAGGAATTACTAATGAGAAATTAAGGACCCAAAGCATTCAAGTGATTGTTTCAGATTTACACCAGGAACAAGACTGAATTTGCCTACATTTTAGTCCAGAAGTCCTGGAGGGTGGAAAAAAACCAATGAACCCTCCATCCCAGGAATGTACCGGTTACGTGGTAAGCTTTGAGGGAAAGGCGTACATAGGATCTTAAGAGAAATGCACAAGGTACTCAAGAACAAAAGGGGTTGGTGGGACTTGAGTTCTAGTGCCAAGAGAGGGGTAAGCTGAAAAAGGTTGCAGGCTGAGGAGTTTGCATTTCCTCCAGACAAGAAAGTCGGAGTTGCTGGGAAATCCTGAGTTTCTCAACTTTGGCAGTCAGTACTCAACTTGAGTTTTTACAGGAAATTGTCCAGCTCTCTGGAAATTTTGTGTGGCATAAATATGACTCTGGGATTCCATATGTTAGCTTGGCAAAAGGCAGAAATACTTTACAACCCACCCAGGCTTAGAATTGCTGACGTTATTATCACGATTATTTCCCATAAAACTCTCTAATACGAAGTTGTACTTTGACAAGGCACTTCATTTTCTGATTTCACGACTTCTTACAAACAAGCACAAACAATGAAGGTGGATTGCGGAATGCAATTTATTTTTCATAAAAATCAATTCAGTCTTGGCCTGCCTCAAACAGGGCTGCATCCTCAGCCAATTCGCCGAGCTTCTTGGGTTCTCGACTTCGTCTGTAGCAAATAGTGGGGTGACAGGAGGTCATCTTGGAGTCCAGCTCAGCCTAAGACACAGTGAGCCTGTGCCGCATACTTGAGAGCATTCTTTTCCCTGGATGTTGGGGAGTTCCAGTGCTCCTGTCTGTACAAATGGAATCTCTTGAGTCACCTTCATTTCTCATCCTAAGAACAGAAAGCCCCAGCCACAGTCTGGCACCACTTCCAAAAAGCTACAACCAGTGACACCTACACTCCTAGTGTAAACAGCGGCTGTTAACACTTCCGAGGGAAAGTTACATTAGAGGGTCCCAGAGGTCCCGACCTGCAGGAAGGACAGTCTGGTTCAGTGTTGAGAGACCAGACTCTGGTGTCAGGCAGACTTCAAGTAAATCCACTATAGGCTAACGACCTTGGTCAGGAGAGTACTGAGGACCAAGTGGCCATTCAGGCAGGAAGGGCAAGCTATGTGACTGGATGTACCACGGGGAACATTGAGTGCTTATAAAAATCGCTGTGAGATGATACATGGTAAACAGGCTAGGTTTCGTAAAGGAGATACTACTCTTTCCTTTAATGTTCCTGGCAAAGTTATTTGCCAAAGGTAAGAGAGCCAGCCAATCAGGGAGGGGGCGGTGAAACTCCATCAACTCCAGGGAAAAAAGTGTGAACTGATGTTTGAATGCTTTGGTTGTGCGCTAATGAAGGAGTACAGTGAGAGCCGGGCAAAGACAGAGGTATGGGTGGGAACTAAAGGAACAGGAGAAGAAACGGAGACACTAAGTGAGGCTAATGTTCATCCTTCCTATTGTCAATAGAAGGCCTTTCTGAGCAAAGTCTAACCACTTTATCAAGAAGAAGGAATGAATTAGCCACCCCGTGTTCCCACTTCAATAAATGCATGGGCATTTTTATGAGCATATGGAACTTATTGAAAAGTTAAGCACTGCACACTTTGAAACATCTATGCGTTTTCTGGACGGGCACATTCCAGCCAATAGGATCTTTCTTCATAGTCTCCATGTGGCCACTCATTTTCTTACTAGCTTTACTCTGTGCAGATACCACACCTGGTGAATTGGCACTAGTCACTAGTGGCCTCACATGAACCTGCCAGCTGCAGGATGGCAGAGCTAAACATCAGAGTCCAAGGCTAGTCCGTGCAGGTCTGCAGCTGGCGAGTACTGACACACAGAAGTGGAGCAGATTGCTAAGACATGGGCTGTCAGTCCAGATGCCTTTGGTTTGGATTTTGACTCCATCACTCCCTAGATGTGTGACACAGGGCAATCGCTTTAAAGCTCTAGTTCCACATCTGCAAAATGAAGCTGGCGGCAGGACTCACTTCGTTGAGAGCCAAGAGTCGGTACATAAAAACCTCTTAATACTTTGCCATAGTGTGTTCAGCACACCCAAAACGGCCATGTTCTTTTTCTGCAAACTCTGGGTCTAGGTGCTTATGGTTGGCCCTAAGTTCAGAAATACAAGCCCATTTACTGGTGAAATTATTAAGGCCACTCCACATAGTTAAAAGGGAGGTTTATTTAGTGGCTTAACTTCCAAATGAAGGGATAGGTAGGTTGCAGGGTCTGGGGAAGACGTAGCGCAGTCCGGCGGTGTTCTCTGGAGAACTCTGCTCGGTCTACCTCCAGCATCCAGGGTCCAGGAACCAAGAGAAGTGGCGCATCCAGATCTCGGGTCTTCAGAGTCCTCTCTTGGTCCTGCCTTGTAGATGTGACAGTTACCAAAGCCTCAATGGGGGTTGGAACTTCCAGACCAAAGCTGGAATGGCTACCCACTACACCCATTTAACTATAATATAAAGCATAGAGGTGGATCTTACAGGATATACCATGACCTAAGTCCCATATCAACGTACACCCCATATCAAAGTACAATCTCACACCAAGGTAATGCCTACTTTCCAGGACAATGCCCTAAAATCCCCAAAGAGGGGGGGAAAAAAGAAAACAGATTTTTGTTAAAATCAGAAACACAATAAAAACTACCAAAGTTCTATCAGTTCAGTCATATGAATTGGAAAATTCTATTATTTTTATTTGGTTACAATTTAAAAGAGAATATGTTGTGCAAAAATGAATAAATCAAATCAAAGGAAAATATTGGGCTCTGCCTTTGGAAGAACCACTGCTCCCCGTGTGTAGTAGTTTGAATGTAACTGGCTCCCATAAATCCCAAAGGGAGTGGCACTCTTAGGAGGTGTGGCCTTGTTGAAGTGGGTGTGGCCTTGCTGGAGGAAGTGTGTCACTGTAGGGGCAGGCTTTGAGGTCTCTTTTGCTCAAACTTTGCTCAGTTTGACAGACAGTCCACTTCCTGTTGCCTCCTGATCAAGATGTAGCCAGCACCATGTCTGCTTGAATGCTGCCATGCTCCCCGCCATAATGATAATGGACTGAACCTCTGCGACTGTAAGGGAACCACCCCAACGAAATGTTTTCCTTTATAAGAGTTGCCATGGTCATGGTGTCTCTTCACAGCAATAGAAACTCTAACTAAGACACCACTCCACTATGCTTTTCAAAAGAGGTCTTTAAAAACAGTCATCATTTATGGTAGCCAGAAGGGAGCTGATTATGCTACAGATCTTGTCTCGTTCAGTTATCCCGAGAGCCCTCTTTGTAGGCATATTTTGTATCATGCCCATTTTAAAGACGAGGCAACACTTCAAATCCCAGAGTGGAGCTGGCACTCATGTGCAGCCAGGATGGCTCCAGGCCTTGTGCTTTCAACAATGTACTGGGCTTCCTCTGATCCAGGTTGGCAGATCTTAAGAACCCAGCACCCCTGGCTTGGCCAAAAGAAAAAGAGACCAGAGGTATACTAAAATAGATCTAATATCCATTGTTAAGGTTTGGATTTCAAACGTTCCCTAAATGCTTATTTGCTGAAGGCATGGTCCCCAGCAGAGCCATGTTTAGATGATTAGATTAAAGGGTTCTTCCCACCTCATTAACTGATTAATCTGTTGATGGGTTCATTGTTGAGTTGACTGCTGGAAGATGACAGAAACTTAGGCTGTAGGGCTAATAGGTATCCTTAGAAGTATGCCCTTGACAGCTCTATCATTTATCCCAGGTGTTTCTCTCCCTCCCAGCTTCTCCCTCCCTCCCCCCAATTCTCTTTGTTCTACCACATGATCCCCATCACTGCTTTTACAATGACCCAAAGAGATGGGACTAAATGTCCATGGACTGAAACTTCTGGAACTGTGAGCTGAAATTAATCTCTCGTCCTCTAAATTGACTTTCACAGGTATTCTGCTACAGCCAATCAGACGTGCTGCACACACATATATATACCTCAGGCTGTAGCTGGAATGGAGACTGGATTCGATTAACATGAATAGGGAGAGTGAAGTGTAAGTGTGGATCTCATTTCTTTCATCATCTCACCTTTCCTTGGGGGGGGGGTGCTCTAGGGACTGCGTTAGTGCTGTCCGAAGTTGCATGCAAATTAATGGTCCTTTACATATTCATGTCCTCCCTAAGCAGCTCAAGGCTGGGTGAAGTCAAGCATCCTCTGGGCCAGATGGGTCTTCCATAAGCATTCCTGTAAGCCTCCCTCATATGAACCTCCCCTGCAGTCAAAAATGGAATGATTTCATTGTCTGAATCTTCTCTGTAAGATTCAAGGTGCTCCTGTGCAGAGACAACCATGGTCTACCAGAGGAACTGGAGATGCTGGAAGGAGCCTGTTCATACTGTTTTCACGTTACAGGCTGAAAGACTGAGCTATACAGAACCAAATCATGCCGCTCTGCAATTTGCAAAACCATCTGTGATGCTATAAAAATGTCTCGCCATCCTCTTGACTACATAAATCACTATTTTTATTGCCTTCTCCCCAGATAAGATGTGGCTTAGTTCGAGAGAGCTGTTTATTGCTTGGCAAGCTATTAAATAAAAGGACCTCATTTCAACTCTCCCTTCTAGTGGGTGGTAAAAATAAAGGGAATTTTGCTCAGGAGGAAAGGAAATGGGACGGAAATGTCAGACATTGAGAAGTCTGCTCAGAGGCCTTTGGTCCGTCCGCGCAGTAAATGAGTTTGCTCAAGCACAGGCTTAGAGAAAGATGACGTAGGTTAGAATTCGGAATCACCATTATGATTATTCACTTAATGTCGCTCTTTTTTTTTTTTTTTTTTTTACAGCGAGTCCCTCAAACAGCCACACTTCAGTGAGTCAGTGTACCACGAGGGTGGCAGGAAGGACAACCCAGCAGCAGAAAAGAAAGCGATAGCTCATTGCTTCGCTCGCCTCCAAATCCCTCGCGCCCTCCGGATCTCTCAGCCAGTTCTCCTCGTATCTCATGCCTTTTTTCTTCTCCCCAGCCATTGCCTCACTTTGAGACGAGGAGAGGTCATGGTCTTCCTGCCAACAGTTGCAACACTCTCAGCAGATGTGGCAACCATGAAGCCAAGGCTGGGCCCCACCAATGGCCTCCCTTGAAGGAGTGTGCACCCTATGACCAGGGGGAACTCACTCATCTCCACAAGATCCCATCACCTTTGGTTTTGTTCATAGTGCCTTTGTTAAAGGCGAAGGAAGATTTAGAGTTGGTCAGTCTTACCCGTCCATATTTTCTTTATGGCTTCCAGCTCTGGGTCTGCTCAGCAAAGTCCTCCCAACGCTGAGACTATATGCCTAAGTAAATATACCCCACTTGTCCAAACAGAAATTTGGGCAAGTTGACACATTGGACACAGGACTGTCTCCCTGCGGTTTGGAACGTATGGATAGTGTGCATGAACCGGAACTCCTAAGATTTACTCTCGGGAAAAGCCCCCTCCAGGCTCCCTTACTATCCTTTGCTCAACTCTCCCCCCAGCTGTTTCGTCTTAACATGGAGAAACATTTTGTTTCTAGACCAGAAACCCACTCAGACTGTTGTCAGCAGATAGAGGATGACTTTCCCGTTTGTGGAGGAACATGACGAAATCCAGCTTGAGGTACTCAAGAGATAGAGTCTCTGGCAGCGGCTCTCCCATCCCTGTCTCTCAACTGCCCTTGTCTCCGACTTTCTCTGCCTCTTCCCTCAGTCCAGCAACTCTGACTGCACTGACTGAGGAGGGCTGGCTCCCCGCAGACCAGTGGTTCTCACCCTTCCTAATGCTGCGACTCTTTAATACAGTTCCCCACGTTGTGGTGACCCCCCAACTATAAAATGACTTCTGTCCCTACTTCATAACTGTCATGTTGCTACTGTTGCGAATTGTAATGTACATATCTGATACGCAGGTGGTCTTCGGCTACCCCTGTGAAAGGGTCGCCCGATCCTCAAAGACGCAGCCACCCACAGGTTGAGAACCACTGCTCTGGGCCTTCATCCCATAGCATCTCATAGGTCCAACCCCCAGAGACAACTGGTAGCCTTGAGCTTTCAGGGTTCCAACCCCAAGACCAGATAAAGAGGCCTGATTGCTTCAAAAGGAACCACGGGTCCACTCTTGACTCAATTATTGAAGGCCGGGGAATGGGTCATGTAGCTGCCATTAGGAGATAGCAGGCAAGATAAGATTTTCAAAGAAGGGAGTGTGGCGTGGGAGAAATGATTTAATCAATTGTGTCCCCGTGATTTGTGTTCCCATTGATTTGCCTATAGCTGGATTTCCTTTTCCCATGGTGTCATTTGCACCAAATATAGCATCTTTGTGCGAGGGGGTGGGGGTGGATAGTCTGTGGTCCTATCCCCTAGGAAAACTCTGACATAAAGGTATATATTTGTAGGCATCGTGGAGAGAAAACGGCTGAGTTACAGACAGACAAGGACCAGACTATTGCAGGAGTCACGGCCAAGAGGGCTCCTGGGGACATGGGGACTGTTTAGTGAGGCCACCACTGGAGAGGAGGGTGGGAAGGGTGCAGAGGAGCTGCTCTGGCTCGGCCGTGTTTTTACCTCCCTCTACAATTCAGTCTTGTCAGACGGCTGGGGTGTGTGAGGTAGAGAGAAGCAAAACAAGCTGGATCCCAGAGCTGTTTCCTGGATCTTCTTTACAGAGTCCAAATTAGAAAAAAAAAAAAAAAAAAAAAGATGCTTCTGAGAAAAGACTGTTCTGCATTTGCAGCCAGCTACTTAATGCTGCTCAGTGTGATCAGCCATCAGACAGGGGATAAATCAGTGGGTTTGGCTCAACGGGACTTCGGCCCACAGGTCTTATTGGCCATCTCCTCTAGGAGCTTGCGGTCAAAACTAGAGTCCCGTGTTTAAACACTGGCCCAGGAGGGAAGGACAGTCAAACATCACATTTGCTTTTGTGCCTCCTACATGCTTTGGTCAATATTGGTCCCCAGCTGCCTTTTCCCAGGAGGAAGTTCGGCATAAGCCAAGCCACCCATATGTGACTCCAGGGGAGAAACGGACGACTGAAGCTAACATCAGAGAATGGGTCCCCCCGGATGCTGTCAGAACTCCCAACCTCCAAACTGGCATAGTAGTCTGGAGTACTGTAGCACACTAAATCCTCTTGCTTGGAGCACAGGAGCTGCAGTTATAGTCCCAGACTGAGAACTGTGTATGTGGATGGAGCTGGTGGCATTCACAAGTGACGATATTCATTTGGACACTTAGCATGCTGCTGGTACGGGAGAAAGCGCATGAGATAGCGTTGGTTAGCAAAGGCCCCATTTCAAATACTGTGCTTCTTAAATGTATCACCAGATGTGTGTCATTATCATCTTAAAAACAGAAAACAATGAAGAGCTGTCCCTTCTGCCAGACAGAAGGCTTCGGGCAGCAGAAACATGAGCGTGGCATGACAGACGAGAAACGGACCTCCCTGTGCCTCTCCTTCAACCTACCTGCCCCTGGTGCTGCTGCTCACTTGTCTCCAGGAGATCTCGGACTTGTCTGCCTCATTCCACTGGGACCCAGACTCAGCCTGCCTATCTTCCTACCTGGGATGGCAGCACATCTCTTGTTTCAGACACTTCCTCCAGAGGCTCACACAAGTTCAGAAGAGTAATAAGAAGTCCCTCACAGGTACTGTGTTCTAATGTATGTTTAGCAAGATTAATTTTTTTTCTTGTTTTATTTTTTGTGTAGTTGTGTTTTGCCTGCCTGCACGTCTATGCACCATGAATGCAGTACTCGTGGAGGCCAGAAGAGGGTGTTGGATTCCCTGGGACTGGTATTACGGATGGATGTGTGTACCTTAATGAGTATTGGGAATGGAACCTGGGTCCTCTGGAAGAGTAGTAGCAAGCACTCTTAAGCACTGAGCCACCTCTCCAGGCCTGTTCAGTGAGGTTTTGTTGAATTCTTTTGTTATTATTATAGCTCTTCGCTAAAATATTTCTATATTATTATTTCTCTGTATCTGCCTACTTCATATTTGTGGAGCCAGCCAACCACGAACTGAAATATTTGAGGGAAAAATTGCATCTGCACTAAATATGTAGAAACTTGTTTCTTCTAATTCCTCTCTAAACAATACATCCGTTTACCCAGCATTTACATTGTATTAGAAAATGTGTGCAAAATGGAGATTATTTAAAACATCTGGAAGGATGTGTCTGGGTTACATGCAAATATCATACCATTTATGCAAGGGACTCCGGCATCCGCAGATTTTCATATCCTTCGAGGGTCCTGGAACCGATCCCCGTACATTGCGAGGGATTGCTCTACTCCAGGGAAGACCCTGAAACTAAGGCAGGTTTGTAAGGAGCACGTGCAGAACCCTCCTTCAATGTGTCTCCATTTACAAACAAACTGGAGAAATAGGACCCAAGCAAACACAGCAGGAGGGTACCACTAAATGCTTATGCCTTAAACATAGCGAACCCTCGTGTTGTTCAGGGAGAGCTGGACCAGCTGGGAAGTTATCCTCTGAGTTCATGTTTAATCTCATCGTTTATTTTTTCAAGTACTGTTTGTGCAGAACCAAATGACAGCAATGTCCTGGCCCGTCCTTCCCCTGGCTGGCTGCTGTCCTGGTGACAATAAATGTGAGCAGCTACAGCAAGGACCTGCTAAAGCACCCAGGACGAGTATAAATTGGGAACTAACTAGATAAGTGTTCTCAGAGTGTGACTCCACTACAATTACGAATATTCAAGAAATGCTAGTTCATTGGTAGACTCCAAGACGTTGCAGATGCTGGGTGGGGATGGCGTGGGCCGGCGCCATTGACGCAAAAGTTAGTGCATGCAGGAGACCTTGCCAAACTCTGGGGGCCTGTCTGGTTTGAGACACACATGTTGGGGCCTCCATCAGGGCTGGGTGGAGGCCAGGGAAGGCACAGTGGCCTGGAGATAAGAGGAATGACATGGAAAAGGGTCCTCAGGGCTCAGTGTGCATACAAAACTGGGCATTTGAAAGATGCATCCATTTGTGCAGATGGTCCTTTCTGGCTGAGAGTCTAGGGCCCTCCGAGGCATAAGTTGATGCCAGCATGGAGGAGCCAGAGATGCCAGTCTGCCCTGGAAACTCGGCAGGACCTCAGAGGCAGAGGATCCCAAGGTTTCCAGCAGGAGAGGTGAAAAAAATGCAAGTGCCTTAGCTGAAGGCTCAGGACCAAAGTAGTACTGGCACTCCCTGGAGCTCCTAACCATGTGAAAACACCTAGTCCCTCTTTTGTTGTTGTTGTTTTGTTTTGTTTGTTTGTTCCTTTGTTTGTTTTGTTTTTGTTTTGTTTTTCAAGACAGGGCTTCTCTCTGTAGCTTTGGAGCCTGTCCTGGAACTCGCTTCATAGACCAGGCTGGCCTCGAACTTACAGAGATCGGCCTGGCTCTACCTCCCAAGTGCTGGCATTAAAGGCGTGCGCCACTACCTCCCAGCTCCAAGTCCCTCTTAAAGACCTTCTTTCCAATGCCTTCTCCTGTTCTGTTCTCTCTCAGTGTCTTTTTAAGTGTGTGTGTGTGTGTGTGTGTGTGTGTGTGTGTGTGTGTGTATGTACATTTATGTGCAAGTTTAGAAACAAGCATACCACAGTGCTTTTGTGAAGGTCAGAGGGACAACCTGGGGTGTCAGTTATGGACTTCCACCTTATTTGAGGCAAGGTCTCTTCTTGTTCACCCTTATGTAAATTGTTAAACATGCTCGTTGGGCGGCTAGCTTCCAGCCCATTTATGATTATAGATGCTCGCTACCACCTCCAAATGTACACAGGTTCTAAGGATCTGAACTCCAGGGCCTTGCACAGCAAGAACTTAGCCACTGAGCCACCTTCCAAAGCCCTGTTCTGTTCTCTGTTTTCAAGCAAATGTGGGTTTCTGGGCTGACCTACCTACCTATATAGTACAACATTTACTGTAAGAGAGTGGCGATATTTTCTTCGCGTAATAGTGTGAAGCAGCTCAAGGAAACCAAACAATTTTTAGAGGGAAATGGATTTAGAGTATGTCTTAAAGCAGCAGTTCTCAACCTGTGGGGTATGACCCTTTGGGGGTCGAACGACCCTTGCACAGGGGTCACCTAAGACCATCTACATAGCAGGTATTTACCTTCCGATTCAGAACAGTAGCAACATTATAATTATGAAGTAGCAATGAAAATAAGTTTATAGTGGAGGGTCATCATCACGTGAGGAACTCTGTATTAAGGGGTCACAGCCTTAGGAAGGTTGGGGACCACTACACTAAAGGATGCCATAGACCTGATACCCCAGAAACACGAAGACAGAATGGAACTGGATTTTATAACAAAGGTTGGATGGCTGGTCCTTCAGCCAGGGGTCCTAAAGCTCCCCACCTCTCCTTCCCAGTGGGCAGAAAAGCGTAGAGAACAAAGGATTGTAAGGGCCAGCTTATGTTTAGATAACATGGTGCTAATATGAATACGTGGTATAAGTCACCTAAAATTTAGTTGACAGTGAACTCGTAGGGGACTGTGAGTCAGCTACTGACGGCTGATACCAGAAATCCGAGGAATCCCGAAGTGAGCAGTGATGTAGTCTGTCATATAACTATTCATTGCAGAATGCTACTTTTAAAAAATTCTGTATAAATAATGACCCTGAGGTGGGGGAGGGGGGTCGTCTTCACCTTTGGGGTTTGCCAGCCAGCCCACGTCTGCCTGTGTGCGCTTCGTATCTGTGGTCTGTATTGGTCTGTACGTGTGCCTGGGTGCAGCCTGTGTGTACCAGTGCGTGCCTGGGGGCCTGCTGGCGTCTACCCTCTCAGCAGCCTATGCGCCAGCCAATGAAATAAATATGTCTTATCTGTGTGCGACTCCTCAAATCTCTTCAGCTTCCTGGCCTTATGCAATGCCCCTCTCTTCCTGGTATTGGAACTTGGACATCATAAAAAGTCCCTGACGGATTGCCCCAGATCTGGTTCACCCCCGTGTGTCGTACGTCATGGGATTGTCAGGGCCCCACTCTCGTTATGCTGCAGCTGTTGAAGCCTGGAGTTTTACTGGTGAGAATGTACCTCAGCTGCTCTCCTTTCTGGATCTCTAGTGGGCCCTCATTTGATAGATCCTGAGGAAGACAGAGGTAGGCAGGCCTCTATCTTTATTCTTCAGAGCTGATTAATCTCTCCCATGGCTTAGGAACAGGCAAATTCACCATTTCACTCAATGCTTGTGAATGCCGCAGTTGAAATGCACAGCTGCAGAATGGCGGCCACCCTGGGCTGTGAAGGAAAGTGATAAAGGGATGCTTCCAAGTAGCAAAGATGCATGTGGTGGAGACCAAACACACTACCTGCAGCGTGGTTCTGCCCTTTACAATGAAGTGACTGTTCATTGTTAACTTCAGTGAGTCTCAGTTGTTGCTCATCTTTAAAAACGTTGCTGGCTTCTTGGAGTTGCACAGTGCTCACTGGAAAGCAGCCAGGAAGCAGTTGGACTTGAGTGTTTGTTACAAAGTAGCTGCGGTCAGGTTTCTTAGATTTCATTCCCAGGGACCATATTCTCATCTAAAACAGACCTGCAAAGCATTAGGTCTGTCTGAATGTTGAATGAGCCAAAGGTAAACGGCCTCCCAGGAGCATTTTAATTTTCTAACCAACTCATGCTGTGTGGGACTCTAAAACTTGCATTTATATGTCGTGTTTTGTGTAAAACAAACACACCCACAAAAATCATTTATTTCTTTGTGGTAGAATTTCATCTTCAAACCTCTTTAAAATGTTCTTTGTAAGCATATGGCCAAGTATATTTTCTTTGCTTTAGGGAAAAAAAAGCAAGCAAGCATTCTTCCTTTTTGGTTTAAAAACAATTAACACTGAAGTTTGGGGGCCCAGACTTTCAGATTTGGAGGAGGCTGGAAGACAAAGGAAGGACACCATTGCAGTCTGCTTTTCCCGTGGAAGTCACTAGGAAGATATGCCTCACTGGGTTATTGCTAGCGATGTTTTTCCTTATCTTTCATAATCCACAGTAGGGGTGGCGGTACTAACTTATTCTTTAGGAAGTCTCTGGACTTTTTAAACAAACCAATGTGTGGCCATGATGCCACTTACCTGTCCTGTCCTTACACACCAAACACAAACACACATTGTAAGAGAATGTGTTCAGGTTCCTACCCTGCTGTGGGATGGTCTTTCTGTATGCTGTGAATATGTGTTGCTATGATTGGCTATGATTGGCCTATGGCGAGTCAGGTTATAGCCAGGCAGGAAATCCAAGAAAGGACAAGAAGAAAGGCAGAGGGAGGGGGGAGATGCCAGTTGCCACCCTAGGAGAAGCAAGATGCCAGCAGTCTGGTAACACCATGGCCACATGGCAATTTATAGATTAACAGAAGTGGGTTAAGTTATCAGAGCTAGCTAGCTAGAAGCTTGAGCCATAAGGCCATCCAGTTCGTAATTAATATAAGCCTCTGAGTGATTATTTTATAAATGGTTGCAGAACTGCAGGGCCGGGCAGGTCTGGGTGGGACGGGGTGGAACCAGAGAAACCTTCCGGCCACATTTCGCGCCCAATGTGGGGCTCGAATTTCCACCTAAAACCTGAGAAAACTTAATAAGAGATTCTAAAATGGAGCCAAAAACAACTTCCTATTTCATGTCTCCTGTGGGCTGTGATACAGAGATGCCATGGTACAGAGACACCATAGCATTCAGGCTTGAGTGCAGCATGGCAGATTCCCACCTCAGTATACAGAGCTGTCTCCAAGCTGCGCAGCATCCTGCTTGGCAGATTTAGCCCTTACTCACACAGACAAAAAGTGTTTATGGGTCAGCTGCACGCTACCTGGTGGCAGCGTGGACCCCAGAGTTGACAGGGTAAGCATGACTCTCCTGGGTACTTCCACCATGTTGGGAAGCTGAGGTGGGTGGAGTCAGCAGCCGAGGCTGTCACTTTTCATCCTAACCATGCAATTTAACAACTTAACATCTCTCCTGGTCAGAAAAGAATTATACCTATAACTGCCTTCTCTATTAGTCACTTTTGTTTAACTCTGACTAAATACTAGGGAGAAGCAACTAAAGATGGGGAGGTTTATTTGACTAACAGTTTTGCTAAGTTCAGTCCATTGCAGTCAGCTTGGTTGTTTCTGGGCCTGTGGTAGGGAAGTGTGGTGACAGGGGCATATAGCAGAGAAAGTGTGGTGTCAGGAGCACGTGGCAGGGGAAATGTGGTGGCAGGGGCACATGGCAGGGCAAGTGTGGTGGCAGGAGCACATGGCAGAGAAAGTGTGGTGTCAGGAGCACGTGGCAGGGCAAGTGTGGTGGCAGGAGCACATGGCAGGGGAAGTGTGGTGGCAGGAGCACGTGGCAGGGCGAGTGTGGTGGCAGGAGCACGTGGCAGGGGGAATGTGGTGGCAGGAGCACGTGGCAGAGGCTGAAGATAGGAAGCAGAGGAAGAGGAGGAGGAGGACAGGGACACGATTTCTCCCAAGGACCTGCCCCCAGTTACCTGTTTCCCTCAGATATCATCTGAAGTTTCCAGAGCTTCCCAAAATAGACCACCATCTAGAGACAAAGTCCCAACACATGAGCCTTTTCCTAGGGAGACGGTCTGTCTCCAAACTGTAACACTGTCTTTCACTATTTCCGTGTTGGGTTTTGAAGGTGGGTGCAGACACAGGCCCACCCAGGGAAGCCCTACAAGATGCCTACAGCAAAGAGAAGGTGCAGTCCCTGGACGTAACAAGCCACATGTCACTCAGCATGCTCCCCTGGGTGGTGCCCTCTTAGACTCCCTCTGCTCACTATCATGGAAAGTGGATGTTATGCATTATGAGGTAATAATTGGGTGTATTTGATTCAGCTCAGGAATTTGTCTTGCCAGAGTATATTTTCTTAGTAGCTAGCTACCCAATTACTAAAAAAAAAAAAAAAAACCCACCAAAACTAAAAGTGTCCTTTCAAGGCTGAGGGAGAAATACTTGAACAAAGGACCTTTTCTTCCCAAGGCTACCATGGGTTATCACAGCTTCATGTCTCCTCTCTAAACGTTGTTCCCAGACAGAGGATGTGGGGGTGGAAGTCTCTGCAGCAGAAGCAGAAAACACCAGACTGTCCTCTGGCCATGGGCCTGCCCTCCCACTCAGAAGAGGTCTCCAGGGAGGGACGCTAGTCAGCTGGAGGTCAATGGAGTGCCCTATGTGGTCTCTCCCAGCTGCTGCTGCCCTCCTCCTCCTCACAGGACTCATCTTCCTGCTTCCAAACCACCCAGGTGTTAGGGGCTTTATTTTCCTTGAAGCTAGGGCAAGCCTCAAGATTCTGTGACCCTTGAAAAGAATGTGCTCCCAGCCTGCGGTGAACTCATAGTTCTTACTTACTCTTTTGGAATTCTTTCACCTCCCATCTGTGGGATGAATCACAAAAAAAAAAAACTTTTTTAGCTGAGTTCAAATGCTGAAATGAATTATTGGCTTTCCCCTCAACCCCCGCCCCCCGAGAACTGAGGAGCCCAGAGACAAAGGGACATCTTTAAATATGTGAATTTAATGTGTGGGATGAATGAAAGCCCCCTGTTCCAGACAGATACGTCAGTTGGCGGTATTTCGTTAATGAGAGGTACAGTCTGTGTTTTCTTTGTTTTTTAAAGGAGTAGATAGTTGGCTGTGAGTTCTAATCCAGTAAGGAACAAAGGCCACTGTGAAAGAACTGGTTGGTTTCTTCCTATTCTCATGTGGTCTTCATTTACCATGGTCTCCTATTCCTTGTTCTCCCTCTCTGTTTTTGATCCAGCTGGGATCTCCCACTCACCCAAGCTCTCTTTCCCTCGACCCTCGCCCTTCACTACCCCCACTCCTGTCCAGGCTGTTCATGTAGATCTCATTCCATTTCTCTGTCGTTGGGCTATCCCTGTGTCTTTCTTGGGGTCCTGTTTTCCAGGTAGCCTGCCTGGTGATGTGAGTAGCAGTCCAGTCATCCTTGTTCCACATCTAGTATCCTGTTATAAGTGCTAGAGAGGCCCACAGAAATCCACAAAGATACCCCCACAACAGACTGCTGGCAATGGTCGAGAGACAATCCGAACTGACCTACTCTGGTGATGGGATGACCAAACACCCTAATTGTCGTGCTAGAAACCTCATCCAACTACTGATGGATCTGGAGGCAGAGATCCATGACTAGGCCCCAGGTGGATCTCTGGGAGTCCAATTAGCGAGAATGAGGAGGGTTTATATGAGAGAGAATTGTTGAGACCAAGGTCGGATAAAGCACAGAGACAAATAGCCAAACAAACGGAAACACATGAAATATGAACCAATGACTGAGGGGTCACCAACTGGATCAGGCCCTCTGAGTGGGTGAGACAGTTGATTGGCCTGATCTGTTTGGGAGGCATCCAGGCAGTGGGACCGGGTCCTGTGCTCATTGCATGAGTTGGCTGTTTGAAACCTGGGGCCTATGCAGGGTCCCTTGGCTCAGCATGGGAGGAGGGGACTGGACCTACCTGGACTGAGTCCACCAGGTTGATCTCAGTCTGTGGGGAAGGCTTTGCCCTGGAGGAGATTGGAATGGGGGGCGGGCTGGGGGGAAGGTGAGGGGGGCGGGAGGGGGGAGAACAAGGGAATCTGTGGCTGATATGTAGAACTGAATTGTATTGCAAAATAAAAATTAAAAAAAAAAAAAAAAAAAAAAAAAAAAAAAAAAAGAACTGGTTGGTGTCTTCAAACGCTTTGCCCCTTACTAACTGGAAAGCTGAGGATCACTGTTGTTGTTCCACTTAAAAGTGTATGAAATTCCAAACTCACCCGAGAAGCGCAGAAAGAAAAACATCATATAAGGGGAAGGCGTTGACAAAAGCATTGAAAATCCATCTCCTTTCACCATCAATAAAACCGACAGACTTAATGATCCTGTCTTAGGGTTTTCTGTTGCTGTGAAGAGACACCATGACCACAACAACTCCTATAAGAAAAACGTTTAGTTGAGGGAGTTCTCTTACAGTTTCAGGGGTTCAGTCCATTATCAACCTGGAAGGAAGCAAGGCGGAGTGCAGGCAGACATGGTGCTGGAGGAGCAGCTGAGAATCCGACATCTTGCAGGCCACAGGAAGTCAACTGAAACACTGGATGGTATCCTGAGCACAGGAAACCTCAAAGGCCACCCCCACAGTGACACACAAGTCCATACGTACTCCAACACAGCCACACCTCCTAATGGTGCCACTCCCTATGAGATTATGGGGGCCAATTACATTCAGACGGGTACATCCATGGCCTTGCCCCACATCTTTTACCCTGGATATCTATCTTGTCCACTTCACTTATTTTATGGATAAACATTGTGACTTCTATAACTCTCAGTTTTTAGCTCCAGACTCTTTACTGTTTACTGGACTGCACGACCCCCCACACTTCTATAGCAGTGGTTCTCCACATGTGGGTCACGACCCCTTTGAGGTTGAACGACCCTTTCACAGGGATCACATATCAGATATCCTGCATATCAGATATTTATGTTATGATTCATAATTGCAGCAAAATTACAGTTATGAAGTAGCAATGAAAATAATTTCATGGTTGGGGGTCACCATAACATGAGGAACTGTACTAAAGGGTCACAGCAATAGAAAGGTTGAGAACCACTGCTCTACAGTAACTGTGGATATCCACTTAATTCCGGCCATTGGACATCATTTCAGAGTTGGCCTTAAAGTCACTTTCACTTTGTTAGGCTTAGTATTTTGCATACAATCCACAGTCAGATCTTGTTCTCATAAATGTTGACCCTATTCCATCATTATTTTGCTATCTTGAACTTCCCTCTGACAAATAAATCAGTCTGTTAACACTGGATCCAAGCCTTCTGTAAATATCCATACAGAAATCAGCCACATTCCTTCTTAAAATGTAATGAGGATGGCTTCTGATCTAGTCCCTAAGAGTCCTTGTTCCCTTCTGAAAGCCCATGAGACTGCCCTTCACAGCTTACATTTCAACACTCTGCTCTTCCAAACTCCCACCAGAACGACCAGCCGAGTTGTTTACAGCATTCTAGGGCTTCCCAAGTCTGTAACTTCCAACTCTTCCAAATTCCTCTTACACAGTCATGCTTATGGATGCAACAACATTTTCAGGATCCGTTTTCTGTATTAGTTATCTTTATTTTATTACTATGGCAGAATGTCTGACTTGAAACAAGTTAAGGAGAAGAAGTTTGACTTTGAGTCACAGTTTGAGGAGATACAGTCCCATGTGGTAGGGAAGACACTGTATTGGGTGTCTCTACAGCAGTGGGGAAATGTGCCAACTGCTTTCACACAGCTCAGTGGACCAAGAACCAAGAACATAGAGTACTGCTGGTATCCCCCAAGTCCCAGGGTATGCTTTTCAAAGATATATCCCACCACAACAGATTCGAGAGCTCACATGATGGATTTTACCTGCTCATTCAGGTAATGACTCTCAGTGGAGATCATCAAAGGCAACTTCTTAACCAGGAAGTCAAAAAGGTAGTTAGCTGCTTCTAATGTGCAAGGGCATGAAATAAACATTCATATTCCAAAGGGCAAGAATAAGGTCATCCATAGAAAGGAGGAATTGGAACAAAGCAAGACTGAAACCCAGCAGGGAAAACATTGAGTCTTGCAGATCAATTTCCAGCCTCTACAGCACAGGCCTGGGCTGTCCCACCACCCCAACGGTCTCATCCTTTGCATCCCACATGACCACGTGTCCTGGCAGACATCTTCTGTTCCTGCATCTCCATGATCTTGGCATCTCTGCTCCCACCTGGGCACTACTCTCAGAGTTTCGCATATAACCTTCTCTGGTATTTCCTGTGGAGAACCCACTGCTTGGTCTCACAGGCTTTCTCTAAAATCTTGGTAGAAGCCTCCAGGACCCTGTAACTCATATTCTGCATGTCCACAAAATTGGTTACCATGTGGATGATGCCAAGTTCTGCTGTCAGCTCAAGAAGTAGCCAGGCCTCCTTAGACCATGAGGTTGTAGCAGTTTTTTAGTGCCTGAGCATGGGAAAATAATTCCCTTGGTGGCTCTTCTTTAGCGGGATGTTGGAAATTCTCTCTTTTCAAAGAAAAATCTTGTAAATGAGGTTTCAGTTTTACATCACACAGCTTGCAATGGATGGGATCTTGCCAGTTTCTAAAAGGCCCTGGGGCACCTTTTCTGTCTTCCCATTGCAAATACTTGGCACCAGTCTAACAACTAAGGCCTCTTTGTCATCAACTTCAAAAACAAGCATCCTTTCTGACAAAGAGCTGTTGCTGTTGTTCAATCCTTCCGTTTTACTTTCTGATCCCAATTCTCACTGTAAACCTGGCTAAAAGTGGTCAGTAATAACCATGCTCTGGCTTGAACGCTGTACTATTTTGGAATTTACTCCTCCAATTTCACTAGTCCATTACTTTTAAATTATGTTTCACTCAAATTCTCATCCTAGAGATGGGACCTAGACAGATTATTTGCAGAATATAGCATGCATATTCTGTCTAATTTCCAATAGCATTCCTAACCCCATTTGAAACTGCATGAGTCTGTCCCTCGCTGTCTAAGCAAGCTGGTCTTTTGAAGTTCTACCAGAATTCACCAACTAATTGCAGGATTGTTCTAGGACTTTTCTGGCCTGCATTGTCAAACACTTCCAAATTTCTCCTGCAAGCCCGTTCCAAAGGCCTATGACCCACAGAATCAGGTTTTAGTTGTAGCAGGAACCCCACTTCTCTGGTACTGATTTTATGTAGTGTTACTTTTGCATTTCTGTGGTAGAATCATCTTCAAAGAGAAAAGGCTTATTTTATCTCAAGGTTTAGGGAGTCCAGTCCATTGACGTAGAGACCGCCTGATAGAGCTACTCAGTTTGTGGCAACAGAAGAATTTAGAAGACACTGTTCATGTCACAGCAGACTAGTAAATAAAACATAAGTCAGGATCCAGGGACTGGTATAACCTTCGAAGACTCAAAGACCTACCATGAGTGATCTATTCTGCCTACTAGGCCCCACTTCCCGAAGTTTCCAGAATCTTCTAAAACACTTTCACCAATTATGGGCTAGTCATTCAAAACATGAGCGTGAGGGGGAACATTTCAGATCCAAGCTGTAATATCTTTCTTAGAATTCTGAATGACAAAAAAAAAAATCTCCCTTAATTTGTGTCCCAGACACAAAAAAATATCCCAACAATGACCAAGAACCAATGCCAGGTGGCTTTGATATGGAGTTTTGCTCAGCTAGCTCAACTGCATTGGGAATTTCCCAGAAAATATTTTCCCAAGAAATTTTGTCTTTCAACAGATGTCTTCCAGTACATCTTTTTTTTAATTGATGGATGAAGGGTGATGTCACAGTGCTACATTCAGGATGCTTTTCCTGAAAGTTAATCACACAGTCTTACAACCTTGTGGACTGAAATTCAGAAGAGAACAGCAATGGGTAATTGTCACATTTCATGACAACAGGTCAAGGTCTGCAATGACTTAACACAAGGCTTTTCCTCTTAAATGTCCTGCTACCACACTGAGGACAAAGCCTCCCACACATAAACCCTTAGGGGACACCCAAATCAAACATAGTACAGATTTGTATAGTTTGACCTTCTACCTATAACTTAGCTTACCACCTTTCCTATTCACTATAAATCCCGTTCTTCAAATGATTCTTCTATGCATATTCACTATAATTTCATGAGATGAATGTCTACGAGTGCTAGAAGTCAGGTAGAAGGAGGTATGGTTCAATGCAGTTACTCTGGGGGCACAAGAGAGACCTATTAAGGAAGGATGTCTTTTAGCAGTTTGGTCCCCAGAAATCAAGTACAGCTGGATGCAGAGACCTTAGTGGTTGTAGCCATTGGTTTATTTTGGAAGGGGGAAATAAGCCAAGTGGTCCCTCTAGTAGAATATACATGCCCTGTGTTCCTTTATCTCAAGATACAGATTGGCAATACCAGTGGGTTTACAGCTATGTTATGGTCACTAACAGAGGAAACAATCACAGCATTGCTCAAGTTGCAGCATGGGGAACATATCTGGCTGTCATTTTTAATGTAACAGGTGGAGGACAAAAGGGCATCAAATGGATAAAATACTATGTAGAAAATATTTTTTTAAAAATCTCTTCCCGTTCCATCAACATGTAGTAACCTACATAAGATGTTTCAAAACATGTAGAAACCATGATTGACTGATCATACAAGCACATGAGAGTGACCTAGCCATTCTAACCAGCACAGACCTAAGTATGTCCTCTCAAAAGCTGTTGAAGCAAGATGTGATGAAAGGCTTTCTCAGAAAATATCTCCAAGCTCCTGGTAGCCCTGATTTCTGAGCCCTCCTCTTGCCATCCTTACGCATGTCCTGAGAACTCTCTGCCTCTCCTTCAGATCCCAGACCACACATGCTTTCTCCCCTGCCGGGGCCTTGTCTTGACTGGCCTGGTTGTTGAGAACCTTGGGAATAGTCACATGCCCAAAGCGAATGTTCATCAAATCAGAAGGAACATCAACCAGCTCTAATTGTTAATCCTGCCTTTTCATTCACACCCAAGAAGAATTTCTCAAGAAAGTTTTGTTTTCTCCTTCTCTGGGAATTCTTTTAACTTGAAGTTTCCAATTTCATAAAAATATTTAATAATTAGCCAACATTCATTGATTTCTTCACTACAAAGCACCATGCGAAATTTTATAAAGCATGTTAAGAAATTAGTAGACGTTTACTTACAGTCAATACAACTAGCCGAAATGCTAAGTGTCTCAGATGCCAAATCCTGGAGGACAGGACAGGAGACCTACTCTACTGATGGAGAGAAACAAATAAACAAACAAACAAATAGTTTACTATGATAGGATGGTCTTGAACACTACAACTCTCTGAGCACATCCTAATATTCCTCATTACTGTTAGAATATTTATATTTCTATGAAACTTGGATCTTGTTCTATTTATAACCAGATAAGGCACAGGGTGGTAAGGTATTTAACCAAAATCCAGAGCCAATCACTGGCAAAAGTAAGGCTCCAACCCAGAAATAAATGCCACAGTTATGTGTTTCTCCTACACACACTTGACACTGTTTCCCTTAGACTGAGGGGCAGGATGAATCATGTCATCCTTTCATCATATGTCCTTGCCCTAAATCTTATTATGTTTTTAATGCGATCTTACTTGGGAAAAAAAAAAACTTTCTGCATATGTAATAAAGTTAACTGTCTTGAAATGAGCTCATCCTTAGGCATGGGGAGGGGCTAAATCCATTAACTAGCATCTTTATAGTAGAAGGGGAAACAGATCTGGAATCTCAGAATGGAAAGCTATGTGAAGATGAAGAGCTATGTAACCCTAGGCCAAAAGTACATAGAGTTTCCAGAACCTACCAGAAGCTAGGAGGCAGGCATGCTCTGAATTCTACCTCAGAACTTCCAAAGTGAACTCAGCAGGCCAGCACCTTGATTTTGGACTTCAGACCTTCCCAACTCTGAGGGAATACATTTTTGTTGTTTTTAAGCCACGAAGTTGTAGGAGTTTTAGTACAACTGATCCAAGGAGCTCATGCAGACTGCCAGAACATTCTCTACAGAGACACTTCAGGGAAGAGAGGCATACATAGGAGATTATAGAGTGCATCATCTGAAGCAGAATGAAAACAGTGTCTCCCAAGAGAGGGAGTGGCCCTGTCTGCAGCCTTATGGACAAGTCCTGGACTCCTGCATCTGACTTGGTCCTAAATGGCTCGTCTACTACAATGTGGTTTGTCTCAGAGCTGCTAATATCTACTCAGTTTCCTCTGATTGACAATGGTGGGAGCTATTCCCTAGGCAAGTATGATCTCTGCAGACACTAATTCTAGGATGCTTATTCTCTAATATGTGAGAATGCTGAATAGCAGTTATACCACTGTGAACACGCTAAAGATATAAGCTTTCCACAAATGATGTTATCATCATTGGAGATGATTGCCACTGGTCAAAAGTAACTTCCTCAGTGGTTGTTGGTGGAGCTCAAACTTTTCCCATTAGTTTAGTTTTATGGGCAGTCTTTGAGTAAAATATCTTGCTCTCAGAATGAAGCCATCATTGGCCATTGAGTGATTTATTGAAAAATGAGAGAAAGGAGAAAATTTCACATCCTAGGCAAGATGGAAGACGAGATAGTTGAGAGTCTTGGGTGCTTAGCAATAGCAAGAACTTGAGGAATGGACTCAAGCAAAGCTAATGAAGAATAAGAATAAGCCAGGCTTATATCTAAACTCTTTTTGTGTTGGTTTTTCAAGCTCCGGTTTGGCTATTTATTGACTTCCATTTAGAACTTAGTAAGGACAGCATGCCCTGTTTGTGGATGCCAATGGTTCAGGGCGAATGGTGTCACCACTCAGAGCAGAAGGCAAACTTAGCCAGTCAGGGTATACCTCGTGTTTGAGTGGGAATAAAGGAAGACAATGACCCCATATCCTTCACCTGCTGGGTGGTGTCACCAAGAGAGCAGCCAAAACGTTAGTGTTGAGAGCTCCATGAAATGTCACTGAAAGGAAGCCATGGCCAACCAGAGCAGACACACGAGTACCCTAGAAACCTGACTACCAAAAGATCCATGCATGCATTGATCAGGTATTTACCAAAGAAAGAAAACTGTGCCACTTCGTAGAGAACAGGGCCCAGCCACATAGACCTTTGCCTTTCCTGGGGGAAGAATGCATCTGGTTTGGGGGAAAAACACCAGGAGTTTGAGCAAAAGATTGGCAAAATGTTTTGGTTTGTGTGCCAAGATGTTCCGGGGTCCCTACCCAGAAGAAAAGTACCCAATGCCTTCTTCATGAAACCTCTTTGAGTTTGGGGAGCACAGATCGCCATAGATAGTGAAACCGAGACTTAGGGCAGAGAGCTAAACGAAAAGGAATTAAGAACAATGCTAAACTCTGTTGTTGTCGCTTCGGCACAACCCAATTTTTCCGTGGGACAGCTTGGTCTGGTCTCCACCCACCCCAGCTTCCCCACATGGGGCATAGATGGTCAGCATGAGGGAGTCCAGATGGAAAAAAAAAACCACCGGAGGAGTTATTCATCACCCCAGCCAAGAAGGCTTGCTTAACTCAGTCCCCTTAGAATTGTACATTCTGTCCATTTTTCATCGTTTGTGGATAAATATTGCCTTTCAGCCTAAGGAAACCCAAGCTAACTGCTAAATTTTCCAGTTCACATTTTCAGCTACGGACGTAACTTTGAGCAAGCGGTTTTCACTCTTTCAGCTCTCTCACTTCATCTCAGATTTAAAAACAAAAAACAATGTATTAAGAAAATGGAGCCAAGTGAGGCAGAGTTCAGGACTGGAGAGAAAAACACTGACATGAAAGATTCAGCAGTAGTAGCTGGGCGCCGGACCTAGAGAGTGGGAAAGAAAAGCGCACATGGATGAGACCGATGGGTATCAGCTAGCGGAACCAAGCTAGCCCGGTTGCAAAGGGTGCAGTGGAGAACTAATTATAATGAATTCTCTGAAAACACACGAGAACTGGAGGCCATGCTTAGGTTATTCGAAGAGGCACTTCTAATTCTGCAAGGGCTTTGAGAGATCCTTGCAAAGGAAGCCACAGAATCTCCTCCGCCAAGCCAAGCCGATGGAGGCCGCTTTCTGAAGCCCATCTGAGCCTCCTGGAAACGCGTTTGCAGACACAGATGGCGTCTTCGCTTTCCGGTTTAGTCAAGGGGGTAAATCTGTGTTTGTTTGCTTCTCCTGCTGCCCTCTGTTCCCTCCCTGACGATCCCTTGGCACAGACCAAGCCCGACTCTTGAATTCACTCCAAGGAAGAGTTGGAGGAATCGAGACGAAGATGCGGGCCAAACCCGGGAGGGTCCTAGGTACTGGCAGAAGCTGACAAAAGGGAGTTGGAGTTAGGAGTGTCTCCTGCGTGGCTGTTGATGACCATATTCTGGAGGGGAATCCAAAACAACAAATAAAGCTTTCAGTAGGGCTGAAAATAAGGAAGGGCCATTTCTAATAAAGCTACGGAGCCAGAGGCTGCTCAGTGCTTTTCAATGCAACCCCGTTTTATTAGTAACAAAGCACGTCAAATACTTTCAATGACAACTAGGCTTTTTTTTTTTTTTTTTTTTTTTAAGATGGAGCACTCTTCTTTTTCCCAGCATGCCATTTTATCACTTCTAGAAAAGCCTCTTTGCCAGATGCCTATGAAGCAAGTATTCTCCTAAGCTTTTGGAGAGGCACGGCCTTCCGGCCTGTGGGTTTCTGGGAATAATCTGAGATGGTTCCTTGTGTCCCTGACGGCCAACTTCTTTCGCTGGAATTTTATCTGCAGCTCAGCAGCTACAGCTTCAGCGGCGGGTGCAGTTTTAGGAGCAGCCTCCAAGGACAACTGTCTGGTCTGGTTTCCTTACTGTTGCTGTGATAAAACATCGACCAAAAGCAACTCAGAAGAGAAAAGGGTTTATTTTATCTTACGTGTCCCAGTCCACCACGGTGGAAAGTCAAGGCAGGAACCTGAAGGAAACTCTGCTTTGCTGTTCCACACAAAACTACTTCTAATCAGAGGACTCACTCACAGCCAAGAAAGTACAGCCGAAACCGTGGAGTCATGCCACTTGATGGTTCATGCACAGGCTCGCTCTCAGCTATCCTAGGAGCAGCTGCCCAGGGAATGGAGCCACCCACAGTGAGCTGAGCCCTCCTACATCGATTACTAATAATCATGACAATTAGCAGTGTTGTATGATTGAAGCTACATCCGAGTTGTTTCTAGAGCATCTGTCTTTAGAGACTTTCCCGAGGAGAGCAATATGCTTTTACTGGCTCTAAGGCCACCCATTGTAAACTGAGGTAAGCCACCTTGGGAGGTTTACAGCTGGAAGGAACCAAAGATTACAGGAACAGCCAGCTCATCTTTTTATACTGAAACGTCTGGGTGTATCAGGAAACAGCCTCATCTGGTGCCGGCCTCCTGAATGTTTGGCACACTTCGTTCTTCAGGTATGGGCTCAGATTCCACTTCTGGTCCCCTCAAGCCTCACCCCTGCTTGACTTTGAGGCCATTGTCTGCTTCACAGACTAGTCTTTAATCATCCCACTGGGGGGGTGAATAATTACAAACAGTTGGACTAAAGCCACCCAGTCACTCTGTCCCTTTCTGCTTAAGCAGTTTTGCGTTGTAAGAAAAACTGTCAAAGACCGTTGTCCCCTTCCCCCATCCTCAGCACCATCCTTAGAAAGCAGACGGACCCAGCATGAAAAACAGAACGCCGGAGACCTAGAATGGACGCAGACCTCTTGGGTCCCAATTAGGGAGAGAGAGAGAGAGAGAGAGAGAGAGAGAGAGAGAGAGAGAGAGAGACAGAGAGAGAGACAGAGAGAGAGAGAGAGAGAGAGAGAGGAAGAAGGAGAAGAAGAGGAAGAGGAGGAGGAAGAGGAAGAGGGAGAGGAGGGGGAGGAGAAGGAGGAGGAGGAGGAAGAGGAAGAGGAGGAGGAAGAAGCATTACACTGAGATGAAATGGATTGTGGGAACTTTGGACTTATCCAGCAAAGCACTGGATAAGCATGTTGCCACCAAATGCTAGAGGAAATTTTCAGTGAAAACCACGTTTTCTTTTCTTTGATTTTCTTTCCATTTTTTATCCCCTTCCCAACTTTTAAGTCCCTTGCTGTCAGAGACCTTCTCCAACTCTACCTATCCCATCTGATTCTGTCACAAAATTCAGTGTTCCACCCCTCACCTCTATGTCCCAGGCAGTTTCTAGTCTCAGAATACTGATGTCAATCCACCGAGGGTTTTTTTTTTTTTAATTCTTAATTTATTCTTGGGAAATTTCGTACATGGATGTGGTATATCCTGATCCTAGTCACCTTCACCTTCCCCCCAACTCCTCTTAGTATGCTCACCATATCTTCCTCCTAGTAGCATGTCCTTCCTTCCTTCCTTTTTTTTTCTTTCTCTTTCTCTCTTGTCTTTATTTCATTCCTTTCCTTCTTTTTTTTAAATCATCCACGGAGTCCAGTTAATGGTGCCTAAGCACACACGGGTATGGGGCTGACCACTGGGGGACACCCGTCAGGAAAGGTGACTTTCTCCACCCCAGCAGTCATTGGCTCTACGGATCCTCCCGCTGAGGCTGTTAATACACTAGTTAATGTCAAGTGAATGATGTGCATGTCAAAGTCAGTTAGATCAGATCAATCCAAAATAACCTCTAGTGAGTAGGAGTATAGCTGAGCAGCAGAGTATTGATCTAGTATAAAGGAGGCCCTGTGTTCAATCCCCAGCACCACACACACACACATACACACACACACACACACACACACACACATACACACACACACACACACACACACACACACACACACCTACCTCTAAATGATCTAACAAGGAAAAAGATATTTTTGCATTGTTTTCTTGTGAGCTGCTTCTTAATCACTATTACATGAAATAAACGTAACCAACTGAAAACTCATCCGTTGTCATTTCCCCACCAAACTCTGCATCAGAAAACCCTTACTTATAGAGGTGTGGGCTATCCAAGCACAGAACCCTTTCCTGGAATGAAGAGGGTCTCTGCTATCACCCCCTATTTCATATTAGAGTGGTTCCCAGCACAAAACATGTGCGAGCTAAATCCACCCGGGGTGAAGGACTGAAGCTGTAGAATCCTGATGCTTCGCCGCGTGGTCCAACCTAACACTGTCTAGTCCAGTAGCCTGGGTGAAGAGCTCTACAAAGTCAGATGTTGAGAACAAAAGTAGAAAGAGGCAATTCATTTGGTTCTTGGGTTTTCCTAGGGCCAGCTCTGCATGTCAAAATACTGCCTCCCCTCAGTTCACTGGGCTTCGCTGAGCTCTCTTGGACGCCAACAGTTTTCAGTTATCAGTCCCACTTCCATCGGGGTAGCCATTTCAGGCTAAGGAAGACTATGCTATCATCTTACTGACTTCAGAGTGCACCTACTTAAGTATCGCCTGGTTGCCTAGCCTTATGCAAAGGCCAGTGTGGATATAACACTTGATCTCCAAGTTAAGCGAACTTGAAAGAAACCTGTTGCATTACTTATTATTATTACTTATCAACATGGGCCGATTTCAAAGTCTCGGAGATGTTTTTCTTCCTACCTACCTCTCATACCTGCATGCCAAACTGGCAATCACTAGCTATCTGCCCGGGGTTCTCATTAAGCATTCATCTGTCTCTTAGCTTCAGCTTGGCTGTGATTGTGTGACCAGTGACAACTGATGACCAGTTGATTCCTTGGCTTTCCCTGGGTTTCCAGTATAGTTTGGACCTGTGAGGATCTGGTGGAAATTCAAAGGCATGCCATCTTACAGAGGACAGTTACTAGTAGCAAAACACCACAAGAATGTGTGTTACACTGCCAGGCTCGTCTCTGAGACCCCAAAGGAGACCGATTCAGGACTAGGGGTTAAGTGATGATGCTATAAATACCCCCTTTGAGAGATAAAACCAAAAGAGAAATATAGATAACTGGAAGGTAAGTTTTAATGTGTTTTATTTTCCTAAATTCTGACTTTCTTTCATGTCTTAGGGCTACTGGTTTTGGTGGCTGCCTAGCATTAAAGTCTATACTTTAATACTCAAATCCCCCTATAACCAGTGTCTCTCACTAGGTATGCAATGAGTGTTTAGTGCAAGATTATTTCTTTCTTCTGGGCTGAGAGCTGGTGATACATATCATAATATATAACAGGACATCTGCTATTTCTCCAGAATGTCTTATCAGAAGATATTCCTTGGTGTTTCTAAACTCTCCACCGAGAGGGCGGGACTTCCTCCTTTCCCTGCCCCTTCAATCAATTTTCAGTAGACGCCATTAGGTGAAAACATTGCAAGCCATGAATTCTCAGCTTTGTCTTCATTCTCTGGTGAACTTTTAAGATCCTGATGCTTGGGGCTGAAGAGACAGCTCAATGGTTAAGAGTTTATACCGCTATTCCTCGGGACCTGCGTTTAATTGCTGGACCCATACTGGGAGGCTCACAATGACCTGTAATTCTGGCTCCAAGGGAATCTAACAACCTCTTCTGCATGCATGTGCTCATAGTCACACAAAGACACACACACATACATAGATGCATAATTAAAAGTAAAATATATATTTAAAATAACTTGATGCGTATATCACTGAAACCAGAACCTCCTGAAGTTAGTTCAAGCACTGATATTTCTTAAGGTATCTGGTTTACGTCACGATGAAGACAGACTTCAGAACCACAGATTCAGAACACTTTTCTGATGTCTCCATCATCCACACTTCCTTCCTATCTCTCTTCCAAACACCTGGCTAGAGTTTGAGCTTGCAGAATGGAAAATCAAGTGAGACCGGTGAAGAATAAAAGACAAGATTCAACCTGGTTCTCTTAGCTCCCTGATTTCCATCCATCGCTCCATCCCGTGGGAGTAGCTAAGTAGGAATGGAGAAAATTCTAGAAGTATTGCTAGATATTTCCAAGAGGGAGATTTCTGGAATGGGACCAAGCTTTATCTTGATTCTTTCCTGGGGCTTCTAAATATCATTTCGGTACAACCTTGGCTTTAATTCTCCTCCAACTTTTCACTTTTGTGGCGTGTGTGGGTCAAAGCAGCCACAGAAAGCTGGAAACCATTCTCTTCTAATTAGCAGATGCCTCAGTGACTGGAATGATGTGTCAGGAGCTGGGCCAAAACAGTGCTGGGATGTCAGTTACTGTCAACAGTCCCGAAGCTTGTTTGCAGAACAATAATGACTGCGCCGATGTCACCACGGCAGTAAAAGACCCATAAAAGACTTTTGTCCTGGGCCAATTAGATGCCATTTGGCACTGTCTCCCAGATTTGCTTTTGGGTGGACTACAAAGTCAAACGTGCCCCCTCCTGACCTTTAAGAGGTGATTAGGGCATGAGGGCTCTGCCATTAGGGAAGGATTAAGGCTTTAAACCAGAAGTGGGTTTGTAATAGAAGGCCAAGTTCACATTCTTTGTCCTCTACCTTCTGCCATGGAATGACACATCAAATACCAGTCCCTCAATAGTGGACTTCCTAGCCTCCGTAGCCATGAGAAAAAAATCATACCAATATATGAATATTAAGTCTGACCTCAATCACTAAAGGAGGAAAAGTATGAAAGCTTTGAGGCCAAACTGATTCCTCTTTGACTGTTTCAACCATGCTTTATTCATGTCAAAGCAGGGCTTCCCTGTGTCCATTAACTCGGCCCACTCCAGCCCAGTCTTGCTACTGTTTCCTTAAAATTAGGACCATTCTTCTTCCTATGCTAGGCTAGGTCCTGGTGTTCAGTATGGGGGGGGGGGTGGGCATATGGCTTCCAGTCTCAGGCTCTTTCAGAATACCCACATGAGCATCTCTATAAAGGATGCCCTTCGCATCGAGCTGGTAGACTGTGCCGTCAAACAGGGTGTCACCAGTTCATATTGTCTTTCTCTATTGATGCCTGCCCGCCATGTTCTCAGTTAGAGCTGGCTCTGATTATGGGGCTGTTTCATAAATCTGAACCCACAAATGCTTTCCCTTCAGGGGTGTCTCTTCTCTTTATGTAAGCTTATGTCAACAAACAGATGTAGGGATGGAGAAGGAAGAAGAGTACAGTTGTTGGCATCTGCGTCCGAAATAAAAAGTTCTCTCACTAGATGCTCGCCTTAAAACTTACCTGCAAACTCCACAAGGACCAATGAAGCAGTTCTTCCCAGAATTTCAGACATCTTTCATCTCAAAGAGTCTCTTAGAACTTACAAGCGCATCTTCCTGGAGACCAAGCCTCCAAAACACATGCATTTAGGGGAGAGTAAGACCCAACTATGAGCTGCACCTGATGCCTCACACCTGTAATCCTAGCATAAAAGAGGCTAAAGCAAAATAAATAAATAAATAAATAAAAATAAAAATAAAAAATAAAAAAAATAAAAATTAAATAAATAAATAAATAAATAAATAAATAAATAAATAAATAAAAGAGGCTAAAGCAGGAGGATTACTGTGAGACTGAGGCCAGCCTGGGGGACAGAGTGAGATTTTATCTCTGTGCTGATATTTTATTTGTGCTCTAACAAATAAAGCTTGCCTGGGGATCAGAGGACAAAGCCAGCCACTATATTAAACATAGAGGTCAGGCAGTGGTAGCACACAGCTTTAATCCTAGCGTTTGGGAGGCAGAGATTCATCCAGATCTCTGTAAGTCCAAGGACACCCTGGAAACAGAGCCAGGCATGGTGGCACATGCCTTTAATCCCAGCACTAGTTAGCCACAGAGGTCTGGAGGTCTATATAGACAGACAGGAAATGATAGAGCTGAGCAGAAAGTAGAAGTAATGTAGCTGGGCGGAGAGAGGAAGTGAGATGGTAGGGCATAGAAAGGTATATAAGGTGTGAGTATACAGGAAGAGGCTCTCCTTAGGCTTTCGTAGAGGTAAGAATGTGGCTGGCTGTTGTTTCTCTGATCTTTCAGCTTTCACCCCAATATCTGGCTCCAGATTTTTAATTAATAAGACCATTTAGCAATCCGTGTTATATATCTCAAATAACGAAAACAAACAAATAAAAACAAAAAACCAGAAAGATCCAAATGATGGCACGGTCATGACATGCATTCCCCAATTCTGGCTGTTCTTCGAGGAATAAGTTCACGTGCAGTAAATCTGCACCTCATAAGATGTGGTACACGTCTGTTACTTAGAATATGACCAAGGAGTTGCCTCAGAGGTGGGCATCAGAACTAAGTAAAACCAATCAGAATAAATTCCAGCCTTGGCTTTGAGGAAGACTCTTGACTCCTGGACTAAGAGCCACAAAGCTGTGAGGCTGTGAGATTGAGGCTGTTGGCAGCCACTGGGTCACAGAAAGTTTATGTTAAAACAGAGCCCTCAGGGAAGAACAGAAAGCCAAGAGTTGAGAGAAACTAGGTTCTTCTGTCATAATTTGGAACTGCGGGTCAAGCGTAGCTGTAAGTTTTTTCAACCGCATGAGAAAACACATTATCCATTTGTTTAAATCAAGTGTGTTGGTTTTCTGTTCATTGAATGGAAAAGTTCCTATTACCACCTTCTTTTTGATGATGATTGGATTGATGCTTTTCATGCAAAGGGATCCTACTGTGGGACAGACTGACATAAAAACGGTTCTCTACTGAGCCACAGCTGTACCCAGAAGCTTGTCTCTGCATGACCAATAACTGAGGTCCAATGTGGAGCAGGATCCAGACATGTTAGTGTGAATTCACCTCCTCATGTCAGAACTGAGTGAAGGAAGAGAATATATGGGATTCCTGTGTCTTCCGAAGTGTGTTAGAATTGGGGCTAAGAGAAGGGGGCCAGGCCAGAGAAAGGGGGAACGGAACGGATGGGTATTGAAAACAAACTCAATCTGGCCCGAGGTCATGTTTTCACTAATTGACTTTTGGACTTGTATCAAAAATAGCAGAAATGAAAGCCTAATAAAAATAGGACCCACGGAGTGAGGGAAACTTTTTCATAACAACCCAAGTGAGAGTAACAATGTGAGCTAATTCAATTTGAAGTATAAACGAAGAAGTTATTCCATGCAACGGGACTGAGTCATTTTATTTCAGAGCTAAATGCCATGAAATGGAGGGTAGATAGGGAATCTGGCTAAGCAGACTGGGGCGAGGGAGGTGGGAACTAATTCTTCTACTGGAGGGCAGAGGGTAAGCAAATGACACATTCTTCAAGGGCAACTGGCCATCGAGGCTCTTTAAAAGCTGTATTCTAATAGCACTCCAACACATGCAGATTGCAAGAAACTCATTGTGGAAACCTCATTTGTTAAGGCTATGGGAGAATAACAAATTATGCTTAATTTTCTATTTACAACTGATGAACTTGTCTTCCCGGGTCCAGACCTATTAACTGACTTTCAGATGCCAAGTTCTGTGAAAAGAGTGAAAAAAAAAAAAATTTTAAGTTTCCTTTAACTAGTGCTTTCCATCATTTTTTTTCTGCCATTATGCACACAGAAAAGGACAAGTTTATACAGGTGATAGGAACAGATCATTTGAGGCAGACGTTGCTACCTCAGACAGACAAGTCCCCCAACTGAGAAATACCTCTTTTGGCCACAGGTGAATTGGGAAGCCCAGACTGTCTATGAGATCAAGTTTGTACTGAAGCCTTATGGGAAAGAGGAAAAAGCCCTAAACTAGGGGAAGAGATCAATACCTTGGCTTTAGCTCTGCTAATTGTTAAGACACCGAACAAAGCTCCATCCTGGGGAATATAGCAGTTTGGAAGAAAATGGCCCCCAAAAGGAGTGGTACTTGTAATCTGCATGTGTGAGGGTTACAAAAAAAAAAATTGCCAAGGGGAAAGTTTCTGAACACTCAACAACCAAAAATTAATTCGAAATCTAACACATAACGGACCCAGGTTGGTTGTGAAAGTGCCCCCTTGTCTTCCACTGCCTGACTTTACCACAGCCTTCTCTACATGTACAGTGTGTGCACTGGGCATGTGGTCCCACCACACAATACCAATGAATGTTCATGACTACCACATGTGATGAACTGCAGTGTTTAGAGCAGACATACTGTTTTCTGCTCTCACAGAAACATAACGCTTTAATTCCAGAAAACAAATGTTTTCCCACAATGGTTCCTGAGCATGTAAATATCAAATCAGTATACGCTTGGATTGTTTTGTACTGAATGATTTGATTTTTCAACATTGCCCTTTGGGTAGTTGACTTGAATTTCATTTAAAAAAAAATCACTAAGTGGATTTTGACTTTGAATTAGAAAAGAATTTCCAACAATTTCTGCGATGGCCCCGAACATATTTCTGCCATTTGCCCTGTGAGGAGAGAAATTCCAGGTGATGGTCTCAGCATTGATGCTTACAAAAGCAAAATATTGGGCAGCTCTGAAAAAGTTTAAAGATACTCTGTGTCCTACAGGATCAGCCAAGATTTCATTCTTTATGTGAAAATAAACAGGTATGTTCATCTCATTTGTATCAAATTGACCTCCTCTTTAATTAGTGGAGATAGATAGATAGATAGATAGATAGATAGATAGATAGATAGATAGATAGAGGCATATTAATATATATGATTTAAATATATATTTGATATATATATATTTGACTTAGTGGAGATAGATAGATAGATAGACAGACAGACAGACAGATAGATGCATAATATATATGATTGAAATATGTATTTGATATATGTTTGACTTAAAATAAATTTATTTATGATTTACCAGCAAATGTTTCATTTGTATGCCTATTTTATGTAGCTATATACCAAGGTTGTGGGGCGTTTACCCAACCACCCCCACAGTTCCCCAGAGTTTTCTTGAGTGCGAGCAGCAGGAAATATTAGATAGAAGGATTTATTGCGGAGAATATCGCGGAGATAAACAGATAGAAAATAAAGGATGGCCTCGAGAGGGCCTGGAACCTATTCCAACGGCCCCCGACTGTCTCTGCCCCAGGGTTTTTATAGAGACACCAACGGGTGGAGCAGAAGACCTCCTCTCCCAGCACAGCCAAGTGCAGACCATCTCAGACACCTGCACTCAGGCCCGTGGTCCTAATCATCCTCTATGCGGACCTGCTGGGTAAAGCCACAAGGAACCCGAGAACGGGCTCCCACACAAGGTCATGTAAAAACATCTTGAGCAAATAGGAGCCTGGAGAAAAGAAAGCTGAAGAGGTCTGGACAGAGACCCCCCCACACACACACACACTCCCAGGGGTTCCCAGCGACAGACAGGAGCTTCCATGAGAACAAGGCTGCTGAACCTTGACGAGTGAGGAGCACCGTGTGTAGGAGGCGCTTCTGTAGCCGGGCTTTTGAGTTGGGTCAAAGAGCTGAGGGGGTTTTGGCTTCTTGAGTACCTCTGTTGAAATTCCCTGGGGAATTTTGTTTTATGAAATTCCCAGCAACTGTGAACCTCACTCACTGGCTAATGATTCAAAACCTATAGAGCTCCCTGGTAGGTGAAAAAAAAATGTATTTGAAGTCTGCTGGAGGAGTTGTGGGAGGGAGTTGAGTTCATCCATGATCCCCATTATATATTGACAGAAGCAACCTCTTCAGTTTTTATTGCCAATTACTTCTGCTTCCAAAGCCAAAGGAAGTTATTTGAGGTGAGCCTTTTGGATTGGGCCCACCTATCACCAGAATCCCAGATGGTGGGTTGTGCAACTTTCAAGATTACCTTAGAAATGATGTTATAGGCTAAATTCTTAACACCAGAGGTGCTGGCACATTTGACGAACATCAGCGCAGAGTAACTTCTGACTACCCAGCACGAGGTCGTCTGCATTCCTGAGAACAGAAGTGGGCGAAGGGTTCGATATTAACAGATAATAGAATTGCCAAAGCCGGGAAAGGTTGTTTGTAACGGCTTTCCAGTCAAAGCCTTCACAGTACCTCACTACTGTGGGTGTATCTAAACTTCTTTGTCAGTTTAAGGAGGATGTCCTCTGAAATTTACTAGACTAAGACGGAGTAGAGGATGCAGAATAGCTCTTCAGCAAGTGACATTTGTAAACGGAGTAAGTCCTAGACTCAACCCCTCAACTTTCTGTATATGTGTGGTACTGTAGTTAAAGAGGTCCGATCATGTAGCAGCTAAGAAGCAACTAAAACCATTCGAGGTGCCCCATGAAGACCGTTGCTTAGGAAACCCTTCTGAAGGTTTTCCTCCAAGATGCTCTCACGGTGTTCTCTGATTTGCTTCTGAGGTTCGGGCTGTCTGGATCTTAAACCATTCCTCCAGCCCTGGACATTTTAATAATTATATGATCTTGTTTAGGTTCTTACTTAAACAAACCAACTGTATTGTAACATTCTGAAGACAAGGAGAGACATTTGGATGTGGGCTGTATATTTGATGATATCAATAACTTACTGTTAGCTCTGACAAGTGTCGTAATGGCCCTGTGACTATGTAGGAAACCACCCATATTTGAGCAGTCCACACTCAGATGCACAGGGAGAAATGACATGATTCTGGGCTTTGCCTTAATATGCTCTAGCCAAAAGAAATTAAGAAGTAAGGAAAGGCCGTGGATGAAGTAAAAGTGGGAAAATGGTGTTAACTCTGGAGTTTAAGCAACAGCTATTTTGAAGTTCATTATATTTTATCTTCCCTGTTTGGGGACATGCTTGAATTTTTTCCGAGAAAAATTGCTTTTTAAAGGAAAAAAAAAGAACCTCATGCCTATAGTCCCACTATTCGGGAGACCAAGGCAGGAGAGCACCGAAATAGTATCGGATACAATGAGCCTAGTGTAGGTAGGCTACATGTTCCCAAAAAGTCAAAAGCAAACTAAGACGGACAGAGAGACAGAAACAAATACAAATTTCAGGACATCACCTAAAAGACAAAAAGTAATCTGAGAAACACATTTTAAGCAATAATAAATGATGTATATTGTTGACAGATAAGACCATCAAAATCCTGTTATATCCGAGTGCCCTTCATGGAGCCACAAGTCAATAGCACAGTGTCAAATACATTTCAGTGCAAAATACTGAAATACAAAAGGAGTAGACATGTAAAATGTCAAGTTTTTACCATTCCCTTAAGCCTAAAATAGCCTACCTCCATTCATAAAATATTTCCTAAATTTATATTGCGCTTAAAATTAACAATGTTGCAAATTCCTCCCTTCAGAGCTCAGGGAACCCTGCAGAAGTGGAGGCAGAAAGGGTGTAATAACCAGGGCGGATGGAGGACACACAAAAAGACAAAGCCCTCTAAATCAACGTGATCAAAGCTCATATAAGCTCACAGAAACTGAGGCAGCATGCACAGGGCCTGTGCAGCTCTGCACCAGGAGCTTTGCGTGTATGTTATGACTTCCAGTTTAACGTTTTCATGGGATTCCTGAGTGTGTGAGTGAGTAGCAGCTCTCTGACTCTTGTGCCTTCTCTTGGGCTTTCCTCCTTCTCTTTGTTTGTCTTGTCCAAGTCCAATGTGGTAGTTTTTATATTATCTTATTGTATTTTATTATTATCCTTAGAAATCTGTTTGTTTTCTAATGAGAAGGCAAAAACGGCAGTGGATCCAGATGGGAGGAGACGTGGGGAGGAACTGGGAGGTGTACAGGGCAGGAAAACCATAATCAGGACATATTATGTGAGAGAAAAAAATCTATTTTCAATAAAAGGGGAAAAAAGAATATGAAACTCCAGGGGCTGCAAAAAAAATGTTGTATTTATTGATTTAAATTTTTAAAGAAGATAGATTTGTTTCTTTTTTAAGAAAACAATACAACATCCCTGGATTGAATAGTAATAATAATCATAGTAACAAACCGATGTGAGGCCAGGGAGAAGGGAAGTTGGGTGAACTGCAAAATGGAAGCGAACCTCATATTTTGAAAGTGTTGTTTTCTGGCAAGATTCACAATCTTCCTCCCACACCCTGGTGTGCGGCCAGCGTCTGGGGAAAAGTATTGTCACTCTAAGCAAGATTCTGAAAGAAGAAGCCACTGGTATGGGGGTCTTTCTCAGGCTCCTCAAAGAGTTCTAAAAGCACTGAAACCTGAAGAAAATCCACATGTAACAGTGTGACTGAACACGGGGAGGCATTATGCTAAGTGCAAGAAACAACACCCACAAATCCATAAACTCTCCCTCATGTACAGAATGCAAAATAGCAAAACTCACAGAAGCAGAGAGAATGGAAGGAACGAGATGTTAGCGAAGGGTAGAAAATTTCAGTTCTACAAAATGAGCAGGTTTGGGACGTCTCGTCTATGGCACGGCGATTGTATTTGCTATTTGCAAAGAGGGAAGATCTGCTGTGTCCTTCGCATACAGAACCAGTAAAGGCAATCATGTGATATGATAGGTAAGCTAACTAACTTGGTGGTGGTAATTGTTTAGCCATATGCGTATAGATCAAAACATCAAGATACAGTGTTGTTTTCATCGAAGTTGTTCTATTTACCAATAAAGACTTGGGAGTCAGATGTTGGGGTGAAAACCTGCGAGATCAGAGAAGCTGAGAAGCAACCAGCTGACCTTTCTTTTTGGCAGGAGACCCAGCACAAGAGCTTCTCTCCACCCATCCCAAACCAAAAAGGACTGCTAATCTCTAAGTCCCTCCCTACTCTTTCCTGTGTGTCTCTCTATCCATGTCCCTGGCTCCTCCCTATTCTCTATGGCTAATTCCTGTCAACTAGTTGCTGGCTCCGCCCCCGATCCAGGGTTAATTTTATTAACACAGTCTTAGAGTTTCACAGTGCAATCAAATATCCCACAACATTATCTATATACCTTCAATATATTCAATTTCTGTTTATTCAATTATATTTTAACACATACAGAAAAATAAAGACTGGGAAGAGATGTGTTCATCCAATCTAGCATTGGCTTACTCCATCTTTTATGAGCTGGACAGTCCTATGTTGCTAACCCCTCAAGCAGAGAGCTCAGGAACAGGAGGCTAAGCTGGATGAAATACTGCATGGAGAACAGTCAGACATTTTTCATGCCTCACAATCTCAACTATTCCTCCAGCTTTGACACACAGCCAGCCCTGGGTGTCAAAGCACTGATCTCTTCGACCAGCTTAGTTGAGAGTTTACTCAAGGTGATTATTTAGCATCTTGTTAGATGAATGGATGTGTGTGGACCTTTAAACAGTAGAGCTTTTACACTAACATGCGGAGCATTGAGGGCAGAAATGGAGGTTTCCCTAGTTGAAAAGAAAAGGTGAACTTGGAGGAACAGCGAGAAAGCATGGCATTCTATCAGCCAAGTGTAGCTGTGTGTAGAGATTCCAGAAGGGGGGGTCATTAGGCAAGTACACCGAGACTGTAATGTAGAGAGCATGTGGGGAAGGGAGGAGGTCCATCTGAGGAAAGCAGAGGAGGGTGAGGTCGGGAGGCTGATGGCCAAACTGGAATACCAAAACAGAAACATTATGTGTCATGCAATGTAGTATTGTGGTTTAAATAAAAAATGTGCCCTTTCACCCCTGCTCATGTGTCAGGAGATCCTCAGCTGATGGCACTATTTGGAGAAGCTGTGGAAATTTTAGCAAGTGGGACCGAGATGGAGAAGGTAGGTCACTGAGGGGCACGGACTTGAGGGGTCTCTTGTCCCCAGCCCCTTCCTGTCAGTCTCTGCTTCCTTTGTATAATGAAGTGAAGAAGCTCATTTACCATAAGCTCCAGCCACCGTGTTCAAAGTGGATTAAACCAAGGAACCATGAAATGACCCCTCTGAAACTGTGAGCCAAATAGATCCTTTCTTCCTTTAAGTTGTTTGTGCCAGGGATGTAGGAAGGGGGCTAATCTAGATTACAGTATTGAGGATGTTAAAAACAGGACCGAAGATGGCCCAGTGAAGAGAAGCTCAGCAGCCTCAAATGAACAGGACATGCTGGAACAGTCTATTGAGTTCACACCACCGGGTATTTGAAGGTGTATATGTCTTAGGGTTTCTATTGCTGTGAGCATGGCAACTCTTTATAATGAAAAAACATTTCACTGGGGGCTGGCTTACAGTTTCAGAGGTTTAGTCCATTGTTGTTATGGCAGGAAACATGGCAGTGTGCTGGCAGACAGGGTGCTGGAGAAGTAGCTAAGTGTTCTACATCCAGATCTTCAGGCTTCAGGAAGTGAATGCCACACTGGGCCTGGCTTGAGCTTCTGAGTCAACCCCCCAGTGACACGCTTCCTCCAACAGCAGCACACCTATTCCAACAAGGCCACACCTCCTAATAGTGCCACTCCTTGTGAGCCTAAGGGGGCCATTTTCTTTCAAACCACCAGTGTATCTCTATATATCCATCGTTTGTCTGAATTCTCATAGTAAGCGATATTATTACTATCCCACTCTAGAGACTGAGGCTTGGGGCAGTTGAACATGAAGCTAGCTAAGCAGAGTCAATATTTTCATCTGGATGTGTATACCTACTCGATTGCTTCTTAATGAAGCTGGGATGAGTGATGCTGATGGAATTCTTATTAGATAGTGAGAGCTGTAATAACAGGAACCCAACTCTTGAGAAGTAGGGGTCGACAAGACTTGGTAAGCAGTTGCCCATGGAAAAAACTTGATTCAGAGTGTTGGTGAAAGAAAAAATAATATTCCACTAATCCATATAAAAAGCCAAAGGAAGGTTGGCTGGAGTATAAAAGATTACTAATTTGCCTTTGGCTGCATTGAACTGTAAATGGCATTGATGTGTTTGGGGAAGAACATCTTCCTGAAAGCTGGAAAATTAATTCTTTTATGGAAGAATACGAAGCTAGAAAGGGAAACTGGAATGTCACGTGTAAGATATAAAGGGTTAAATGGGGCAAAGTTGGGGGAACAGAAGAGGATCAACCCAGATTTCCTGTTCTCTCCGTGCAGAATAGAGATGGCTTTTTTCCTCAGCCATGTCTTCCCGAATTATCTATCCCACTCAGAAGTGAAACAAACACAAGACAGAGTTTTTATGAAAAGCCACGTAGAATAATTCCTTAACCTCCCATCTCTGGGAGGAAAAGAGGCGGGCTTCATAAAATTGGGATTCTAAATAAACTTACCAAGAGGCAAGCTGCTCTGTCTTTGCTTTGCGTTTCCTGAGGAAATAAGAGTGTGAAGGCCTGGATCTCCCTGAGAGCCACCCCACTTCCGACCAGGGCAGACTTTGTTTGCAGGGCCAACACAGCTCAGGAACCTCGGAGGTGAGGCCCTGCAGGGAGGAGGAGGAGTCCGTCCAATCTGTTCTCTCCTGCACCAGTCTGAATAACAGAAAGGGCAAAGAGAGGACAAAAATGCCACTGGGGGACCTCTGCAGAAGGCAATAAATGTCGGTGTCAGCTGGGACGAAAATGAACCAAAGGCAGGCAGTCTGTGCGACTTGCAGCTCACCACCTCATCCTTCTTCTCTGACAGACAGATTCCCACCACCGCGCTGACCTTATTCATCCCTCTGATGCGCATTTTTGTGTCAGATTGCGTGTTCTGCATGCTTCTGCTGTGAGTACCCGGGCGGGGATCACAGTGGAATGGCTGGCTGGGATTACAGGAAGTAAGCTTGCTCTCCGAGAACCGAGCTTTACAGACAATGCAAAAAACACAAGTAATCCCTTGACAGAACACTTGTGTCCCTGCCGTGACAGCGCTCACGTGGACTCTGACTGCCCAGATCAACCTCATGCGTGCGAAGGGAAGTCCTGCTAGGTTGGAAACATGACAGCCGTCTCAGGGATTACTCGTGAGTGCCTACTGCGCGCCAGCAGTCAGCTCACATGCCATCTGGGGAGACAGAAAAATTGATGTTCCGTGGTTGCTTAAAGATGCTGATAGGCACGTTGTTCCATGAAGGAGCCACGGAAAAAACAGCAGCAGCCGAGCTGAGAGAAACTAAGTCAAGTTCTTTGCTACATCCCGGAAGCAAGGGCGGACATGGACCCCTGGGACCTGCATCTCTGGTGCTATTGTGACCTACATGCAAGGGGAAAAAAAACATGTCAAAGTGGCTCATGCTTGTAATCCCAACTACTCAGAAGGCTGAGGCAGGAGGGTCATGAGTTCAAGGTCTACCTGAGTGGCAGAGTGAGGTCAAGGCCAGCATTGAACAATTTAGTGAGACTTTGTCTCAAAATTTAAAAAGCAGAAAGTGAGCTGGGGCATGGAGCGGGGAGAGGCTCAAGAACTCTCATCCCTAAGTAAGGAATTATTGATAGCTGGTATTTTCTGGCAGTGGTAGAAACACCTTTTCCCTTAAGGCTGTGACCCCTGGTAAGCTGGCCACACCCCCAGTAGATGGTCCCCCACCTGTGAGCATCTGGGCAGGATAAATTGAACTTGACATGTTATTAAGACAATAAAAAGTACATGGAGTTGAGAGTTGTGGGAGGTAGGCAGATTGGATCTGGAAGAAGTTATGGGGAAGAGTGAGGGGTGAATATGACCAAAGTATACTATATGAAATTCTCAAAAATAAGAATAAAAGCTTTTAAGTGGGCTAGGGATATGGGTTAGTGGTAGAACACTTGCCTGGCATGCACAAAACTCTGAGTTCAGTGCCCAGTACCGCAGAAAAAGTGCACAGCTCTTTCCCGAGTGAGGTCACCTTGTAACCGTCGCTCTGCATCCCTCCTCACACCCTCTTTAGCTCTTCTAGTATCTCTCTCCTGTCAGGAGCAGCACAGATCTTTCCTGTTTGCATGCGTTATGTACCAGGGCTCAGTACACACTGCCTAGCTTCTTTTTGCTTGACGTTCCCCTTGTGAGGTACATTCATGATGTTTTATCTATAGATGGTTTTTCTTTCCACTATCGTATTGAGCATTGTGTAACTATAACCCAATATCCTCACTTGTTCTTAAATGGACACCAGGGTCCTTTCTCCTATTCTTTTGACAAACTGTTTTTCTGCACAAACATTGGAGAGCCATTTGTTACCAGTTTAGACCTAAGGCTCTTGCCTGGTATTCTTTTGTTTTGATTCTGAAATTTTATTAGGCTATTATAGCTTTTTTGTTGATTAAAACGGTGGAGGGAGATGTGTGTTTTTCTAAAAACAAAAAAGACAAAGAGCAAAAAACGAAATTTCTTTTTTTAAACAATGCTGTTAAGGACGCAGATTTTTCTTCCCTGGCTCTTTAGCCAGGCCTGTGAACTGAGTCAGTGGGTCTGTGTCTGCTGTGAGGTCTGCTGATCTAAAACAACATTGCGTGTAGATAGAACTCTGAGTTCCCAGCCTGAATCAGACTTCTGGTCTCACTGGGTTTTCTTGGGCTGCCACCCAAGTTAGTCAGGAAGACTTCTCCACGGGGGTCAGTGAAAATCACAGCTCTGGAGAGCTTTGTCTGCACAGCCAGTGATTTTTCATCTTGATTGCACAATAATGGAGGTCTCGAGGTTGCGGTTTCCTCCATATTAACCATTCTCCCAGCGGCCACTCTCCGGAGTTCTGAAGAATACTATCAGTGACAATCAAGGGAAAAGGGGACAGGGCAAGTTTTAGTTAAAGACAGACATAGAGACAGCCACTCATCACGCGGGTCTTCCTGTTTTTCAGGCATATGACATCCATAGTTTTCAGGCATATGACATCCATAGGATGCCATATCAACATCCATAGAAGTACATGCCACCTGAGCAGGGCCATAGGGAGTAAGGACAACTGTCACTGGATCTTGTTCCTCGCTGGTCAAGCTATGTTGACTGCCAGTGCAGTCATTCAAGGCTAATTTTTGAGTAATGAATTAGACTATCCAGCTGTTGTTTTCTTTGGTTATTGAAAGAGCCTGACACGCAATAATAATGTCAAATATTTACTCAATACTGGGTGTGTGTGTCAGGTCTTATTATACATGACAAGGATCCACAAAACAGATGTGTATTGGTTACTTCTCTTGTTGATATGGCCAAATATCCACCAAGAATTAGCTCAAGAGGAGGAAAAAAGTGGTTTATTTTAGCTCCCAGTTTGAGAGCACAGTCCAGCACGGCAGTGGAAGCTTCTCGTGGCCATGGCAACAGAGACACCAAGTTTCTTGCTCACATCTGAGTGAACCAAGAAGCAGAAAGGGGCAAGACACAGGGCCAGACTAAGACCTCAAGGCCCCAGCTCTGAGGAATGCACCTCCTCCAGCTAGGGCCCCACTTCCCAAACGTTCTAAACATCCAAAAGAGCTCCATCAGCTGGAGGCCAAGTATTCAAACACACGAGCCTGTGGGAACCATTTGACATATAAACTATAAGCCATCCTCACATCACCAGAGGCCGGTCTCCTCCTACTGGCGACCTGAATACCATCCCCTTGTCCTTCCCATGAACTTTCTTCCACAATTAGCCTTTGTCTCTCCTGCATCATGAAAATTTCCCTCTTTTCTGGATTGTTTCCAGGACCTGACAGACACGTCCTCCTTTAAAACAAAAAGAAGATTCCTTTGACATTCTGTCCCCTCCAGACACGGTCTCGTTCCTCAACTCAATCACAACACAACCTCTTCCTGCAAACGCTGTCTGCAGTCACTGCTGATCTTCTAACCACCACCACCACCCCACCCCACCACCCCACCACCCCACCCCCACCACCCCACCACCCCACCCCCGCTCTTGCCTCTGCCTACTCCACCAGCCTTGTTATCTGCCTGCTCCTTCAAGGCTGCGAACAGTCTGCTTTGCCCAATCCAAAGGCCTCTTCGGTGTGTCTCCATTTTGCTCATCTTTTCAAAAGTATTTGGCCATGTCGACCGCTCTGTTTCTTAAATCTCTGTCCCTAGCAGAGATTTCCCACAACACGCTTTCTCCTCCTTTTCCCCTGTAGCCAGCTACCTGCCGAGCCTCAGCCTTCCTGATTTTCTCTAAACGTTGGAATGACTCTAGGCTGTGTCCCACATCTCTCCCCGTGTCCAGCTAGACTCATCTTTCTGGGCCAGCCCTCTCGGGTACCCCTTCTTCGTGCTCATTAAAAGCAGCCTAAGACTAGCTACGGTCTAAGTTACATCCAAGTATCTCCTCTCTCTGGCACATCACAATCTCAACTCTGATTGAGAAAGTTCTGCTCTCCGCTGTAGGAACTTCAAGTGTAGAAGCTCTGAACAGAAGTTACCAAAAGATGAGCCTTCCACTTGAGAGACAGGAGAGAGACCCTCACCATCAAATGACAAGTTGAGGAGAATCAAGAGGCTGGAATTTCAGTCAGGACCCAAGAGGTAGGATCGTCAGGGAAGGAAGGTAGCAGCAGCAGATGACGCTAAGCCAGTGTTTCTCAACCTGTGGGTCATGACCCCTTTGGAGTCGAATGACCCTTTCACAGGGGTCACATATGAGATACCCTGCAGATCAGGTATTTACATTACAGTCCATGACAGTAGCAAGCTTACAGTTGAGAAGTAGTAACGAAGATAATTTTTTATGGTTGGGGGAGTCACCACCACATGAGGAAAGGGTCATGGCATTAGGAAGACTGAGGACCACTGTTCTAAACCTTCCAGAGGAAGTAGGAAAACAGTTCCAGCCACGTCAGCATTTCACCCAGAGCCACTCCAACATGAGCACAACTCACTGAAGATCAAGCCTGAAAGCTGTCTTTATGCCAGCACAGTCCAGTTTAACAACAACAAAAATGCCAACCACTTTTATACAAAATACATTTGAAGCATGTAAGATGAATTAATAAAAATTAATTCATATTATCAATAAAAAAAACCCAGAGTCAAATATTGGGGTGAAAAACCAAGAGATCAGAGGAATTGGACAAGCCACAGACAACCTCACCTCACTGACACCTCAGTCTCCAAAGAGACCTACTTCCTGTCTACCCACGCCTATATGCCTTTCTGTCCTGCCATCTCATTTCCTCTCTGCCCAGCTACATCACTTCCTCTTCCTGCCCAGCTGTCACTTCCTGTCTGTCTGTACAGACCTCCAGACCTTTATGGTTAGTGCTGTGATTAAAGGTATGTACCAGCACACCTGTCTCTGTTCCCAGTATAGCCTTGAACTCACAGAGATCCAGATGGATCTCTGCCTCCCAAGGGATAGGATTAAAGGTGTGTGCTACCATTGCCTGACCTCTATGTTTACTATAGTGGCTGGCTTTTCCCTCTGATCCTCAGATAAACTTTATTAGTGTGCACAATATATTGGGGACACAATACATCACCATAGAAGCATGAACAGTTTTGATCTTTTATAGGCATAACACAAAAGCTTTTAGTGTTGCTCATGGTTATATCATTGCATACACCTGAGCAGGTCTCACAACCTGGCTGGCCCTGATTATCTTATTTCTGAGCTATGGAGAACTATGCCCTGCCTATTAGACAGGGGAGCTGGCGTGGTTGGTGAGTTAGGTGTGTAAGTTGAAGGTCAGACGTGATCTTTGGTGGTCAATACCAAGTATCATTTGTGCTCAAACTCTAATCTCTATGAGTTTAATATTAAACAGCAAGTGCCATGAGCTTGCTGTCTAGTGATATGAATGTGTGGTTAGCAGCCGGCCGCCAAGATTGGTAGGATATTAATTGGAATACATTGCAAGCTCCATCAAGAGTAAAGGACAAAGAGAACTTAAAAATAAGAAGCAGGAAATGATAAAACGGTATTTAATTTGGACATGTGCCTCCCAGTGCATCTGAAGAAAAGTCAACCCAGTGTAAGTACTAATGAGAGAAGTGAGAGATGAGCCGTAATTACTCTAAAAGACACAAGGACAGGAAATTGGGTAGGAGCTTGCAGTGGTCTTTTGGGCTACAGTGATGGCCTTGTGTGCCCGTAAAGGGAAATGGGAGTTCGTCTCTGAAAAAAAAAAAAAAAGATGCGATTGTACATGAAATAAGTACACAGATAGGATATATCAAGACCATCAAAGTGGTTCCTCTCTCCCATCATAATGGGGTTCTAGAAATCATCCACCATCAGTAATCCCACGATGGCAGGATTTTCTGTGTCCTAACATCAACCCAACTTCTCCAGGGAAGTCAAGAATGCTGAGGAAAGGGACCGTCTGTAAGGTCAGATGTCCGTAAGATCTTTGCCACTTACCAACTCTGAGATAGGAATTGAGCCTTCACTTCTCTGCCCTTCAGGGTTAGCTCAACAAAGTAGAAAAATCCCTCTTTCGAGGAGGTTCTTGAAAGAACTACAGATAACATAAAGCTGCTGGCACGGGAGAAATAGCAAATAAAGGTCCTCAGGTAGTGACAGCAAGAACTGAGAGAAAGTGAAGACTCCACTGATGACAAAGCCCTTCTCTTCTCCAAGAGTTCTAATCCCGGTGTCCTGGGCCACACACCTGTGCGCCTCACCCATACCTGGGGAAGCTCTCGAACTCTTCAATCAAAGCTTGGAGGACAATGAAGCCGGGTCTGGGTCTTGGGGAGCCAGCTGTTCCACTGAGGCTGTTTACACAGTGGATATGATCTGCATGCTAGCCCACTCAGGCGCCAGCAAGTGCAAATCCTCCAGGGAGAGGGTTTCTCAAACGGACTAGAATGTTTCAACTTTAAGCGACCGGTTGTCCAGTGGCAAAGTGGAAGCCGTTCTTGCAATCTTTCTCTGCACCTCACGGTGTGAAGCATTTTAAAACGTGCTTTGTTGATTCCATGTTAAATGCAACTTTATGTGATCATGTTAGTTCCATGTTTTGCCAAAGAAAATAGAAACCTATTGGGAAAATATCTTTGCTTTTAATACCAAATGCCTGCATTGTATTCTCAACCACGGAAATGACTATTGTACCCATCAGAGACCTGAGTGAGGGAAGTAGGGGTGAGGAACTAGCTGTGGGTGATGCAGGGGAGGATGGGGAAGATTTTACCTCCATGTCTCTCTTATCCATGTGTCCTTTGTACCAAAAGATACTCCTGTGACCTGGTGTCTCCGAATTAGCGTTTGTTAGGATGTTAACGTCCCTGGATGAACCTGGTTCCTCTCTCTTCACTAAAGTGTTACCGTGTTGTATGTGACTTGCCTTCCTCTCTCTCATATCACTGGTTACAGCTGAAATCAGTGCCACCTCTGGGCAGGAATATTCTCAGAGACAGGGAAATACAATGTCTGAAATTTCCTTTGTCCAATTTTGCCTCTGTTACCCAGGTTTTGAGTGTAATAGTCAAACAATCAATGCTCAACTCAATGTCTAGAAGTCCCCCCAATGTTTCTTCTAGAAGCACTTCAGCTTATACATTAAAGTATTTGGTCCACTCTTGGTTGGTTTTGTTATGAGGTGTGAGATTGAGGTTTGGTTTTATTCTAGTGTGGATGACCAGTTTCCCCAAAACCATTTGTTGAGAGGATTGTCATTTCCCTACTGTATATTCTTGGATAATAGCATTAAAGCTTCTCAAAAAAAGAGAAATGATCTTATATCAAATAATCTCACTTTCTGGTATATTTCCAAGGAAGTTGAAATCAAGATCTCAAGGGTATGTCTGCCTTCCCATGTTCACTTCTGAATTATTTATAATAGCTGAGATGTAGAAACACCCTACGTGCCGGGCGGTGGTGGGGCACGCCTTTCATCCCAGCACTCGGGAGGCAGAGGCAGGAGGATCTCTGTGAGTCTGAGGCCAGCCTGATCTACAGAGCAAGACCCAGGACATGAACCAAAACAACACAGAGAAACCCTGTCTCGGGGGGAAAAAAAAAAAAACCTATGTGTCTCTAAGTGGGTGAGTGAACAAAAGAGTGGAATGAGTGTGTGCACAACACACTAGTAATCAGCCTTGAAAACTGTGCAATTTGTAACAACCTGGATGAACACGGAAGACACAATGCTGGAAATAAGCCAAATGAAAAAGGCAAACACTACGTGTTCTTACTCATTTAGAGAATCTTAAAATGCCACACTCGCATCAACAGAGCAGGATGGTTGCACTAGTCATCTTGCCTTGGTCCTGGAAGGCTGCCTGGGGCAACTCAGGAATGAAGAAAGGACAGACACACAGACGTGTGAACAGGAAAGCTGGGATCACTCTGATGTTGTGCCTCATGGGTGGGGGAGTCTTCTAGCTGGTGTAGGGAAGCAGTCTCTGGTTGCAGTCATCCAGAAGGAGGACGCTGCAGTTGCAAGTTCTCGCTCACACAGGTTAATCCTTCATAAACACTCAAAGCAGAGGAAGGTTGTGCCCTTCCTCTGAGCCTCACGTGGGGAAGGCTGTGCCCCTCCCGTGGATCTGAGTCACTGGGGTCAATGACATGTCTGCACCCATGTCGATAATACATTTTCACTCAGGACTTCATCTGCTCCCTACAACCAGGCCTTGGGGGAAAGAGAGTGGGAGATTCTGGCCAAGAAGTACAAAGCTTAAGCTGTGTGAGGCCAGTGAGTTCTGGAGTTTTATGCACAACAACGGGATTATCATTGACAGTGGTCTACACTTTCAGCTTGCCAAAAGGGGAAATCTTGAGGGTCTTCTGTGTGTCCAAGAAAATATTAAGTACGCTAGGTAATACATACTGAATTAACTTATGGGGGAAATCTCATAATATATATGTATATAAAGCCATTAAGCTGTATATCTAAAATACATGCCTTTTTTTCTAGTGGTGAGATCAAACCCAGTGCTTTGTGTGTGGTAGACCAATACTCTATCGTTGATCTTCCCTAACTCACCAATAGACACTATCTTTTTTTTTTTTCCGTTTTTCGAGACAGGGTTTCTCTGTGTAGCTTTGGTGCCTGTCTTGGATCTCGCTCTATAGACCAGGCTGGCCTCGAACTCACAGAGATCCTCCTGCCTCTGCCTCTTGAGTGCTGGAATGAAAGGCGTGTGCCGCCACCGCCACCGCCGCCGCCACCACCACCACCACCCAGCGACACTATCTTTAATATAAATTATTCACTACAATGTTGGAGAAAAGCTTGTCAAGTAATAAAATAAGAAATAAGAGAATGAGAAAGGATGAGATCAAAAACGAGAGACTAAAATTGAGTTATGAAAAAGAGAAATGGAGGAGTTAGGGAAGACTACATTTTAAAAGTCGTAAACCATGACGCCTCTAAGCTGGAAAACAAACAAAAAACTTGGAGTTGGAGGAGAGGACATGAAGAATTTCCTGAGTGGTAGCAATCATGGTTCAGTTGAAAGAACAGTATTGAACTTCAAATGAAAACAATGTTGAAGAAGATAAGCACAGGGCACATCCAAGACGTGGAGGAGGCAAGCTGTGGTGGCCAAACTCACTCCAGTGTTCAGGACACTGTCCTCTGGAGGACAAGAGAGAGGGAGAGAGAAGGGGGTGGGTCTAAGTAAGGAAATATATGCAAAGAGAGTCTAGATGAAACCCCAAAAGGAGCATTATTCAAAGAAAGATTAAGGCACATAGATACAAAAAATACTTTAACAGTTCCTTTTAATAGGTACAAAAAAATATTTTAACAGTTTCCTTTTCATACATATAAAAAAAATATTTTAACGGTTTCCTTTTCCGCGGTCTGCTTTGGAATTCACCCAAAGCCAACTGCAGGCCTGCCTGTGGAGATCCTGTCTCTCTTCTTACATCTCCCCGCTGTCTTTCCACCCACAGCCTGTGTTTGCAAAGTCTAAGAAAAAGGAAGTGAAATTCAAATCACCTGATTTCCCTGATGACTGGCCTTTTGGCTTAGGGTTGGGAGCTGGGAGACATGGCTGAAGTGTGGTTTGTAGAATGTGGGCTTCTCATCTGGTTGATCCTCCTTTGGGCTGTGGCATCCGTAGGTCCCCCAACTTACCACATCAAGTCTTGTTTAGGTACAGAAGAGAAAGACTCAACAAACATTTGAACAGCTGGACCCTGCTATGTTCCTTCTAAACAGTCCTCAGTGGAATTCTAGCAACTTCCCAGTACAAATGCATACTGCAGTCTGAATGAGGTGTGTGTTCACCGGGAACTGGATGCAACTAGATTTCAAGTCTGCATCAGCAAAGACTTTATGATGCATCTGTATTATGTAATGCCAACAATAATGTAAATAAGGGGAGATCTTGTTTATGAAGATTTATGTGACTATATGTATGTGTGTTTGTCTGTGTGGAACTGTGCACACATGCGTGCAGGTGCCAGTGAAGGCCAGAGGAAGGCATTGGATCCCCTGAAACTCGAGTTACAGACACTTGTGGACCTGTGCATGTTGATATCACAACAGCATTAAGTGCTCTTAACTGCTGAGCCATCTCTCCAGCCAGAGTAAATAAAAGGCATTCTAAACTGCTCAGCAAGCTAAGTTGTTTTCAAACATTTTAACAGTAAATATCCACACACAAGAAGCCACAATGAATACAAGTGGTATTTCTCTGCTCATTAAGACAAGCTCAGCCTGGGATCTCAGGAAACATCTTCCTAGCTGTTAGTGCAGATCGTCACATACACAGGTTAGCTCTAACATGGCTTCTTTGTATTATTTTAATATTTCAAGTCATTCCCTAATCTGGCCTGCTTTTCACACACACAAATATGTCAGGTTTTGATTATGACTTACAAAACTATAGAACAATGCAGAAAAGAACATTTGCATCTGATGTATATAATATAGATAATATACAGAGAGAGAGAGAGAGAGAGAGAGAGAGAGAGAGAGAGAGAATAAAAGCAAGTTTTCTGCCACCATAAAGTTCCTTCTATATCACCATGACCCACAATCTGGGGAAAGACAACACACCAGCACACATCTGGAGATTCAGCAGCCTCATGGGTCACCCAAGAAATTTGCGGGGGCAATCCTAAGCGGTCGAGAAGAAGTATGTCATGTCTCTACCTTGGTGATAAACATTTTTATTAGTCATTATCAGAAGATAAATTTTCCTTCCCCCCACCCCCTTTTGAAAACTGGAAGAGTCAGGAAGCAGCAAAGAAAAAAAGGAAGAGATGTAGCACAGCCCAGGAGTCCCATGTTGTCACCAACTTTAGCACAGCCCAGGAGTCCCACGTTGCCACAGATTTTAGCACAGTCCAGGAGTCCCATGTTGTCACCAACTTTAGCACAGCCTGGGAGTCCCATGTTGTCACCGACTTTAGCACAGCCCAGGAGTCCCACGTTGTCACCAACTTTAGCATAGCCCAGGAGTCCCACGTTGTCACCAACTTTCACCCGTGAACCTACATTCCACTGAGCTCCCACCCACCTCCGAAAAGCGGGCCATTCTATTCCCAATTTCAGCTCAAGAACTTATTTCATCAAGATAAATCTTTTAAGAAAAGCCACCGAAGACAGAGAAATTTCAGACCCAGTGAGGACAAGAACTCTTCAAAGATGGAACTTACCTGACTCGGAGAAGAACATTTGCCCTACATGTTGTCTACTCTTGGACTTTAAACAATTTACAGTCCTTTGGTTATTGAATCACCTCCCGGGATCTTCAACCTTTCACTTTCCTTGGAATAATTGCTTCATAATCCTATTGTCCATATCCGAGGGATTCAGGTTAGGGTATGACCAAAAAAAAAATCCAATTTAGTTATTCAAGCTCCGTACCCCTAGAATGACCTTATTCCTGACCAGGGTGCTTGTTTGGTTCTGAGGCAGGAGAATTAAAAACTGCGGTGGAGGAAATTCCGGAACTTAACATAAAAAGTGACAGCAATTGGAAGCCTGGCAGCCCTCAGCCTACCTGGGCTTCATTCAGCCAAAGGAGCATGCCCAGAAACTCCTGCTGTTAAAAGAACTTGACAGGCCAGGCGGTGGTGGCGCACGCCTTTAATCCCAGCACTCGGGAGGCAGAGGCAGGCGGATCTCTGTGAGTTCCAGGCCAGCCTGGTCTCCAAAGCGAGTTCCAGGAAAGGCGCGAAGCTACACAGAGAAACACTGTATCAAAAAAACAAACAACAACAAAAAAGAACTTGACAGATTGGGAAACTGTGCTAAGGATCCATGAAAGGTCACTGTGGACCTGGCTTTGTCCCTTTCTGTCTTCTTGGACCCGGGCCATGGATGAGAGGTGGCACACCTCTAGGCTGTCCTATGTGCCCCTTCATAAACCGTCCCCTTTCCTGTAACTATCCGTGTGTCGCTGCACCATTTGTTGTAAAGCAAGGAGCCAGGAGCTCCAGCTGGGGCCGTCTGCATCTGTTAAAGATCCGGGCCAAACATTATCTGGAAAGACAAACGGAGGAACTGCACGCAGGTCTGTGACGCAGCTAAGCGGTTGACTCTCAATGTCGTGATTCGCCGTTCATTTTCCCTCATCTCTCTTCCCACGCCGTTCTTGTACTATACATTCTCACTTGGATTTCCCGGCCCCTAGCACAATCCTGATTCTCTGTTTGATTCATCTTCCCTCCGGGAACATAAAGAAAAGACAGCCATTGTGTCTAGTTCTCCTTTTACACATTCAAGATGACTTAATTTCTAGGTGAAACCGAAACTGGCCGCCTCTTGATGAGTGTTAATCTCTATTTTGACCGCAGAATCAACCCAAATTACAACACGATTCCATCGGGTATGTAAGTGCACCCGCAAATCAGCCCGTTAAACAGACAACGCCTGAAGCTGCAGATACGCCATCCACACTGCACGCAGCTTTGTTCATTTGTTTAGTCTGCAGCAGGGATCCAACTGCCTCTCTTCAGTCCGGAGCCGGGATGCTGAGACGTTGTACAAACAGCGTGCAACTTTCCAAGCTTCGGGAACGTTCGACTGAAGCTTTGACTGGAAAGGGCCTGTGGTACATTTGCACGAGAAGCTGGTATTTAAAAACCTCTTTCACATGTGATGAACTCATGTCCACAATGTTTGGGCTCAACATGCGTGAGGACTTGGCAGGAGTCTGTGGGAGGCGCTCCCTGTCAAGGGAAACAATAGAAGAAGAAAAGACTCGCTCACATGTTCTCTCTCTCTCACACACACACAGACACACACACACACACACACACACACACACACACACACACACACACGGTTTCTCCTATTTAAAAATAAAATAGAGAATAATGTCTCCTCTCAGGCACTAATCCTTAGCTTCCTACTATAAAGTGTCCCAATAAAACATGATGAACACTCCCGTATTTTTTGAAGAGCGAAGTAGTTAGATGTTAACCAGGATCCGCTTTGTTGTTGTTATGTCAAAGTCACAGAAGTTTAAAATGCCCGCGGTTTCTGAGCTGACCCCACACAGCATACATTTTGTTTCTTTCAGGGACATCTGAAAGCCCTACCCATTCTCCTCTGACATGGGGCTTGGGGGGTGGGGGCCTGCATTGTTAGCTTTGAGGCTGCTGGCCCTTGATATTTACCAGGAGAATATTCCCTTGAAATACAGGTCTAGACATTTACTCTCAGCTGTAGACGGCTCTTTAAGAAGGTTGCTGGAAAGGGTTGGACGGGTAGTTCGTGCCTGAGGCTCTCATCCTCACGGAGGCGGTGGTCTATCCAATGTTCCGGTTGAACCTGTGGGTCATTCTGGTGAGGGAGCTGTAAAGCCTGCAAGAAACAAAGCCTTAGGCTGCCTTGGTGAGACACGGCGGTTTATTTCGCTGTTAGTAGGGGACTTAGTAGGGTTTTCAGAGACTGTGGGGATATTTAGTTTTGAAGGAGCAGCCAGCCTCAGGGGAGGCAGGGGGCATGCAGAAGGCTGGACAGGAGTGATGTTGGTGAGTATGGAAAAGAAGGAAAAGTAAAAGGAAGTTCCTTAGGAAGAAGAACTGATACATCTTTTGTGAATTGGCTTTTGCGTTACTGTAACAAAATTCTCAGGGCAGTTTGGGTATGAAGAAAGGACATTTCTGTAGGTCAGTGTAAGTAACTCAGCATTTCAAGATGAAGTTGCTCCACGGTTTTGGCCTTTAGGGAAGGTGATAGATGACATCACATCCAAGTAGGAGCATTGTGGGAGCAGAGAGCCACATTTCAAACCAGCAGAGACTGGGGCAGGGGCAGGGACGGGCTTGTGCTTTTTAAATAGCCATTAGTGAGAATTACTATGAGCCAGACATGGAAGTTTACCTATAATCCCAGAATTTGGAAGCCTGAGATAAAAAAATTATGAGTTTGAGGTTAGCCTGGGCTACATAATGAGAGTCTATCTCAAAGCAAACAACTACCATAGGGTTGCCTGAGAGTTACTGTTGGTATGGTTGGTTGGTTAGTTGGTTATTTTGTTGTTTTTGTTTGTTTGTTTGTTTTCTGTTTTTCGTTTTTTATTCTTTTGGCTCTTGGAAGCCTGACATCCAGCTCCCAAATAAATCACATGGAGGCTTATTATTTTTTATGAATCCCTGACCTTAGCTTGGTTTGTTTCTAGCCAGTTTTTCTTAACTAAATTACCCCATCTACCTTTTTTCTCTGGGCTTTTACCTGTCTCTATTTCTGTATATCTTTTTCTTTCCTTCTTATTCTGTGTCTGGCTGTGTGGCTGGGTGGCTGGCCCCTTCTTTTCTTTCTTCTCAGTCTTCCTTCCCAAATTTCTCCTCCTATTTATTCTCTCTGCCTGTCAGCCCTGCCTATCCTTTCTCCCACCTAGCTATGGGCCATTCAGCTCTTTATTAGGCCATCAGGTGTTTTAGACAGGCACAGTCACACAGCTTCACAGAGTTAAAGAAATGCAACATAAAAGAACGCAACACAACTTTGCATCATTAAACAAATGTTCCACAGCATGAACGAATGTAGCACATCTTAAAATAATATTCCACAACAAGTTACCCTGATCCCTTCTGAGAGCAGTGGCACCAGGGACCTGATGATCCATCTCTTAAAGGTTCTACCACTCCTCTGTATCACCTCTGAGGCCTTGGACCAAGCTTCTAACAGATGAGCCCTTGAGAATCACTGAAACCACAGTCAATCAGCAGCATCTTCATAAGAGAGCAGATAAAGGGGATAAGACGGCAAGATAAGAACCACAGCAGTCACTTCAAGGATTCTATCCAGAAGCTGAAAGGAAAGACCTGTTAGGAGTAGAAGCCTGCTGGCAACAGGTCAGACAGAAGACTGGATTCAGGGAATCTTAAAGCTTGAACAAGTCCAGCTTCCTTCTGGCACAATGGAGACAAAGCTGAGACCCAGCCAGAGAGGAGTGGACACAGAACTTAGTTTTCTCAGCTCGCTGGCAGTCCTTGGTCTCCTGGGGTTATTCTACAATTGTCTTATGAATAAGCCACAAATCTTTTTGTTGTTGTTGTTGTTATTGTTGTTACAAATAATAGAAACCCCAACCTAATTTAACTGGCACCTGTAAAGGAAATGTGTGGGTTCACCTAACTGTGAAGTCCGGAGGCTTCAGGCAAGGCTTGACCTTACAGTTTAACAAAGACCCTCAGCCCCTGGTTTCTTCTTTTCTAGTCTCTGCCCTTTATCATTTGTGGTTCTAAGACAGCTGTGAACGCATCTCCAGGCTGTGGGATTCCTCACTTACATCCAACAGGAAAGAGAAGGCACAGCGTTCAAAGCAGAGCCCCTGAGATTCACTCTAATTGGATTTTCTGAGTCTCATGTCTGCTCAGAACCAATCACAATGACTGGGGAGACTAATAACACTGACTGGGGCCATGCATTCCACCCAAAAGCTTGAGGAGGAACCAGATTCCATACAGCCATGGGTCCCCAAACTGGCATGTGACCTATGCAAAGAAAAGAACAGAAACTAAAGAGTCAATCAGCAGGTGTCTACCATATGTCATCTGGCTACATCCCTTTCTCCTTTTCATACCAAACTTATGATTTTTATGTCAAGTTCAATAATTGATAATTAAATGGTCTGTAAAAAACATTTCAAAGACATACAGAAGCCACAATCACCTTAGCCTTGTTGTATTGAGAAAAGCAAACAGTATTCAAAAGGGAAAAAGCATCTTAAAGAGAAAGAAATTTAGAGTGAATAGGCTTAGATTGACATAAATGCAATCAAGTCTTTGCCCCCTCACTTCATCCCTGGCCTGTGGGATGTTCTGTATGCTGTGATGTGTTGCTCTGATTGGTTGATAAATAAAATGCTGATTGGCCAGTAGCCAAGCAGGAAGTATAGGTGAGATAAACAGACAAGGAGAATCGTGGGAAGTGGAAGGCTGAGTCAGGAGACACGGCCAGCCGCCACCAGGAGAAGCAGCATGTAAAGTTACCAGTAAGCCATAAGCCATGTGGCAAGGTATAGATTAATAGAAATGGGTTAATTTAAGATAAAATAACTATTTTTTTTTTTTTGGTTTTTCGAGACTGGGTTTCTCTGTGTAGCTTTGCACCTTTCCTGGAACTCACTTGGTAGCCCAGGCTGGCCTTGAACTCACAGAGATCCGCCTGGCTCTGCCTCCCGAGTGCCACAGCCATAGAGTTTATAAGTAATTTAAGTCTCTGTGTGTTTATTTGGGTCTGAGTGGCTACGGGCCTGGGGTGGGACTGGAGATAACCCCAGCTACAGGGGTGGTAGCAAATTCCCTGCAGTATGAAGTCTCTTGTTGCTGTCATGACTCTGGGCATTGTGGAGAGTTTGGTAGACCTTTGAAATTTACTTCAAGATTACTCCCAGCTTGGGAATCTTTTTTGTTTTTCAGCAATATTACATAAGGAAGTCTTCAGCAACCACCAGTCCATGCTCCTGAGGGCCATTTGACCACAGAATGTCTTCAATTCAAAACACATTACTTGTGGGAAGAAAGGCACCACCCAGCACAGACACACCCATCCTAATGTTCAATAAGTTTAATTTCTGACTTCCAGGCACTTCCTCACAGTGCTGTCAAAACATAAGGAATCCAGTTTAAAAAACCTGAGGCTGAGACCACAGTTGAGCCCCCCAGAGCACCTGGAACAGATGTCTGAGCAACATGTCTGAATGTTGATCCATCTGGCTGGTGTAGACAGATGATATAACTGTTAAAACATTGCCACTCACCAATCAGAACAGACAAACAGACAACCCAAATGGTCACTGATCCTCGAGGTTACCTTTTCTTACCAGGTAACTATCAGTCTTGCTCTGCTGATTGGCCAAGAAAACTCAAGGACACAAACTCGTGTGAAATTTTCTCCCTCTTAAAAGGACACTAATCTCATGACAAAGCCCTTGTCCTACAGAGCCTCACCTAGTATTAGCCACTCACTCCTCAAGGGCCCCATCCCCAAATACCACCACACTGGGCCTTAGAGCTTCAACATGTGGGTACGGCAGGTGCATTAGCATTCAGTTAGTGTCATTTTAGGAGAGACTTTTCATTCATGTTCATCTTAAGCTAAGGTATTGTTAGTGTGATAGGTTTATTTTGTTTGTTTGCTTGTCTGTTTGTCTCTGGAAAAGAAGAGCCCAGCTGTATGACATTCCCTTGGGGATCCTCTCCCAGATGGATATTACAGCAGTGTACATGGGAGAGAGTCTCCAGATGGCCACATCAGAGCTTTACACTCAACACTTAATGATAAAGTCTTCAGATCAGGCCAGGGTTCTCATCCATTGCAGTCAGTAGCTCCACAGCAGATGTGGGACCAAGAACTACTCCAGCGACCAGAAGCCACATCAATTTCCTATCTCTGATCCACCCCTACTCACTCTTATATCCCCCAAACTTGACTATGGAGCTGTCCTTCTTTCTAACAACTGTTAATTGCTGCTAGAGTTTGAGGTTGTATCCCTCCCCACCAAAAAAAAAAAAATCTGTGTGTTAATAACTTGGTCCCCAATGGGTACTATTGGGAATTAGTGAAGCCCTTGAGAAGTACAGTTTTGCAGCAGGTCCTTGAGCCATAGAGGGTGTGCCCTTAAAGGATACTGTGACAGCTTGACATTTTTTTCTCTCTTTTGCTCTCTGGTTTATGATGTAAGCAAGTCCCACCCCACACATTCTGCCACATGATCTGTTAAAATCAATCCATGTGAGTCTGTTTAATGGATAATTGGGATTTATTAAGATATAAACTGGGCAAATACACTAACGAATACAGAACCTAGTAAACAGCTGAAGTTGTCCTCTGTTCTGCCCAGGAGCGAATGCATCTGGCCATCCAGTGTCTGATCACTCTAAGAAGAACAGCATGAACCCTCCTTCTTTCCTTTTAAGAGGTCACATACCCAGGCAAGAGGTCATATATGCAGACAAGAAGCATCACCTCTTTTGGGCTTGATAGCCCAAGGTCATGGATGGAACAAATATCACTACACTTCCCCTTTTTGTCTAAATAAGAAGGTTCTAAATCTAATACAAACTATATACGATAAGAACAATTATCAAGTATTGCTCAGGATAAATAAAGGGTGATGACATACACAAAATGGAACCACAGCCAACTGGAACAACACCAAGTAAGAAACATACTAAATGTCCAGAACATAGGTAAACAGCAAATTACAGAGGTTATTCCAAAAGCTGTCCTATCCTGAAGAATCTAAATCTAATACCTAATATGCTCTTACCTAAGATACAAAATGATTGTGACTGTAACTATCTAGTCTTCAACCCCATCAAAGACCTGAGGAGGAAAATAATATTACCTGAGTAAACAGGAAGTGCAAGCCAGCAGCTGCAGAGAGATGCAAGCAATGGCAGAGACCGCTGGCTGCCTGGACAGTCACCCAGTGTGTCTCTGCAATGCTGGGGTATCCACTTATGCCTAGAGGCCTAGAATAGCTGACCAATTTCAGAAGCAGGAGTTTTAAAAGACCATCTTACCCTGTCTTGGCAAGGTTCAGCAGTTACTTTTCCTTGCGTCCTGCTCATCTGGAAAGGACAGCATGCTTACTGTCAGCAGTCAAGGCAAGGGCAATTCTTTGCCCAACAGGTCATTTATTGTCAAGAAGAAGACGAACTCCATATGGAGTGTCTTCGATGCCCAACATCCTCTTGGGAGTAGATTGGTGCTGCCAGGAGCAATGGAGTCTCACATCAACAGAATTCTAGGTTATTAAAACATAAATGCCATATTCTCTAGGTCTATTACATGTTTGAAGATTATCTATTCATCTGACATTCATTTTTTGTGTATCTAGAAAACCTAATTGACATGACTATAAATATGACAAGCATGGGTGACTATTAACCTGTAATTCTTATCAACCTAAATAACTTGAAGACTAAGGTTTCACAAATAAGAATAAACAATCTGTAAACAGATGTACAGTGTAAGGACAATGACCTCGAATTTGTGACAATATACAAAATATCTTAAGCAGAGGTAGAAATGTATTGTGCAATAAGACAACAATATTTTTAATATGTATCAATATACAAAATATCCTAAACAGAGATAGAACATGCATACAGTATGACAAATATAATTTTACATATGTATCAATATACAAAATATTTTAAACAGAAGTAGGAGCATATGTACAATATGACAAATATGGCTTTGAATTTGTATCAATATACAAATTATCTTAAACAGAAAGAGAAAAATAGTTTACATTTGTATCAATATACAAGAATCTATACCAGTGCAAACTATCTAAGGCTGATAGTTTACTAAATTAGTTTACAAGTAGCTACAATAATCTACCTTAATATCCTACCCCTTTTTTCTTTCCCAAAAGAGAATCCTGAGTCTAACTTAATTGTTCCATCTCCAACCCTAATACAACTTATAACCAACCCCTAACAGATGACAATTATCCATAACCCTGAGAAAACAAAACCTGTTGGGGGATGGGGTGTTGTTTTCTTAGAATTCCTTCCTGCTGTCTAGGGGGCACTCATTGGGTGGTGTTTATCGGCTCAATGGCATCATTATGAACCGGGTAGAATCATTGTTGTGAGGCCCCATCTTCCTTTTGGAGGCTTCAGAGATCATTGTTAGAAAAATTTATTGTTCACTGTGGAAAACTTAAACATTATTAATATCAAAATGGATAACACTATATCTAAAGAAAGTTTCCAAAGAGTCAAGAATAAGTATGGTGAGAAATAGAATTTTGACTCCAATAGTCCCTAGATTTTTGGTTTTCTTCTGTCCCACACCAGGTAACTCTTCTGATCTGAGACAGAATTTCTTGATTTTTTTTCTTTTAACAACATGCTTAGGTTTAGAGAAGGAGAGAGCCACAGTCCAACTCCAAAGCCAGCTTTGATTTATAATTGAGTCAGAACCACAACTTTTCTAGAAGTAAAGAGATATTGATGTTTAGGCAGTGAGATGTTACCCTGTAGAGTATATTGGTACCAATAGGTCTGATAATTTTTTTACTTGTCAATTTTTTCTGGATAGCCTTTCCTTCTGCTTTAGACGTCTAGATGTCCAAGGCCTTTTGACTTCTTGAAGATGGGTATTTCTATTATCCTGTAAAGACAGAAAACCAGAACCCTGCCCCGACCCTTGTTTGGTGAGTTTTCATTACAACTTGTAGAATTGTCACATCGATGGATGAGCCATATTTCTCCTTATCAGGAGGTTTCTCCTGTTCAAATCAAATCTTTATTAATTTTGATGGTGTCCATAGCTTTTCTACTTCAGTGGAAACAAAAGCAAAACCCCTTCCCCAGCGTAGCACATATCCTGGTTTCCATTCTGAGGTCAACCCATTTTTGAAGCAGACAGGCTGGTTTAGCTCAGTAGTTGTTTTAACTTTTTCATTATGTACATTGGTGTGAAGGTGTCAGATCCCCTTGAACTGGAGTTACAGACAGTTGTGAGCTGCCATGTGGGTGCTGGGAATTGAACCCGGGTCCTCCAGAAGAGCAGCCAGTACTCTTAACCACTGAGCCTTCTCTCCAGCCCCTGAACTTGTGTTTTTGATATGCTAGTTATTCCAGGTGTTTTGTTGCAGTCATGTAACACTGACTAACACAGTTTCCCAAAGGGGACTACGTGAGAGTGACTCCAGGTACAGATGGTAGGACCATCTGAATAGGAAATGTTCCCGACAAGCACGTGTGTTTTCACACTCGGCCCCTAGCTGGTAGCAATCTTTGGAATGTTGTAGAATCTTTGAGACCTGGGGCTCTAACTGATGGGCATAGGGTACTGAGGATGGCCCTTGAGAACTGTAGCCCAGCCACGCTTCCAGCCCATGCCTGCTTCCTGTTTCTGCCACGATGTGAGCAGCTATAAATTGCTCAAGCCATATTCCCCGAAAGAGTGAGATGAAATAAATCTTCCTCCCTTTAAGTTTCAGCTGTCAGATATTTCTGTCACAGCCACAACAGAAGTAAGACACACAGCCTATGAGAAGGCTTAGCCAGGCAAGAGTCCAGGCCCTAGAACATCCCCAGGTCCCAAGGTCAGCGTTACAGACCGTAGACAGAAGTTTCTCTGTCCTGCCTAGCCTCACTGTCTGGATGAAACTCTTCCACTTGCAGTCCCACAGCTGCTTATAAAATAATTACTCAGAGGCTTATATTAATTACAAACTGTTTGGCCTATGGCTCAGGCTTCTTGCTAGCTAGCTCTTTCATCTTAAATTAACCCATTTCTATTCATCTATGTTTTGCCACATGGCCGTGGTGTTACCAGTCTGCTGACATGTTGCTCCTTGGGTGGTGGGCTGGCATCTGCCCTGACTCTGCCCTCTTCTCCCTGTATCTCTCTTGGAATTCCACCTGGCTCTTATCCTGCCTTGCTGCAGGCCAAAACAGCTTCTTTATTAGCCAATAGGAGCAACACACATTCACAGCATACAGAAGACCATCCGACAGCCACAGATCTGAGGATTTGTTTTGCCCCCAGTTCTGACCCTCTGACAATGACATCATCTTCTCTTGCTCTTTTTCAGTTGAGAAGCCTACTTACTTTTCAGTATTCTCCTTGACCCAGGATGTTCTTGTCACGTGAATTGTTTCTGTCTTCCATAGCCTCTGAGAGACAGTGCAGGGCACTTGAAGCGGATTGGATGGCTGGTGGCTTTCACTTATTTTCATTATCACCCGACATCACGGCCATCTTTCCAGGTTGATCTTGACCCATGACTTCAACTGTTCTTGGGGCACCAGTGGATTCTGAAGTCTTTCTCGTCAGTTACTAGAGTAGTACACGCCACCTTGTAACCCATCGCTGTGGTGGAATGGCTCCAGGGGACACCCTTTTGAAGCCACGAGAGGGAAGATGCAGCCACCCAATTCCCTGTGAGGAAGGCTAGATGCAGCCAAGCATTCACTGAAGGAGAAGCTAAACAGGTCTAGGGCAGTCAGCATCTTCACATTCCAAGGTGGACGGACACCCAGCCCTGGGAGAAGGGATTCTACTCTGTGGCTCCTTGAATGCATGAAGCACCGAAACCTCTCCTTAGGGATTTTTTTTCTTCTTGGGGAGGATGTTATTGGCCGTGTGTATGCATGGGTGTGTGGGTGTGTGCACACTCACTTAGTAACTTCTCCAGTACCAGCTGTCAACAGCAACACCCAAGTACTGGACACCGAGTTTTTCTCCAGTTTCTCAAAATGATCTTTTTCCTTCTCTGAGCAGCAGCTGATGTGTTTCACGGAATCCTCTCTGTCCTCCCCTGGCTCAGACTCCCCAGTGCTCTGAAATCTGCGTTTTCTGACTCTCCCACCCACCCTCTCGGCCAGTCTCCCAGGCTCTGGTCATGGTCATGCAAAGTTAACACCCAGCAGGAGCTCACTCACCAGAGCAACAGCAGTGTGGTCCCACTGCTAGTTTTGCACTGCCACCATGGGGCAAAAAAGGACTGAAGTTCCCAGCCTCCATGCCCAGCTTGGGGTACCTTCTCCCTGCCCCGACCCCACCCAACAAGACTCTGTGCCCACCACATACTATTTATCTCCCTGACCCAATTTAGGAGTTGGGTAGAGAGGATTCTATACCGTAGTCTGTCTGTCTGGGATGAAGGAACATAGAGTGTCCCAACTTAACTCTCCCAAACAGGCTCTCTTTTTAATTCCTCTGCTTTCTCTTTAATACTCTTTTCTCTTTGATGACTCGGTTTATACGGTCTGCAGAAACGGGTTTTCTTTAAGGCGGCTTTACTCAGTCTATCTAGCCTCTTCTTCTAACTACGTAAAAGCAGTGATGCCATCTCACTACCCACTTCCTCAGAGCTGGGGTGAGGTGTAAGGACCAAAACACACGTCAAATCTCTCACATGAGCCTTATCCGTAACTGGAGCTCAGCTCGTGTTAACAGCAGCACTCTTGGGCCTACCCATACGTTTACTATGACTAAAGTCAATGCAGATAAGAATGCTTCTCAATCCTGGATGCACGACACTGTCACCCGGGCATCTTTGCAAAGTACTTGTAACTGGGAACTGTGTGCTCTCCCCTCTGAGCTATGGGAGTGTCCAGACTCCACTGGTTACTGTTGGATAATTTGTAGCACATTTGGTATTCTTTCCCTTTTTCTTCTCTGTCTCCCCTTTCCATGAATTTGTTAGGGTCATTTATTACCCAGAAATAGACTATCATACCCCTCCTCTCATAGTGTGGCCCTCTTCGGTCCCTAGCCTTCATGCATATTGTCATTTCACATAACTTTTCTGTCCAGAACTAAGAGGTCTTAAATGTGTGCCCCTGAGAGCGTGGGTGTTTATGCTTTGTTTGATGGGTGGCTGAGTCCATTGGCTTTGCTAAAGCAAGAATGCCTTCCAAATAGTAGCTAAAGCTCAGTGGAACTGTCCTGAGCTTTCGTCTCCTAGAAAGCAAGCTCCCTCCTCAGGACCCTGGACAATCCAGTGATGGGAACACAGAGTGGGGCTCTTCTTCCTCTCTCTACTATGGCCTTCCCACCAAGTGTTGAACATGACAGGTGCTGACAGGTCCTTGCTCTTTAGCAGTAGATCCTGCTTTTAAAGGGACAACCTGGCGACTCATGGGTCCTTGTGTTTGGTCCTCTCTGATTGTGCAAAGAGAATCAAATGCCATCAACACTTTAAAACATATACTCAAAAAATGAATATTGAGCTAGGCAGGGTAGCACACACCCATACTGCCAAAACTTTGGAGGTAATAGGTCAAGAGCTAAAGGTCATCCTCCAATACGTAACAAGTTCAAGATTATCCTAGGCTACATGAGACCATGTCTCAAAATAATAATAACAACTTTAAAAATAATGTCTATCCACTGGTAGACATTCTTGACATTGCCACCTTTCTTTGGCATTATAGCTACACTTTTCACACTTAACTCTTTGGAGCGTAAGGACGGGCAAAGTCAGCTTGTGCATGCGCATTAGCCATTACTCTAGTTTATTTGATGTATGTCTATTCATCATGGAGCTAGAAGAAAACTCATCGAGCACTGCCCTGATATACTCAAAAGCTCTTTGGATGCAGGGCATAGCAATACGTCCAAGCAATAAGATTTAAGCATTCCACGTTTTATTCCTGACCCAATATTGTAATCAGCCAACTTCAATGAAACTGGAATAATAAATATTAAAGAGAAAATTGAGGAGTTATAAAAGAGCCAGTTTGAGAGATTTAAGCCTGTATGCTAAGTGGATTGGTATAGATGGGACACTCTTATGTTCCTTGACCACAGACAGACACTGGCATGGGATCCCCTCTACCAAATTCCTAAATTTGGTCAGGAAGATAAATGGCATGTGGTAGGCACAGAGCAGTATTGGGTAGATTGGGACAGGTAGAAGATACCCCAGGCGGGGTGTGGGCATAGAGCTCCAGTCTTTCAGAAAAGAAAACAGTAGCAAGAATTAGAATCCAAGCTTCATACCTTTGGCAACTGTGACTGAGTGCCTATTTTTCGACAGAGCCAGCAAAATCCCAGCACTCAGGAGGCAGAGGCAGGCGGATCTCTGTGAATTTGAGGCCAGCCTGGTCTACAAAGTGAGTACCAGGACAGGCACCAAAACTACACAGAGAAACCCTGTCTCAAAAAAACAAAAAACAACAACAACAAAAAACAACAACAACAACAAAAAAAAGAATGAAAGAAAAGAAGAGAAATTCCCGAGTTTCTTTGCAGGAGGTATTGTATTGCTGCAGTATCTTGTCTTAACCAGCTAGAGACTCCTAAGAAAAGCAGAATAAGTGCTCCAAGAGAGTCTCGATATTGCTAACACCCACCACGCAGGGAGGTACAGGCCCCCAAAGGTCCCTCCTCAGGGCAGGTGGCACAGCGTCACTGGACCTTAGGAAGGGAAGGCATCAGGGCGGCATGAGTGCCGAGCAGCACTATCCTCTCAGGGCTAATGTATTATTGTCCTCAGTTTACCTCACGCCTCCAAATTCTTTCTTCATCTCCCGACAGCCACTTTGCACCTCTGCAGTGAGCCAACTCCTCCCACTCACTCCAGATTGAGAGATTTTCCAAGACGAGGGCTTTCAAAATTTCAAACCCGGACAGTTGTGTACCCACTGAGATGCGACAGTCACCCCATCATTCCCAAGGGACTTAGTGAGACAGCTGGATCAGCTCCTGGCCTCCACCCTGGAAGGAAAGAGGCACCCCGTATCTTCTCAGTGGAAGACCAGAGGACAGAACAAGAACATGTTTGGGATGGACGTGTCAGGCAGTGATTAATATGGATTTAAGAGTCTTTCTGTGATGCTGATAAACTGTCCAGCACATACAACCAAGGTAATTGCATGCAAAGCCAGGGGAGCTGACGGGCACAGAAATACACAGCTGTGAACAATTTGCTCATGCAGCAGAGCCCTAGATCCTGGCAGCAAAGCCTGGCTCTCTCTCCCTATCCCGGAGATCCACATAGAAGCCACATACAACCACACACAGCCATGCACAGTCACACACAGCCACATACAACCACACACAGCCATGCACACCCACATACAACCACACACAGCCATGCACAGCCACATACAGCCACATACAACCATGCACAGCCATGCACAGCCACACACAGCCACATACAACCACGCACAGCCATGCACAGCCACATACAACCACACACAGCCACACACAGCCACATACAACCACGCACAGCTATGCACAGCCACGTATCTATCAATGGCAAATGATCATTCTTAGCAGAGTCATGTGTCCAGCTGAAGGCTTGCAGGTTTTGCTTCAGAGACATGGCTGAGGGATCTGGGAACTCAGAGTAAGCCATTTAGTCTAGGCTCCAGGAAGAAATGTGCACAGCCCTCACCTCCAGCGTCTCTCAGTTCTTTCTGCCCTTTAAAGTTACCTTCTATGTCCCTGATACTTGTTCTCTCTCTCTCTCTCTCTCTCTCTCTCTCTCTCTCTCTCTCTCTCTCTCTCTCTCTCTCTCTGTCTCTGACTCTCTGTCTCCTGCCTCTCTCTGTGTCTCTGTCTCTTTCTCTGTGTGTGTCTCTCTGTCTCTCTCCTGCCCCCACTCTCTCTCCCTCCTTGTCCAAATACCTCATCTCCTCTCTCAGCACTGTGTGGTAACAGGCACTTTGCATGTAACAGTTTCGACACTGGGTTTGTTTCCGTGCTGAAACTGGAAGACCTGAAGTTCAAGGACTCAATTCTAACCCACAGCCAAACCAAATCTGTCGGCAGGAGGTACTTCCTGTCTGACTAGATGTGCTCCACGGCCATCCAGCTGGAGCACAGGAAGAGGAGACCCCTCTCTGCAGCTCCTCCTAGTGAAATTCTCCAGGCATCAAATAACCCAAAACTCAAGCTGTAGAGATTTTAAAACCAAGACATTGTCCCAGTTCATCATGGGATGCTTGAAACTAAACTAAGAAATGTCTTCCGTCTCTTAGGAACAGACTGTGGAGAAAATGGTGACCTCCACAAGGTACACACAGAGTTCTCTGGAGTTCTTCCTTCTAGGGCAGAGAGCCAAGCACTGCCTAGCCAGCTCCTTCACTACCAAACTTACTTCTAAACAGTAGCTCACTGTAACATACTTCATTCTATTTTCTGAAGTCCTCCTTCAACCTTGTGTATTGGCACACGCTAACTATTAGCATGCCAAGAGAAAAGGTCCCTCGCAGTCTGGCCATTTATGGACACAATACTTGGGAGAGAAAACCCTTCAAGTTCTGTCTTATAAATTAAGAAAATTCTCTGTGTGGGCTCCTGTTGAATTATCACCAACACCATGTGCACAGTGCAGTCACGTGACTGAATTCCTTCCAGATCTAGCTCCATAATTCACTCTTTGCCACATGGTCCCCTATTCTTGAACTTGACTTTCCTTAGTAACTGTGGAATTTTGATTGTATATAAAAAGAAACAAGCCGTTCACTACTCCAAGACATACAACACTGTGAGAAGTGAATGTTGCCTCTACAGACTACAGAGTGAGGATCAAAGGCAGCATCCACAAAGGCTGTGTGCCCAGGTCAGGTTGAAAGTCTTTTAGCTCCTCTTTCTGTATTTGTCATTTACTCAATGGGGTTGGGAGTTGGCAATCGTTTTTAGTTTCTTCTAAGGTCCCTTCTTGGTACCTCAATAACAGACACATGGGTGGGTGGGTAGATAGATAGATAGATAGATAGATAGATAGATAGATAGACAGACAGCGACAGACAGATAGATAGGCTTGTGAGTATATAGGTATATAATATCATGGGATAAATTGTTCCCAAAATATTTATACATAGAGACCCTAGACCCTTGTACCTCAGAAACTGTATTTGTAAATAGTGTCTTTAAAGAGGTTACTAAGGGCAAATGAGATAAAATGAGTGGTCTTAATTCAATAGAACTGGTATCCTACTGAAGAAGAAATTAAGACCACAGACATACAGAAGAAGAAGACAACCGTTAATAAATGAAGGAGAGAGTTCTTAAGAGCTGTCAGTCCTACCAACACCTTGATCTTGAACTTCCCAACCTCCAAAAGGAGGAGACAATAAATTTCTGTTGTTTAAGCCACTCAGCGTGTGATACTGTGTTATAGAAAATTAGCAAAGTAAAGTGATAGGTAGGTGGATGGATGGATAGACAGACAGACAGACACATAGATAGATGGATAGATGGATACATACATACATACATACATACATACATACATACTGGATAGATAATCTGGAATTAATATACTCATTCTATTAAAAATTATGGTAGGGCTTGGGGGGTTGGCTTGATTGGCAAACGCCTGCTTCACAGATAGGAGGATCTGAGTCAAACCCACAGCATCCACAAAAAAAGTCAGGCATCATGGCAAGAGCCCTGGGGAGGCAGAGACAGGAGGATTCCTGGGGCTCCCTGGCCAGCTAGTCTAGCTTAATTAGTGAGCACCAGGCCAATGAGAAACCCTGTATCAAAGGAAGTAGACAGCATCCCAGAGGATGACGCTTGAGCTGAGGTTGTTGTCTGTGTGTACACACAGGTGCATGCACACGCGCACGCGCACACACACACACACACACACACACACACACACATACACCCTACACACGCATATACACATTTTTTAAAAGACTGTGATGCTCATGGGACCAGGATATAGCCCATGAATAAACTGAATGCTGAACATGCAGATGGACTTGGGTTTTATCCCCAGCAGCAAACAAAAAAGACTTTGGTTCTTAAAGTGAGCAAACTAAGAAGCATCCCTTTTCGCAGTGCTGTTCCGGCAGTTAATAGGTCCTTTGTGGGTGATTTCTGCATATTACAATGACTTGGGGGTGCTAAAATGTAATGAGTTGATTCAGAACCCCAGGTCCTTACTTTCTCAAGCCACACTACCCTCTCACCGCGTACTCTCTCAAGGGCTCTCGAGAAAAAGACGAAGAAACTGAAGAGTGATGTAAATGTACTGCCAACTGCACCTTGAACCTTAACCCTAGCCCCAGTGATCTGGGCTGCCCAGGTAAACAGAAAAGACTTCTATGGCTCAGATACCTGAGCACCCCAGGCCCAAAGCAGCAGGGTAGCTAGCTTTTTCCTCTTTCCTTCTCTCTCATCCAGGGACCAAGACCTTAACAATGCAAATATATAAGGAATTAAGATTCCCACCCCCTCACCAAAAAAAACGAAAACAAAAAACAACAACACAGGACCAAGCTCAAGCTCCTTCTCCAGTGGCTTGGACCCGCTGCCCTGAACCCTCCTTCTGTGGTCTTAGCCTGTTCTGTTCTTGCTGAGGTATCGCAGAACAGGACCCGCCCATGATAACGGAACCTGTTGTTAAGCATGTGGGACCTGGGAAGTATTCCAAATGAGAAAAGAAGGAAAAATCGAAGAGTCAATGCCATCAGTCTTTTCAAAGCCTTCTCTTTGCCTCAAGAGTTGCTTCCCACTAGCTGTGAGCCTTGCTCTATTTCCCCAGCCACAGAATAAAGGAGAGAGGGAAGGACACAGAAGGAGTCGCCTGGAAAAGACACTTGTTTGCAAATATAAATGGGACGTCTATAGATTTGGATTTTCTATTAAGTTGTGTCTCGTCAATAGCTCCCAGCCCAAATGTCTGCTTATAATACAAGTTGATCAAATGTTTAAAAGGAGGGAGGGAGAGACAGGCAGAAGGAGGAGGGAGAGGGGAGTGGAGGGAGGAGGGGGAGGGAGGGATGAAAGAAGGGGGAGGGAGGGATGGAGGAACAGGGGAGGGAAGAATAGAGAAAGGAGCAGAGGGGGGAATGGAGGAAGGAGAGGGTATCCAGTGATTCCTCTGGAGAATTTTTATCTATTCAAATAGAAGTTTCAATGACTGTTGATTGCACCAGCCTGAATCCTTCCCCCTTCTTCCATCCCTCCCTCCCCCCTCCTCCCTCCACTCCCCTCTCCCTCCTCCTTCTGCCTGTCTCTCCCTCCCTCCTTTTAAACATTTGATCAACTTGTATTATAAGCAGGCATTTGGGCTGGGAGCTGTTGACGAGACACAACTTAATAGAAAATCCAAAGTTGCAACAACCATATATTTATGGGATCAACCCAACGCAAATGAACATGCATCTTAAATGTGTCTCACCAGCGAGGAGCTCTCAGAAACAGCCATCCAGCCACATGGCCAGGAGGGGTGACTCTCGGCACAAAGGGTCTGAGATCCTGCCACCAGTAAACGGCTGAGACAGTCACTGCAGGGACTTTCCCAAGTGCTACTGTCACAAATAGTCAGATTAATATAGGGGCTTTTTTTTTGTATTTATTCGGAAACAATCTTGCTCCATGTGAAACATTCTAGTTGTGCTATCTACAAACATTCCCGAGCCGTTGCTCTGAGCTGCTGTCCCTCGCTCAGTCTTTAATTCCTTTTGGTCTGAAACAAAAAGGAAAGTAATTCCGTATTGCTGTGCTCCCCCGGGGAGCACTGGTGTCACTTAAAGCGAGCGTGCGCTGTTTGCTATTTCCTTACGCTACCTAACCCTGATAGGAACTCTTTCCTTTTCATTCCCTTTCCCACTAGGCTGTTAGAATGCCACCCATTGCTCTGACCTTGGAGGAACAGCCTTTTGCACATGGTCCACTAGGTTTCAACAACTGTGGAGGTCTACTGAAAGTCGAAATTTTGCAGTCAACGGTCTGGAGCCCTTCCAGACCCATCATCTTTAAAGGACCCAGGAGCTACTCCAGACGGCTGTCAGCATCAGCCTTTCCACTTTCCAGCCGTCAGGGGTGGAGGTGGCCTTGTCTGTTTGAGCAAACCCATCCACTTCCCGACTCTATTCAACGAGTCATCCTTCATCCAAATCCGTGCCCTAGAATATCTACCAAGCACGTCCTTCTTCACAAAGGGGCCTGGGTGCAAACAGCAGCGAGCGTGAGGACGGGACTTGTGAAAGGCCTGGGTGTGGGCTTTCCCATCCTCGCCGGAGGTCCACTGAGCCTCCCCGTCTGCAGATTGGGGCTGAGCGCAGCCGCACATTGTTCATATAAAGAAAAAGCGGCCGTTCCCCCTGACTGGCCCTTCCCCGCTCCCAATGTCCGAGACCAACAACAGCTCCAAGACTCTAATTGCCGCAGCCTATTAGAAATAATGAGACTTAACATGGCAGACGCCAAGGGTAAAGTGACATCTTGCAACATGAAAGGTTAATATCAACATATACTGCTAGGAAGAGCAAAGGGCACATCAACGGGTAGCTCATTATGACCGACTAACCCACACCGGGAACATGTCACTCCCCCCTCGAGGCTTTCTCAGGATGTGACAGCAAAAGTTACAAAAGATAGGGACCAGCCTGTGGAAAGCCCTCAACTAATGAGCGCTGAAGATCGTTTGAAATATCCCGATGACCTCACGGACGGTGATGTTGATTTACGATGGCTACCGGAAGCTCCTTTCTTGTCCGGCAGCCCATAGAGAAGCTTTGCCGAGATGTAGCTAACAGGCCGTGAAGGTGTCTCCATCTTCGCTGACATGGTCCGTGCAATCCGTGCAACACAAACATAAAAGTTAAGTCCCACCCCACGCATAGGTTGGAATTTCGTTTCTAGACACGTTCTGGAGGGAAGAGGGCCCGGAGGGAGCCGTCAGCTACCATTCCTGCTGTTGCAAGGGGGGTTTGTGAGGATCTGTGTGACTGACCGCATGACTGCGCTGGGGGTGAGCCAACAGTGAATTGAGGTCTTGAACACTTGACAGAGCAAGCCCACGGCCCTGTGGCGGAAATTCTATAGAACTTCGGGTGTAATTAAGTAAACTTTCCCAAGCGTCTGTACCTCAGTCACGCAATGCCAGTATGCGGCACAGGGAAGGATTCCCACCACATCAGAATGCATCTATAAACAATGGAGACATTTCAAACGCTTTCTGAAAGGGAGACGTTCACAGAAGACAACAGACCGCTCTCTTAATCATCATTTAGGACCCGTGCCTCTGCCAAGAAATCCCTATCGTGGACAGTCCACCTGTACCTCACAAGAGAGATGAGACGTGCATCCCGTTTGGCTTTCTTAGTTCCTTCTCTAGTAAAACCGGAGTAATGCCTGCCCACTGGTCACCTCACTGAGAATGGCAAGGCTCTTTGGTGGCCGGATCTGCTATGGATTATGGGTAAGGTGTCCCCTCAATATCCAAGTGGTTGAATGCTTGGTCCCCAGCTGATGCTACTATTTTAGGAGATTGTAGAGTCTGTAGAAGGTAGAGCCTCGTTGTAAGATGCAGGTCACTGGGGGTTCAGGTATTGAGGGTTGTGGCCTAGCCCCACTTCCGAACACAAGTCCAGTCTGTCCTCTGCTTCCTGATCTACCAGGAAGCTGCCTCAGCCACCTACAACCATGGAGCCACCTGCCACTCTCCCCTCCCACATCCACAAACATGGAGGCACCTGTGTCCCCTCAAACAGTGAGCCCCCATAAATCCTCCCTTTCTGAGCTGCTTTCTGTCGAGACAAGAACAATAGAATGCAAAGACTAATAAGGGACACATTTTGTAAGACAAAGTGTCTAGGAGTGGTTTAGAATTGGTCACTTAGGTGGTAAACACTTTTGTAGGAGCAAATAAAGATGACTGATAAGTAGTTACGAACACAGACCCCGTACCAGCTGCAATGGGGCTAAAGATGGATGTAATTATATGAGTGGGGGATACAGGAGGAAGGCTAAAATAAAAATTATAGATTAAATTCACAAATTGATCGGGACCCAGCAGAGAGTTTTAAGTGCCAGAATTCTAACCCTAATCTCCTATGCACCAAAACTTACATATAATTTTTTTCATTCTTTGAAACAGACTCCAACACAGTTTATCGGGCATTGGGTTGGGTCATTTCCTTGGTTTAGGCCAACCTTAGACTTTCCTCCATCTATCTTGACTGCTGAGGCAAGCAAACCCAAGATGTTACTATTTCTCTGAATGTGAAATCCTACCCTGAAAAGGGATAGAGGGCTGAAACAGCCCCAGTATTAACCTTTGATTTCGGATCCATACTAAGTTCTGTTCCTGCTAGGACAACTCACTCGTTCTCCAAGTGGTGACTTGAAGACTCGGCAGCTCCTTCCATCTTGAATCTGTCACCGTCTTCAACGTGGACTCTCAGGGCTACCGTGGAAGGTAAGAAAGCATAATGCAGGTACGCGGAGGCTCAGCCACTTGAACCTGCCACAGTCACTCATCTCACACGCTACTGACGGAACTCGCACTTTGGATACCTGAGTCATCTCTGGCTGAGCAACATTTCCCGACATTATTCTTATATGGTGAAAGAGACGTAGGAATAACTAATAACAAACCGTCTCTGACACGGTTTGGTTTTCATTGGCTGATTTGAACCAATAGAATACAACAAAAAAATTCATTTAGCACTACATTTAAATAAAAACATCAATAACAGTACCTTGAAGTTTCACAGTGACTGCTCACCTGCGCGGCTCATTCAATCTTTTTTTTTTTTTAATTTATTTAATTTTATTTTATGTGCATTGATGTGAAGGTGTCAGATCCCCTGGAACTGGAGTTACAGACAGTTGTGAACTGCCATGTGGGTGCTGGGAATTGAACCTGGGTCCTCTGAAATAGCCGCCAGTGCTCTTAACCACTGAGCCATCTCTCCAGCCCCCTCATTCAATCTCACGGCAAACGGATAAGGCGCATTATCTCAGACCCCAAACGAATGTTGTTCTCTTGACCAGCTAAAGTCCTATTGTCTGTGCTGCATGATGTGGTACTGTACATCACTTTGTAACACACTTCCACATGAAGTATATATTCAGAAATTAAAACAACATAAACATACATTTTAGACCATAGATGAGGACGGAGACAGGATATGAGGTAATAACTGCGCCTTTGAAGTATTTGTTTTCAGTGAAAAAAAATGTATAAGAAGAAGAAAGGAGGAACGAGGAGGAGGAATGAGAAGGCTCTGGGGGTTCTGACGAGTTGTCCCCAACTTTCACCACAGTGATTAAGCAATCGCGAGACTGCCAGGAGTTTAGAATTAGTATCAAATACCTCATCCCTCCTCCTTCTCAACTCCTCTGGCCTAAAGGAGAGCACACATATGGATTCAAAAGCATTGCAATTTTAAAATAGCAGCAACCTTGGCCAGACTCTCCCCAGGTTTCAACATGACCCCTCGCAAACTTCCTAGGTGCTTCTGTGAAACCTGACAAGCCGATTCTAAGATTTATGTCGGAATCCAAAGAAGTAAGGCGAGTCAAAATAATTTTCATAAAGAATACCGTTGAAGGACTTCTAAACGTCAATGATCACTCTACGGTGATGGTAATTCAGACTGTGTCCTGTTAAGGACAAACATGTACATTGTTGGGATAGGGCAGAGCTCAGAAATAAGCCAGCTGACTTTTGTTTGGTTGGTTGGTTTTTTTGTTTTTGTTTTTGTTTTTCTTGTTTTTTCGAGACAGGGTTTCTCCGTGTAGTTTTGGTGCTTGTCCTGGGTCTCACTCTGTAGACGAGGCTGGCCTTGAACTCACAGAGATACACCTGCTCTGCCTCCCGAGTGCTGGGATTAAAGGTGTGCACCACTGCCACCCAGCTGCCAGCTGACTTTTAACAAAGATGACGGTGCAATTGAGTGGGGGAAAGGAAAGCCTGCTAGCGATTTTTAAAATGAAATTTGATATAGAACATAAAAGAACACAGTTATGTGTATTTTTTGAAATATCAATCCTGCTGATTATTATAGACAAGTCAACTCAAAATGTAGTCACTCCTAACTACTTAAAAAAATAATATAATATTGTATGATTTCACATGAATGCTATTAACAATTGTACTTGGTTTTTGTTTGTTTGTTTTTGTTTTTTTTGTTTTTGGGGGGTTTTTTTGTTTTGGTTTTTTGAGACAGGGTTTCTCTGTGTAGCTTTGCGCCTTTCCTGGAACTCATTTGGTAGCCCAGGCTGGCCTCGAACTCACAGAGATCCGCCTGCCTCTGCCTCCCGAGTGCTGGGATTAAAGGCGTGCGCCACCGCCTGGCCAACAATTTTTACTTGTAATACCCCAAATTTGGAAATAATCCAATGGCATCAACAGAAGAATGAGTGAATAATTATAATATATCATGATAATGGAATACTGTTTATCAATTAAAGTGAGAAACTATGCATAAGTATTTTATATATAATTATTATACATTTTATATATTTATATTATATTATTTAACCATATATATAAAGTATTGTGTTATTTATTTTTATATATATATTTATATCTTTATATATATATGTATATATATATATATATAGAGAGAGAGAGAGAGAGAGAGGGAGGGAGACAGAGACAGAGACAGAGACAGAGCGAGAACACGGCTAAATCCCAAAATCATTGTGCTGAGTTACAGACAGAAATGAACAATATGGAGTGCAGCAATTCCATTCCTAAACGCAAACCTAAAAGAAATGGTTAAATCCACCAGAAAACAGTTACATAAGAATATTCAAAGCAGTGTTACACATTGAAGCCCCAAACTGGAAATCACCCATCAACGCTGAAGGATTTTACAAATTGTAGGATAGTCCCTAATGGAACGCTATATAGTAAAAAGAATTGATCAGCCGGGCGGTGGTGGTGCACGCCTTTAATCCCAGCACTCAGGAGGCAGAGGCAGGTGGATCTCTGTGAGTTCGAGGCTAGCCTGGGCTACAGAGTGAGTTCCAGGAAAGGCGCAAAGCTACAGAGAAACTCTGTCTTGAAAAAAAAAAAAAAAGAATTGATAACTATGAACATTGCAATGCATTAGAATATTATAAAAATGTATTGAAAAAAGACAGTCAAAGGGGGCACATTCCATTTACATGAAGGAAAAACTATCACATGCTATTAAAAATCATGGTAGAGGGGCTGGAGAGACGGCTTGGTGGTGAGGAGTACTTGCTGCCCTTCGAGAGGACCTGAGTTCAGTTCCCAACATCCTCATCAGGCAGCTCACAACCGCCTGGAAGTCCAGCTCCAGGGGACCTGACGCCTGTGACCTACACAGGCAAGGTCCTCATGTGCACATGGCCACATGCGGACACTCACGGCTACACAGGATTTAAAAAAATAATAAAAATAAATCTAAACCAAGTCATGCCTACCCTTGAGGTGGATGAGAGTGTCACACGGTACATGTGGGGAGCTAATGGTTCTTTGTCTTACTGATGCTTACAAAAGAGTGTTTCCTTCCAGGAAATTCCTTTAACTGTAGACTTACTACCTGACCATTGTCTGCGTTCATTTTTTTATTTCATACACACAGAGGGAGCAAGGGAGGAAGGGAGAGAATCAGTGCTAAAATCTCAACTTCTTCGTCATTTACCGTTTGCAGGTGATACTTTGGGTTTCTAACTATTCTGAACTCTATAAAGTGTCACAGGCTCAGCTATCCTGCTGTGCTACAAACCACTAACATCAAGCCTTCCTTCACAACTGTATTTTCCAGTCTGTTCCTTAAGATCCTTCTGTGTCCCCTGCTCTGCCCGCTTCCTAAGCGCCAGCAACTACCCTTCTCTCTCTTCTGCGGTATCAACTTTCCCACTTAGTACAAGTGAAGGAGAACACGTGTGGTGTTCGTCTTTAGTGACTGGTTTAGTTCACTTGAAGTGATGGCCCCCCAGTTCCTTCTGTGGTACTAGAGTAACAGGGGCTTTATTCTTTTTCAATTTTTTTTTTTCTGAGACAGGGTTTCTCTGTGTAGTTTTGGTGCCTGTCCTGGATCTTGCTCCGTAGACCAGGCTGGCCTCGAACTCATAGAGATCCACCTGGCTCTGCTCCTGAGTGCTAGGATTAAAGGTGTGCACCACCACTGCCACCCGGTGGATTTTGTTCTTTTTATGTCTGAATAATATTCCATTACGTGTATGTACATTTTCTTTATCTGCTCACCTTTGAATGGGCACAGCTGTTGTGAATGCTGCAGCAATAAATATGGACTTAGATTTATGTCTTTGATATAATGATCCCATCTCTGTTACATAATCATTTTTAACGGTATACCGCCATAAAAGCCAGTCTTAGGATTAGAAGAAATTGTACTTCTATTAAAAGTGAAGACAACAATTTTGTAGAAATGCAGGATGTTCAGGAAGCAAAAGAGGGCATCAGGATGTTTCTAGGCAAATACGTATGTGTCCATCATTACAATAGTCATAGATCATAATAATAAGAGGAGAGCTAAAAAAATTCAAGGAAAATCACCTGTGAATGTTGGCACAAGAAAATAAAGAGGTAGAAAAGGATGAAGAAATGTGCAAATAAAACTTAGGGCCTATAGGAAGCAAGAAAAGCCGGGACAATTAGGTAATCAGTAATGGGGGTGGGACTTAAAGAGAGAAGTTCTAGGTTCAAATTGTTCATCCCCTTCTTTGCAAAATGAGGCTGCTATTGACCTACCTCATGAGGTTACTTCACGTGACCAGTAGCTAGCCTGTGGCAGAGAGTTCTGGAATAAGATGTGTGAGGAAAGGCTACAGGTTTCAGAGGGTAAGAGCTAGGACACCCAATAAGGGGAGAAGCAGAAGCAAAAACACCATGTTGGTGATGAGCAGCCAGTGTCCGAAAGGCCATGAGACCAGGGCACTCCTATGGGGAGACGCTCATATGAAGCCAAGAGCGCGGTCAGCTTCCAAATACACGCCTGTTGCCTGGGATTCATCAGTTAAGGACCTCCAGGCACTTCATCCCAAAGGAACATTTTTGTTCACGTGTGTCTAAGGAAGCTGAATGCAGACAAACACTTTCAGACACAATCCTGCTTCTCACATTAGATCATTTCTCTAATAAAATGTTTCCGGGGAAAGAGAAGGGGTAAGGGGGGAAGAGGAAGAGAAGCAGGAAGCGGGAGGCGGAGTGCTTGGCAGGTGTTCACAGAAAGCCAGCTCAGCAGTTCTACCTAACTTTGGCAGTGATGACATTGGGCAACACACCGTGTTGTAACTAACCCTACTCCGTTCACACAGAACACAGCTTTCCCATTAAAGGAAGGAGCGTAAGTGACCTTACACCAAATATAAGTAACTTCGGCTCAGGGATGCGGATTCAGTGGTCCCAAAGAACATGTTCCAGCATGGAAATGGCTTTGCGAAGATTTTATAGTCACCGAACAGAAGGAATTCACAGGTCAAGGTAGTGGTAGGCAGGTAGACAGTTCCAATACGTGGGGAAACCTGCTCCAAGCCCCACAGCCCGCCTAAGAACATCCGTAACTGTTGAATGCCGTGGTCTGCTAGGGTACTATATTCCAAAAGGCTTTGCCTGAGAGTCATAAGGCTGTTAGATCACACACAGAGGTGGACAGTGGGTGGCTGACTACTGAGGAGACTCAAGAAAGCTGAGAGACGGGCGGTGGTAGCGCACGCCCTTAATCCCAGCACTCGGGAGGCAGAGGCAGGCGGATCTCTGTGAGTTCGAGGCCAGCCTGGGCTACATGAGTGAGATCCAGGACAGGCCACACTGTGAAACTCTGTCTCGAAAAACTAAAAAAAAAAGAAAAAAAGAAAAAAAAAGAAAGAAAGCCAAGAGAATTTTGACTTTGGATTTGAAACATTCCAAACCTCTACAATCATGAAGTTTTAATCAGTTACTAATCCTTGCAGAGTCTTTGGGTTTTTTTTTTAATTACATTTTAATTAATTTGTTGGTTGGCATGTAGGTGCCACCACGGTATGTGGAGATCAAACAACTTGAAGGAGTCAGCCCTCTCCTTCAGTAATGGGGGTCCTGGGGATTGAACTCAGGTCTTCAGCCTTGGTGGCAAAGACCTTGGCCAAGTGACCATCTCACCTTCCTTTGCAGAGTCTTTAACAGGTGTGGCTTCACTCTGGGGACTCCAATCCACCACCCTTACCTAATCTTCCTAATATTTCTCAGGGCACCTCAGCCTTTCATGTTATTTCCTTCAGAGACACATCCTCTGAACTAAATTTACTGAAATTTAGTTAGTGTCTCTACATCCCCTGGGAGCAACCATATGTCTTTTTTCCAGCACGAATATATGCTATTAAAATTTATTAGATTCATGGACACTCTTAAATCTTAGAAAGCCTTTTATTTTAATTGTGAGAAACGAAAAAGTAGGATATGAAAAATGGAATGAGCATTTTCATCCTTTGTGATGATATGTGATTCCAAAAGAGGCCCCCAAAATTCAGGCAACACATGTATCTTCAGAAATCTTGCTGCTGTGGGATGGTCTGTATGTCAAGTGTGTTGCTGATTGGTCAATAAATAAATCACTGATTGGCCAGTGGCTAGGCAGGAAGTATAGGCGGGACAAGGAGGAGAATAAAGCTGGGAAGTGGAAGGCTGAGTCAGAGACACTGCCAGCCGCCACAATGACAAACAGCATGTGAAGATGCCGGTAAGCCACAAACCATGTGGCAAGGTATAGATTTATAGAAATGGATTAATTTAAGCTGTAAGAACAGTTAGCAAGAAGCCTGCCATGGCCATACAGTTTGTAACCAATGTAAGTCTCTGTGTTTACTCGGTCAGGTTCTGAGGCTGTGGGACTGGCAGGTGATAGAGATTTGTCCTGACTGTGGGCCAGGCAGGAAAACCCTAGCTACATCTTGCTGTGGGTTGCGCATGTGATTCAGGTAGTATGGTACTTGCCCAGCATGCATGAAGCCCTGGGTTAGATTCCCAGCATTGCATAAGCCAGGCATGATGGCACAGGACTCCACTTCCAGCTCTCAGGAGGCAGAGGCAGGAGGATCAGTAACAGGCGCAAGGCCATCCTTGGCTACACGGGGAGTTCACAGCCAACTTAAGTTATGTGAGGCCCTGCAACAAACGAATGAATGAAATCTTGCTCTGGCCAGCATTGGGGGAGGTACGGATAAGTCCAGGGTTTTGTGCAAAGCGGGTCCTTATGATTTTAACTGAAGTCGTGACTGGACCACAGAGGAGAAATGTAGGATGGAAAAGAGATAAAATTGTGAATAAGTTGCTTTGCAAAGCACTGCATAAAATTATAAATTTCTTATAGTGAGTATCCAAGCAATATATTATAAAATTCATTAAAAAATATCATCTGGGGGCTGGAGAGATGGCTCAGTGGTTAAGAGCACTGGCTGCTCTCCCAGAGGACCCAGGTTCAATTCAACATGGCAGTTCACAACTGTCTATAACTCCAGTTCCAAGGGATCTGACACTCTCACACATGTATGCAGGCAAAACACCATATTATTTGGCCTAAAAAAAAATTGTTTTAGAAATTCACTCCTAGAAGATGTTTAGGAAAAGTCTAGTGTTTTCAGTATTGTTTCTAAAAGCAAAGAAAATGTAGAAATCCTAATCATTAGAAAAATGCTGGGGTTGGGGATTTAGCTCAGTGGTAGAGCGCTTGCCTAGCAAGTGCAAGGCCCTGGGTTCGATCCTCAGCTCCGAGAAAGAAAGGAAGGAAGGAAGGAAGGAAGGAAGGAAGGAAGGAAGGAAGGAAGGAAGGAAGGAAGGAAGAAAAATGCTTTCTTGAGTAGAGCTGTTAATAGCATGAAGTATCAGTGACCATTAAAATGGTAATTGTGAAATCTATAAACACAAGGAATGTTCTATATATTTTAAAACACAGTAAGTGGGATAAAGAGGATATTGAAACTTGCACACGATTATTACTATAAACTATCATATGTACATTGACAAGAAATCAAATTGAACACACAGAAGCAAGGGTTATGTAGGGTGAGATTACAAACGGGTGTGTTTGCTTTCTCCCAAAAGTGCTCCAAGATGGCTTCTGGACAGGTAGAGGACGCATGCTTTCCCCATTTCTCCTGCTCAGCAGAAGTGAAAACCTTGAACATTTTCTACAAGAAAACACGAGAGAGAGAGAGAGAGAGAGAGAGAGAGAGAGAGAGAGAGAGAGAGAGAGAGAGAGAAGGCAGAGCCACCTGGAGACCCATGGGATGACTCCATGGTGAGCTCTAAGGATTTTACTTTTCACCTCATATATTTCAGACCTGGAACTGAAGAAGCCAACTGCCTCCCAAATACCAACAGGCACAGGCAAAACAAAAACAAAAAAAAAACATACACAGTCATGGTAGCTTCTGCCTTTAATCTCAGCAGAGTCAGGAGGATTTCCATGAGCTCCAGGCCAGAGATACATAGTGTGACTGTATCTCAAAAAAAAAAAATTTTTTTTTAAAGACACCCCAACAAATTCCTCCTCTCCAGCATAGGCAACAGGGAAGGAGAAAGCTAGAAAGATAAAAATCTTTGTGACCACTTAGAGCAGCGTTTTTTTCAACCTGCGGGTCTCGACCCCTTTTAGAGTCAATCAACTCTTTCACAGGCGTCATCGAAGACCATCCCGCCTATCAGATATCTGCATTCCGATTCATAACAGTTGCAAATTTGCAGTTATGAAGTAGCAATGAAAATCACTTTATGACTGGGAGAGTCAGCACAACGTGAGGAACTGTATTAAAGGGTGGCAGCCTCGGGAAGGTTGAGAACGACGGACTTAGACAGTGGCCCTTGATTCCAGCCCACAGCACAGAAAAAGCAAGACCCACTCTCCCTCACACAGGCAAGAGCTAAGTGAAGCCTAAACTCCCAGCCTTCCCAGGCCTGGTCAAGGCTCCTCAAAACCCCTCCAGGGTGCTATGAGAGAAAAATCGAACTGAGTACTAGTCCTCAGCTAGAGTAAAAAGACTCAAGCCCCAGGAATCCACCTGTCTCTGCCTCCCCAGCGCCAGGATTATCCGGCCACCATCCTTGACTTTTTCCATGCACTCCAGGGATGGCACTCAGGCAGTACTGTGTGCCGGGCAAGCCCAGTACCTGCTGAGGCTGCTATTTTGTGAAAGAAAATTCTGCATCAGTGCTGGCCTCTGTCAGGACGTTGTGGTAGCATCAGGAAGAGTGAGCCAGGCTGGTGACCGGAGGGGAAACAGTGCCTGTGGACTTGGGCTGAGGTAGAGAGGGGTCCTCAGTCCCCATCAGGCTCAGGATGGTTGGTTAGCGGTCCCCCAGGACTGCTGTGCACGGAGCCTGGATGGTTGTCGCTGAGCACAGTCCGAGTGCCTCCCCAGATGAAGTCGCCGCTGGAATCCAGTGCTGTTTTTTTAACCCTAACAAGATCTGTCATTAAATGTGACTGAAGCTAGCCCCTGTTTCTTTTCCTCCCAGCCTCACTAATGGGGGTCAAAGGTCATGTCAGCCTTCACCACAGGCTCCCGGGGCTCTGGCTTTTGTTTCCTGGGCCTCCTGGTGAGGATGGACAAACAGCTTCGTGGCCCTTGGAAAACACACAAGAAAGCAGCAAACCGTGATATTTAACAAACAGCCCCCTCCCTCCGAGGGCGGTCAGCTACAACCACTTGGAGAGAGTTCAGCTCTGTGTGCACACAGACAACCCTGAAGAAGGAGAAATGGAATCTTTTAACCACACAGACTGCATTCTTTACACAGACAACTTTCTTCATGAAGAAACAGCTTTCCTTCCTCATTTCGGGGGCGGGCGGGGGGGGGGGAGCCCCTTTCTGAGTACCAGGCACAATACCCATTTTTGAGTGAAACTGGTCCCTGGTCTTTTCACAAACACTTCTTCTGTGTTGTTTTCCAGCAACGGGATCTAGTTGGACAGGCAGCAAATGTTTCTCACTTGCTTCCTTGGCAATTAGCGATGTAAATATATATGTCAGAGATGCATTCCACAGCCAGGTACCAACACCAAAACAGCAAGACCTTGGCAGCCCAAGTTAGCTTTTTTTTTCTTTTCTTTTTTTTATCTGAGATGTGCGTGCACATTTCTCTGAAGAAACGTCAGTAGGTCAGGCCAAGCCCCATGTTCCCTGCCCTCGCAACTTAGAAAACCATGGGTCTGAGGATAGTGAGTTTGGGTAGGGGCACCCCTCCTTTCAAACAAACGTAAACATGACTCAGAGTGTTGATTTAAACCTTGAAGTGCTTTGACATAAACCAAACAGGAAGCCAGAGCTTGGCCTGATCAGCAACGCCGCTGTTGGGAGGGCCCCGTTGGTCAGAGGGTGAAGTCTACCTTAGCCTGGCAGCTTTCTCCAAGCTCCGCAACATGAGGAATCCCTCTCTCTTCTAACCCTATCCTATCCACCCCCCCACTCCTTAACACCCATCCCCCTCCCCGCCCCAACCTGCTCTCACCCAGTGAGAGTTCCTGCTCTCTACCCGTCCTTATCCGAAGAGTGTCTCTGGGCCTGGAGGACTGACCTTATCTGAAAGCTGTCTCTAAGCCTGGATGCCTGCTTTAGCTTTAGCGTGACCCTTGGCACAGTTTCCCGCCAGAAACCTTTCCCCTGCTGCACATATGGTCACTAAACCTTGTCCTAGAAGCTTTGCTCTAGGACCCTGTTGCCACGAACCCAGCCTTATGATAGGAGCGTGCCACTTAATGCAAACTGGGGTTTGTCCCCAGGCTTCCCAACCCTCTGTATTCTCTATACTCTGGAACAAAGCTGAGCTGATTCACTGACGTCATCCCCACTTCGGCTCCCTCCACCCTCCCAGACCAGTGCAGCCAGTGATCCCGAGGAAGAAGCAGAACCATATCCATCCCAATGCAGCCAATGATCCCGAGGCAGAAGCAGAACCATATCCATCCCAATGCCACCAGTGATCCCCAGGAAGAAGCAGAACCACATCCATCCCAATGCCGCTGTCTCCCCCCAGGAGTACATACACCCTGGAGAGGCTCTGTAGAGCACAGGGCTGGAACCACAGCTCTGTCAGATGTCTAGAATTAGTCGCCTGAAGACCTGGATACCTAATGGACTGCTCCAAAAAAACCTCCATCAGCTTTGTCATCTGGGAAATATGACTCCCTGATTACACCTCCCCAAAGACGCAACTACTGACAGCTCATGCGACCACCCCTGCTGTGCGGGGGCCACCGATCGCAGTGATTGTCCTTTTACCAAATAACTTTATTAATGTAGATCGCACACTTTTGTAAATTCACTGTGGAAAGTTCACAACCCGTGTTGGAGAATTTCCACACAGCTGTGCAACCACTGCCGGGGCGATCATTAGAACATTGAAACACAGGCCACACTCCCTAGCAGTCCTCATGCCTCCCCACCTCGCACTCAGCCACTCACTTCATCTTTGCGCAGAATTTGCATGTCCTAGGCATTTTATATGAATGGAAATACATATATGAGCATAGGAGTCTTCCCTCCCCCCCCCCCCCCGCTCCTGTCTTTTGATAAGCATCACATTGTAAAGGTTCGTCGCTATTTCATTTCTTCTTGTGAGAGCATAACACTTCATCTAATGAATACACCGCTACTATATTGTGTTTATCCACTCATCAGTTAATGGGTATTCGAGTTGTTTCTGTCTTGGGGTTATAATGCATAATGCTGCAATAAACATTCATATACAAAGTTTTGGGTTTCTTTTAAACTAGGGGTGCAGCACCTTGGACTGAAAAAGCCCATGTTCTCTCATGTGATATTTTCCTGTGATATTCCAACACACAGGTTAGAACCTGCCGGCAACTGAGGAACCATCAACCACATTTCTTCCAAGGAATAGCCAAGCTCCGCAGCCCCTCAAAACACAGCAATGGAGGCATGCAAGTCTAAATTTGAAAGAGAAATACTCCAATGGGTCACGATAGCCACATGCAACAAAAATCTGATTTGCTTTCAAAAAGAAAACTGTGTGTACTGTATTTCCCGACAAATCTGTCTAAATCTGGAGGTGTTTGAAAAACTCTCAAAACATCTTACTTCCCAGGAAAGCAAACTGAAAGTGAAAGTTGCTTAGTTTCCTCTTATTTCTTAGATTCGGTTCTACCTCCCACCCCCAGCTGTCAACCTTCACGCCATTCTTCAAACAGCCAGACAACAGTTAGGAGAGATTTCTCAGAACAGGTAGGGAATGTGGAGTCCGTCACTCCGGGGGGGATCTGGGCTGTTTCTAAGTTTGTGGTTTGTGTCACTGTGTTTAAAGCAGAGGTTATTAGGCACTAATGTTGCATAGGCTTGCTAAATGTTCTGCATTTGCCAGCCGCACAGCCAGATGTGGACCACATCAGGAGAAACATGCATGACCGCGTTTTTCCAAAGCTAAATTCTAATATATGGGGGAGAAAATTGCATCTGTGTGGGGCCAGAACAACCTCCCTCAATGCTAATCCTGTCAACTTGTGTTCTCCCCACACAAGAAACCCGGCAGTAAGGACCCTAACCCTCCCCAAACATCCCTACCTCTAGTCTCTTTGCCGACCTATTTTTCTTGAGTGTCAGAAGTTAGTCTTATACCATTCAAAACCTTGTTCAAAGCCCTAGATTTCTAAAGAGCTGTCCCTTTGAACCTTCTCCTCCTTGACTATGTGGACTTCTTTGCAGTTATCCATCACTGATACCACTATTTCCCTTCTAACTGGAAAGTCGCAAACATCAAATTCGTGGCCCCCCCAGAAGCCAATGTGTGGCATAAGCTGTTCTTCCTCCCTCCCACTCCAGCTGTCCATCTCTTCATCCTGCTTTGCTTTTTCCATCCATGTTTGCTTTAATTGATTTAGTTTTACATCATAGCATGGGTTCCTTTGGGGCCAGAGTGTCAATGGAATTTTTTTTTTCTATCTAAGCATAAATTTGTCTCCTAGCACATATCCTTTGTAAAAAGCTAAACTTGCCGGGCAGTTGGTGGAGCACACCTTTAATCCCAGCACTCGGGAAGCAGAGGCAGGTGGATCTCTGTGAGTTCGAGGCCAGCCTGGTCTACAGAGTGAATTCCAGGAAAGGCGCAAAGCTACACAGAGAAACCCTGTCTCGAAAAACAAAAAAAAAAAACAAACAAACAAAAAAAAAGCTAAAGCTAAACTCTCTCTACTTTACATGCTCCTCCTAATTGGAGGAAAAGACCCCAGAAGCAAGCTATCATATTCCATGCTGGATTCTGAAGCTGACACTTCTTATTCCTTCTCTTATATTGAGAGCAAACACAAAAGACTCTTCCTTCATAATGTGTGCATTTCAAAATCATCGCTCTCTATATGAAGAACCATATAACCAGAAAGATTAAACAGATGATGTAGTGCTACCCACATAATAAGGCAGAGTCAAGACTTAGACTCAGGCCAAACCCTGTGACTATGTAGCGTGTAGAGTGTATAACAGTTTGTTGTGTTCTAATTGATTGTTGGAGTATGACCAGAACATAGTGGTCCAGGATTGAATGAAATTCTAGAAGCAAAACCATCAAAACTGAGCTTGCAACATTGGTACAAACAGTTTTCATAAGACACTAAAGAGATGCTCAATGGGTCTATCTGAGAAAGACAAGACAGACCTCTTAAGTGATGAAAACACTCAGAGTTTAGGGTAAACATAGCACTAGAAGAAGTTCCATGTGTTTATTTACAAGTTAGATAATAAGGAAGAGTGGATGAGCACACAGTTTGGTCATACGGGTCCAGGGAAGACTGATCCAGCTGTGGAACCATCATCATTATTCTGGACCACCCGCCTTGGGTGTCAACAAGACTAGCCCTGTGATTATCTCCAACCCCAACTGTTCTGGAAAAAAAAAAAAACGGGACAGATAATATGGGACTTTTCAAGCCAGAGTGGTAATCTATATTCACTAAGAATGTTCACACAAGCTCTCTCCATGAAACAGCTTCCCCCAGCTTCCTTGGGTTTCATGCTGAAAACATCCATCACATGATGGAGCAATGTAACTGCATATGCCTTCCCTCTAGGTCATCAGTTATTCCAGAAGCATGCCAATATTTCAGAAATATTTCACAAATGTCCCTTCTCTCCCCCTAAAGTTTGGATTCAAGTCCGATGAAAAGCTACACAGAATAACTGAGGAACTTGGGTAGTGGTTCTCGATTTACACCAAGGGCAAAGACTTCAAAACAAAGCACTCTTAGAAAGGAGTGAAAATCATGACATACTGTAAAGTTGAAATCATGGAAGTGGCTGCTGCATGGGCAGAGACATAGATGAATGCCCAACAGGCAAACTAAAGGACTAGAAACAGAGAAAGAGAGGCAGGGGCATGGGAGGGTGGCTGAGAACCCCTGCAGGTAACTCAGAAAGCAAGAAGTCCCCAACAAATGCTGCTGGGCCACTGGTCACTACATGGGCAAAACGTATGACAAAACTAAGCCCTGCTTCACACCACACAGGAAATTCAAATCCTTCCCCCTTAACCCTTAGCACTTAGACATAAGAGGCAAAATGGTAACGCTATTTAAGGTTATCCAGGAGAACTTCAAGATGGTGAAGGTTTCTTAAAGAGACACCAGTACTAACTGTGGGGAAAAAGTGGCCATAGTCAAACTGAGAATTTTGTTTGTTTGTAAAGATTTATTTATACTGATTTTCATGTGTGTGTTTGCCTGTGTATATGTATGCGCACTCCTTGCATGACTGGTGTCTGCAGTGGCCAGAAGAGGGTGCCCCATTTCCCAGAACTGGAGTTAACAATTATGAGCAGCTGTGTGGGTGCTGGGAACCAAAAGTGGGTCCTCTGTGAGGGCAGCAAGAGCTTTTAACCACTGAGCTATCTCTCCAGCCCTGACAATTTTTGTATAACAATAGACTCCATGAAAAAAAAATGATTAAAAAAAAACACCAGCCAGGAGAAGATATTTGCAATATATATAAAACCCATAACCTGCCGGTAGAAGGTTACTTTCTGAAAAATCTCTTCTAACTCCAACAAATAAGTCAGTAAGTACAAAACCAAACCATCCAAAAAAGAATAGTACACACACACACACACACACACACACACACACACACACACACACGGGGGTGGAGGGCCTTAGAGCATGAAACATGAATGGTTGTACATACACAAATAATATCAGGCTCCTTAACAACAGGGAGTTACTAAGTAAGACACCAATGAATGTCATTTTTCACCCACATTTTCACTGGATTGGCAAAAATCAAGAAGTATGACCACACCAAGAGTTTGACACAATTGTGAGTCAACTGCAATTTTTAGACACTGTTAGTGGAAGTTGATATAACCAGAAGAGGCTGAGCGTTCACATATCTGTTGCCTAACAGTCCTACCCTAGAGACACACTTGTGCATGTGCACAAGATTTATGTAATGCTGTACTGCTAGGAGAAGTTCGTGCTAAGTCATTTTGATACCAAGGACTTAGAGAAAGAAGGCTTAGAATGCTATCAGCTGCTAGGGGACTAGAGAAGATGAACTAAGGAGGAAAGCCATCAGCTAACGTGACCGTGCTGAGGAACCCTGAGGGAAGGCTCACAAGCACGGCTGTTGCTCCTGGGCTCTATTGTTTAACTGTGAGACTCTCACACAGTTTTTTGCATATATTTTTGCATATATTAACTATGGTACGAGAATTTAAATAATGGAGGAAATCAGGTGTCCAGTCTCCTCTGAGAACATGAAAGAATTAATCCAGTTACCTATGATTCTTCTCGGGCTCACAGATTCTCTGACATAGAACGTGAGGGGCAGTGCAAGCAATGGGACCATCCACACCCTTTGCTAATTAAGCAGCTGGGGGAATTCTGACAGAGAGGTAACTGTTCTGTAATTTCCTGGCAGAGTCAGAAGCCAAACCCAGATCTTCCAACATTCTTTCCTGATACCAACCCTGAGTGCGTCTTTTGCCCAGCAGATGATAAAAAGAAGTTTCCATCCTTCTTTATCTTTGTGTCACCCAGACCTGGCATGGGACCTAACAAATTGCTAGTCCCCAGGGGTATCTGCCTCCTGAATATGATGGTATTCTTGGTGGCTTGATCACAAGGTTTCTCCACAGTAGTTTAAAAAAAAAAAAAAAAAAAAAAAGTGTTTCTGTTTCCTGGCTCCGTGTCCTCAGACCAAACAAAGCCTCCCAGAGCCCAGGCAGAAACCACAGCAGAAGTGTCATTAGTGGGCACGGCCAGAAGTCACATGTGTGGGCACTCAGAAGGAGAGATCTGTGAGGAGAAAAAGTGGAGAGTGTTGGGTTTTTTTTTTTTGCGGTGCTCTTGCCCCCAAGGAAAAGTCATGACACATGAGAGAATCCATTAACAAGAGTTTTATCAAGGCAAAGAGAAAGGGATAGATGTGATCAGTGTTGGTTAAGCGGTGGTGCTCATGGCTGGGTGGTGGCCATGCCAACAAAAGAGAGCATTGGATATTGTGGTGGCGGAAGAATCGTGAGCCATGGTTACCTTCCTAGGGCTTTATTGGGAGAGAGAGGGAGAGAGAGAGAGAATACAGAAGGAGAGAGTGTGGAAAGAGAGGGCACGCCTGCTTTTTAGGCTGGGACTCCATCACAGGCTGGTGACATAATTAAGGACATAATCCTTACAATCAGGCCTGTGGAAAGATACATGCGAGAAAGAGACTGGGAGAACATGGCACCTTATAAAGGCCAGGTTGCACCTGCGCACACAGTCCCACACACAGAGATCACACGGTCACATCCGCACAACTATGTGACCACATAACCATGGGGCACGGGTCACTAGACAGAGTCATCTAAGTGTCCCGCCAGGCATGAGCAACCATGGGGCAACCATGGTTGGAATTCCTATCAGAGAGCCCTGAGCACTGGGCAACGCTTGACAACTGATCCCAGAAGACCAGCCTAGAGTGACTGGCTTCTTTAGCTAAAGGTACAGGTAGATGCAGGGGAGGGGAGCGAGGCGCAGTGAATGTGTCTTTGTTGTGAAGGAAGCAGCCAGAATCTGTGATTCAGCTATAGAATGAGAAGAGTGTACAGTTTCTCTTCCATTCCCTCTGTATAATAGGTTCACAGGGCTCTGATTATGACGCTGAGTCCCTGGGAGCATTACACTTTCCATGGGAACTTTACAGCTTCCCTGGGAACGTTACAGTTTCCAAGTCATTTCATGAACTGCGTCCTGAACCTGAGGCTTCCAACATGTCCGATTCCTATGGTCAGAATGTCCTTGGAGATATCATTGTTCCTTCACTCTTCCTGTTTCTAGACCTTCCCTGTCACAGAGAGAATGAGCTAGGACAGCAGTGGTGGGGGTCTGTGACTGCCTCCTTGAGCAAATCCTATCTGGAATAGGCTCTGAATTCTTAGCCCTGGAGCTGTCCTCCCCCAGGGGTAAGGGTGTCACTTGTATTTTCTGAGATGGGATTGCCCAAGGTGGGCAAAGTCTGGATGGTCGTACCTGTTGGGGGATATTCAATCACATTGTGAACCCCGAGTTTGCATTTGCATTGGTTAAATAAAATTAACCTTGGGTCAGGAGGCTGAGAGCTGACAGGAAGCAATTATAAAGCATCAGAGGGCATCTGGGAGATAGACAGATGCACAGGAAGTAGTAGGGGGGATGTGGAATGGTGCCACGTTTTTGTGTGTGTTGGCAGAGTGGAAGGACAGGCTTTTTCAGAGACGCCACCAAGGGGAGAAGGTCGGCTAGTTGCTGCTCAGCCCCTCTGAGCTAGCAGGTTTTTACCCCAGCCTTTGAATCATGAGTCTTATTTATAAATAGACCAATAGCGATTTAGTCAAAGCTACCTTTAGCGGCAGCAACAGGGCCAGTGCCTGCAGGAACAGAATTCCCTCCCACCAGGCTGTGGCCTGGACAGCTGAGCCACCGCCAGAGAAGCAGGCCAGTAACTGCAGAGTCGAAATTGCTGGCTCAAAGCAGTGGATTGTGGGCTAGAGAGATGGCTCAGCAGTTAAGAGCACTGGCTGCTCTTCCAGAGGTCTTGAGTTCAATTCCCAGCAACCACATGGTGGCTCACAACCATCTATAATGGTATCTGATGCCCTCTTCTGGCAAGCAGGTGTACATGCAGATACAGCACTCACATATATATATAATAAAAAAATATATAGATTAAAGCATAGCCACTAAGCCGAAGATAAAACAGATACCCACAAAACATTCAGTATCTCTCTTCTTCCTTATAGAATGCAACAATTAGGGGAAAAAACCTAAAGTAATATCTGTCTCTTCCATCTTTTTTATTTACTTATTTATTTACTTTTGGCTCTTTTGAGACAGCATCTCAATGTAATTCAGGCTGACCTCGAACTCATGAAGTAGCTAAGGATGATCTTGAACTCCTGATTTTCTCACTTCTACCTACAGAAGTGTGCCGCAACGCCAAGCTCCTCCATGTTTTTGTTTGTTTGTCTGATTTTAACAAAGGGGCTGTTGCAGATAAATTAATTTTCCAGAAACATGAAGGCTAAGTTACCCTCTATTATTTTATTATTAGCCAGTGACCACCAGCTGAGTAGTATCCCTGCCATCATGATCATAAACAAACCTTTGAACACAGGCACTATATTATATATCTATTGTCATCCAAGGACAGTGTCCCGACTAATACAGAAAGCACAGGTTTAAATTCTTTTTGATTGACATCATATCAGGAACAAAAACAACTTAAACAATTTTTAAAGAATATGGAATCAAACTGTAGCTCCCCTGTTTGAGAAATTACGGTGTGAATAGCCAACATGTCAAGGTTTGAAGTCTCTGAACTAATCATTGGTCTTGCCTTAAATACCTACTCAACACATGTTGCCTAATAAATATTTCTATTATACAGACTTACTCTTCACGATCTGTTCTGAGGGACAAAATTTTTAAGTGAAAAGCAAAAATGTATACCTCTCAATTTTCTCCTAAACCAAATGATCAAAAAGCTAGGGTAGGACTGTGGAGCTGGCTGTGGTCAAAGTGCCTGCCATGCACACACGAGGACCTGTGATCAACCTTCCAGGACCCACAGTTCACAAAAAGCTGCATGTGATGGCCTACACTTGTAATATTCGCACCGCGGTTGGAGATGGAAGATGGGACTTGCTGGCCAGCCAGTCTCGCTGAGTCAGCACGTTCAAGGTTCAGAGGGAGACCTGTGTCAAAACAAGGTCAGAGCAACTGAGGGAGATATCTGACGTTGACTTCTGTCCTCTACATGTGCACACACACACACACACACACACACACACACACACACGCACACACGGGAGTGTTACTGCATGAAGATCAAACAGTCCATTGACTTGCAAGGTACTTGTATGCTTCAAAGACAATTTCTGTATAAAAAGTCACTTGTGTTTAGGAGTTTACATTCAGACTCAGGCAATCACCAATGTGTTTTTCCTCCACAGGGCTCTGCAGAGAAATAATGCAGGGTCTCTTGAGGGTGACAGAGAGCTAGAAGAGGGTCAAAGAGAGAAATCAGAATGTCTTAAGTTGGTGTATGAAATTGTCAAAGATCAAAATTCATTCATTAAAAAACTGACCAAAAAAAAAAAAAAAAAAAAAAACCGAAAAGAAAAGGGGAAAAAGAGGACAGGGCTCACAACAGTGTTTGGCTGTATGAAGGACAAGTCCCTCACAGGGCAGATTAGCTAGCATTCCTCCATCCCCAGGAAGGCCACAACACCCCTAGAATGTCAGCTAATCATTGTGAAAGTGAAAAGGATCCAAATTCTCACAACACCCCCCTTTGGGGGATAATAGAACTCCCATGGGAAGCCTTTGTGAGAAAGTCTCACCCAAGGGCTTAATTCACTTCCGAAGGCGGGTCCCGGGGTGCTGCAGCCCTCCTGCATGGGTGTGAGCATGGGCAAACTGCCATGGGGATGCGTTTAGACAAATTGTAGGGCTTGGAGCTGGCTCCAGATCAGACAGGGCGCTCGCTACACCCCATGTCTCTCACCCTTGCAAAGAAAGATTTTTATATCACTGAATCATCCTCACACAAGAAGCCAGGAGGGGAGCATTCTCACGGTCGGGGCCTCCTCAGTGAAGCTTGTCTTCTCGGGGCCACCACAGCACTGGGTGATGGAGGCCATTCCCAAGTGGATCTTAGCAGAATCAACAGCCAGTGTGAGTGACAGGACCCTCCCACTGAGAAGTTCCTTTTCATTGTCTAAGGAAAGCTAAGTGTCCCAGAGAACTGTCTCACTGGCAGATGGAGCTGAGAAGAGAGACCCTTGAATCCTGATAAGAAAGGAGAGATTGAGAGGCAGGAGGATGCTATGGATCGGACTATCAAATTTCAGAGCCTCGCTGGCATCCTGAGGGTGAAGGCTGCTTGCTTTATATTGGTGTTTCACTGGCAAATATGGGTGGCCAGGGAGAAAGGGATGGCTGGCGCTAATGAAAGCCTGCATAAGGATGCAGCAATCTTAAGAATCCGGCACTCTGAAGTACCCACAGGGAATTAACTATGTGGTAACTGGTAACTCTGATAGCCTAATTGAATGGAGGTCATAGATGTCAAAAATTCAAATGTCTCTTCTGACAATCACATAAAGGTCTCCATGACCTCAGAAAGGCAGAGATACAGGTCTTTGATGGAGAAATAGCTTTGAGGTACCTCTGCCTTTTTTCTTTTAAGATTTATTTATTTATGAGTATGGGTGTTTGCCTGTGTGTATGTCTGTTCACCATGTGTGTGCTTGGTGGCCACAGAGGCCAAGAAAGGGCCTCAGACTCCCTGGAACTGGAGCTACAGTGGTTAGGTGGGTGCTGGGAACCAAATGAGGATCCTTTGCTGGAGCAGCAAGTAGTGTTAGCCAGTGAGCCATCTCCCCAGTCCCAGGAGCCTGTGACCTTAATGTCCTGCTTCTGGAGTCAATCAAACAAGATTCTTTATCCAGGAGTAGATGCCAACCAGTGTTTCTGTTCCCAGCTCAAGCACAGGTGTTCCTTGAATTTCTTTCCAAAATCTGTTTGTCTGTCTGTTTATCTATTCATCTATCCATCCACCCATCCATCCATCTAGGGTCAGCTGAATTCCTGCTTTATATTTCTGTGGCCCGAGGCATCATCCATCCATCCATCTATGTATCTATGTATGTATATATGTATGTATGTATCTATCTATCTATCTATCTATCTATCCTCTCTGTCTGCCTCTTCCTATCCACCATGAGATGAGTAAGCTCTGCCATATGCTCCCTCCACCATGAAAGGCTACCACACAGTTGGCCCAGAAACAACAGAGCAGGCCATGCCGAGCCCTCTGAAACCATGGGATGAAATCAAATCCTTCTTCCCTGAAACTGTCCTGTCAGATGTTTGTGGTCACGGTGACGCAACAAGTGGGTAAGTGTATTATCAAAGTGTCTCCCCAAGTGGCAGGATGAATATGCACCCTACCAGAAATCCCCATTGCTCTGTGGCCTCAACGTTTGCCAGCAGGTTTTGGAGTCTGGCCATTACAATGCACGGGCAGTAGTAGCTCATTGTTTTAATGCTGTGCTTTTTTATACTAGACTAGAACGTTTTTCTAGAAACTGCACGTGTTTTCTTGTTTCCTTCTTTCTTCTAATTTCTTTGGATGTTGTGAGATCCCGTGATGACTCCTGTCTTCCTTAGGGTTGCTATTGCTGTGATGAAACACCATGACCAAAAGTAAGTTGAGAGAAGGGGGTTATTTGGCTTACACGTTCATATCATTGTTCATCGTTGAAAGGAGTCAGGACAGGAACTCAAACAGGGTCAGAATCTCGAGGCAGGAGCTGGTGCAGAGGCCATGGGAGGGTGCTACTGACTGACCTGCTTCCCCGCTGGCTGGCTCAGCCTGCTTTCTTACAGAATCCAGAGCCACCAGCCCAGGGATGGCGCCACCCACCAAGGGCTGGGCCATCTCCCATCAATCACTAATTAAAAAAATACTTTACAGACAGATGTTAGGGAGGCATTTTCTTAATTAAGTTCCCTCCTTTCAGACAGCTCTAGCTTGTGTCAAATTGACATAAAACTAGCCAGGACAAGGATCTACCCTCCTCCTTTTCCTTCTTTGGTATCTTCCCCAACTCCCAGGCTGTCTGAACAGCTATCTTTTTTACTTCTTCACCTTAAGCCAACATTCTTTTATGTGTATTGGCTTTTTTGTTTGTTTGTTTGCATTCATGTCTTTGTGAGGGTGTCAGATCCCCTGGAACTAGAGTTACAGGCAGTTCTGAGCTGCCATATGGGTGCTGGGAATTGAACCTGGGTCCTCTGGAAGAGCAGCCAGTGCTCTTAATCACTGAGCCATCTCTCCAGCCCAAGCCATCATTCTTTTTTTGTTTGTTTGTTTGTTTGTTTTTCGAGACAGGGTTTCTCTGTGTAGCTTTGCGCCTTTCCTGGAACTCACTCTCTAGCCCAGGCTGGCCTCGAACTCACAGAGATCCGCCTGCCTCTGCCTCCCGCGTGCTGGGATTAAAGCGTGTGCGGTGGTGGTACCGCCGCCGCCGCCGCCGCCGCCGCCGCCGCCACCACCACCACCTAGCTTCAAGCCAACATTCTTAAATGTTTCTATACTGTTCTCTGACCTCATCATGATATACTGTCCTTAATGTCCCACCTCATGGTCAAACCATGGCCTCTGTAGTGGTGCTCCCCATCTCCACCCCCACCCCCACCCCCACCCCCAGTAAATTTCATTGTCTGGTTTTTTTAAGGACTTTAGAGATTACTTAGCACTGTCCCTTCAGCAGACAAAGGAAATGAAGCTGAAAAACGAAGCTGGCTGGCTCAGGAAGCTGAAACAGAAGATCTGTTTGGGAGGCACTGTCTCGTGTTCATACCTCTCAGTGAACTAGGTTTCATGGAAACAGGCTAAATCCGTACAGAGCCCAGGTTCCCCAACACCTCCTCTCCCTGCTCAATGACCATCTGGGGTTTCCTAGAACCCACCTGATCTCTAACACTGGAGAGAAGTGGGGCCAACCACCCAACATACTTGACAGCTGCTACGCATTTGAAGTCCATGGCCACCATCATGAGTTTCCCTCACTGTGTGTTCTTCCCACACCTGCTGTGAATGTTACGGCTCTGAGGGGAGAGGTATCCTGGTAGTCGGAAGCCAGGGAATACCTGTAGCTCTGAAAGGAAAGGTAACCCAATAGACTTGTTATAGTTCTGTTCTAGTAGGGGATGGTTTCCCCAGCACAGTGTTACCGTCCTTGCTCTGGGAAAGTTTTCCCTAATGCAACCTAATTTTTCCCTAATAACAACCCTGCTCCTGCAAGGGAGGGTTTCCCCAGCCAAGATGTTACAGCTCGGCTCTGCTCTGCTCTGGAGAAGTGTTACAGCTCTGCTCAGCTTCTCCTGAGTGTAACAATTCTGCTCCAGCAAGGGCAAGTTTCCCAGAATCAGTGCTACAGTTCTGCTCTGTTCCAGCGCCACTCCACGCCAAGGAGAGCTGTTACAGCTCTGCTCTGCTCCAGTGAAAGTTGTTACATCTCTGTTCCACTCCTCTCTGGAGAAAGAGCATCCTTACAACAAACCTCACTCAAGAGACTTATTGGGAGAGAGGAATCCAGGAGAGTGGCTGTCTCTGCCAGGGTGGAAAAAGGTCTACCCCAAAATGAACTGGTCCAGGCCTTACATACAGGGTTTCTTAGGGGTGGAGCTTTTCAGGGTGAAGATTTTCAAGCTGGGGATTGGTAGGATCTTAATTCCTAAGCTTGGTTGGTTTCATGCTCAGGGATTGGTTGGTTTTCATGCTCAGGGATTGGTTGGATTTCAAGTCCTGAATTGGTTAGGGGCAGGGTGTGTTTCCTTGGCTCTGGTCTCAGGGACAGGGTGTTCTTTCACTGGCAGCAGTGAAACAGGAGCCTACACACTGACGATGTCTGTCAGCCCGGGCCACCTAGAGGGGCTTTCTAAAGACAAGTGTTCTATTCCTGGGAACATTCTGCTTCTAAGAAGCCCAAGGGCCCTTAGGAATTTGGAACAAGAGGCATAAGGGGTGGGATTTAGAGAAAAGCAGGGAATCCTGATGCAGGGCCTGAATCTCCCTTCCTATGGAAACACCATGGCAGGGGAGAAAATAGGGTGCTAAAGAAAAGGGGGCATTGCAAGGGGGAGGGGAATCAGAGCTGACCAAGGCATATTGTATGCATGCGTGAAATTGTGAAGTAATGAAACAGAGACTATCAAAACTAAAACGTCACAAGAAACCTCTTATGTGTCATTGATGCATGCTAATAAAAATATTTTAGGCCGGGCGGTGGTGGCGCACGCCTTTAATCCCAGCACTCGGGAGGCAGAGTCAGGCGGATCTTTGTGAGTTCGAGGCCAACCTGGTCTACCAAGTGAGTTCCAGGAAAGGCGCAAAGCTACACAGAGAAACCCTGTCTCGAAAAACAAAAACAAAAAAAACAAAAAAAAAAATTTTAAAAAGAGAGTTCTAGAAATGAATTAGTAAAGATATATGTCTTCCCATGGCTCTGATAAAATGCTTGCTGGGAGGATGCTAAGAATTCTATTCCAAGGCAATTCATTCAATAACATGTAACAAACTCTTCTGCCAACACATCATGCCATCTGATAGCCCAGCCAGCAGCACACATACATACATACACACACACACACACACACACACACACAAACACACACACACACACACACACATGCACACACTCAGCACATACACGGCACATGTACAAATCAACACACTCACACATGCACACACTCAGCACACACACTCACATACATAGCACATGTACAAAAGAAAATACACATTCACACATGCGCACGCACGCACACACATAGCACACTTATACATGAACACACACACAAACACATAATTTATTTTCACTTCTGAAGGGAAGGAGGAGAAAGTAGGCTCTTCTCCTCCAATCACAGGGAGATGGTTTTACCTTCCTCTGTTGCCCAGGGCCTTCCCAAAGCACAGCATAGCCACGTGTGCAGTTTTGAAAGGACACCATGTTCCCAACTATGGTGCTGACCTCACTCCACCCCACCTTCCCTCCGCCCATATGAAAGCACCCAAAGGACATTTTCTATGAATGATACGTCTTCTGAGACTTCTTCAGATTGCCTGGAAAATATTCCTGTTTGAATCAAAGACCGTGTCCTTAGCACAAACCACAGCTGACCATGGTGTCTACAGAAGAGCTGCATGGTGGCGGGGGGGCGGGGCCTCTCACTCGAGGTCCACCCACCTTCTCCAGCTGTCAGGGTGCCAGAGGTTTCTTGGAGAAGCACATTCCAGATGATCACCAGTAGCAGGTTTTTTAAAGTGAAGTGCAGTGACCTACCTTCTTGCTTCCTCCCTACAGGCAATTGCAGGTACTTACTACCCCTCACCCTCAAGCCCTCGACCATCAACTTCCACACAGTGTTCCCAAGAGACCCTTCAATTCGATGAGATTCTTCCTTGCCACTGGCATCTGTGGGCTGGATCTTGGGTTTTCAATTGCTTCCTAAGCTTTTTCTCCAGAGCTCTGAACTCAGTCTTCCTGCCCCATGCTCCTATTGCTTTCAAAAGAACTATCTTCAAGGTAACCTTATCCCAGGCTCCCTCCTTGTTCTGCACCCCATCCTAGAACATGTGACCAGCACCTCAAATCTAGCAGCCCAAGTGACTCTTGTGTCTGCCTCTCCGACCCAGCTGGAACTCAGGAACAATTTGTATTTCCCATGCCCCCCCCTCCCCGCCGCCACCTTCCTTCCACATGCCGGGGCTGGAGTGGTGTGCACGCACACATGGACGATCACAGCATTCCTTCTAACATCCCCGAACAACGCAGGAAGTGAACGTGGTTAAACCTTTGACTTAAGTTGGATGAACGGTTCAGCCCTTGTTTCCAGAACTCCTCTGTCACCCAGAAAGCCTGGGAACCAGGAGGCTGCCGCACAAACAAGATCTTAAAGGTCACGTGGTCGGCCCCGTCCAGCTGCAGGGCATCAGCAGCCGTGGCTGAGCTCTGGGCAAATCCTGGGATTATTTATAATTGAAAATTACAAAAGGAGTTTATTATTCTCCATCCCCACGTGCTTCTGCTCCAATCTGACACATTGCCACACTCCCAGCCGGCCTTCTCGGTCCCCTGATCCTACCTATGCTCGGCAGACTGCCGCCCTTCCCACTGAACCAGAGAACTGTAGACCATCTGCATGCCTGCTGACCACAGTGGAGCATCCACGACATGGCTGACCTATCCCAGACTTAAACTCAGCAGGGCCCTGCAGAAGGGTGAGACGGGTGATCTCCAAGGCCTTTGGAGTCCCAGAACCTAATTCTGTTCCCGGCCACATGGGGCCTCCTCCTGTTTCATAGTCTTGACTGAGGCGGCCCATCCTGTGGACTTGACCAGCTCTGTGGCCTCTCCATTACACATGGCAAGGCCAGGTAACCAAGAAAGTGGACCGATGGAGAAGGTGTGCCCTGGGGAGGCAGGCAAAGGTCTTCTTAGCTGGATTAATTTTAAAAAAGGTTTGAGCCCTTGCTTCAAAAAAGAAACCTTGTTGAAAAACCAAGAAAAAACATAGCAAAAGCCAGGAAGAGCCAGCCCCAACCTCCCCGTCCCTGACTACCACACTCTCCGGCTTCCCTTCTCTGGGGAAAGAGAACATTTTCAGTTGACTCTTTCCTTATCTCACTTCTCTTCCTGACAGGTAGAGGTTCCTGACTGATCTGGGCCCAAATATGGTAGCCGCAGGGCTCCTGACCCTAGCCGAGGGGGACCAGCAGGTGGGCCCTCTCCTGCCCATTCAGGAAGGGTGTTGATGGAAAGAAAAACCACACAGAGGAGGGTCAGAGTGTTCTGTTCTTGCTCCCTGCAGGTGGAAGCACAATACAGACAAGTTTAATCAAAACGGGGCTTTAATAGAAGGATGCTGGAAAAGAGAGAGAGAGAGAGAGAGAGAGAGAGAGAGAGAGAGAGAGAGATGCACACACACTATCTAAAATTGCATCTCGGTACCACAGGGACACTTCTTCCTCTGTCTCTTTCACTTTCACTCTCCGGATAGGTTTTCTTCATGTGACTCCTCTCCCCACCTCCACCCTCCACCCCCCACCCCTACCTAAGATGCCTTCATGGCCAACGATTCTTAGAACAAACCGGCCTCTGACTGGCCAGGATTCTGTCACGTGTCCATTCCTGAACCAACCACCGTGACCAAAGGAATGAGTGTAATGCCCACCTATGGCCAAGGCCATAGCATTACTTCATAATCACAAAGAAAGGTCTTGGAAGAAGTAGTCTCCCGTACCCAGGCAAAATAGATACTTCTGTTAATGATGGTGATTGACACAGGGTCTCATTTGAGCAGAGACTGTCTCGGAAGCTTGATTCCTTGACCCAAAGGAATATTTCTAGTGAGTCCAACTTCATGAATTAAGACTGAGGATAGGAGAACCTTGCAGAGTCCGCAGACCATCCCGGAGGGCGCCACCTCCCTTTCCTCCCTCTGCAGTCTGGAAACCGGGCATTCATTCCTATGCGTTGCTTCTCCTTTTAGGCTTATTTCAACTTGAAAGGACTCTTGGTCTTATGCAAGGGAGCCAGGAGAAGTCGGTTGGTTCCGTGGGTAATAAATAACCTCTCGCTCTGAGACATGCGATGCCTGACTCCACCGAGTCACTTGGCAACCGCAATCTGACACTACAGAAGCTTTCCTTGTGAGACCGCAGATACTGAAGCCACTTCCCCTTTTCAGAGGACTCCAGCTAATGGCTTTCTGTGCTATTAGTGGAACACAGCCAAGCGATCTTTGATTTGTGGTTGCTTGATTGGGCCCTGAAAGGAGAGGCTATTTCCTTGCAAGGGGGAATAATTGCCTGGGAATTCTTCGGAGTGATATCATTTTTGCGGAGTTGGAGGGAACATCAATTTTCCTGACACTGGGTATGTTTTTGCAGAGAGGAGGTGTGGGGGGGATCTTTTTGAGTTCTGTCACACAAAACCCAAAGCCACAGCCCAGCAGGTCAAACCACATAACCTTAAGCAAAATATCAGTCTTCAGACTGTATCTAAGCTCATGTGATGTGTGTGTGTGTGTGTGTGTGTGTGTGTGTGTGTGTGTGTGTGTGTGGTGGGGGTGGGTGGATACCCAGGTGTATTTGTGCATGGCATGACAACCTCTCATGTTGGTCCTCAGGTACCTTCCACCTTTTGTCTCTCTCTAGCCTGGAACTCCACATGGGTTAGGCTAGCTGGCTCTCAAGCTCCCAGGGATCACCCTGCCTCTGATTCCCATGTCTCAGCACCATACCTGGATTTTGACCTTGGTTCTGGATATCCGGATTCAAGTCTTCAACTTGTAAGGCAAATGCTTTTACCAACTGAGCCATCTCCCCAACCCTCCTACCTATGAATCTTGAATTCATTCCAGTGACTGTGAGGCAAGTCGGAGGAGAGAGAGAGAGAGAGAGAGAGAGAGAGAGAGAGAGAGAGAGAGAGAGAGAGAGAGCGCACCAAATGCTCTTCGCTCCCAGGAGGGAAGCCAGCCTTTTGCACAGGACAGTTGCGTGAACAGCCACATGCTTCTGGTCCCACTTCAGGAGACTTTGGCACCATCTGCTGCAAAGGAAATGACCATCCAGCTCATCGCCGTCTGATGGATGTTTCACAGGTCAGAATAGTGACCACCAGTAAGACTGTTTGTTTCCATGCTGGAAACCTATCTTTCTTTTGAAAACCTAATGACCAAAGGTTATCGCGGGCTTGGAAGGGACTTTTTCTCCTTAATGAGCTTTCCCTTTCCAAATAACTTGAGATTTGCAGGAAGGGTTGCTGATGCAGTGCAGAGAAATCCCGTATCCCTCCATTCTGCTGGTGCTCACAACTTTCCCTCCCTTTGTCAGAATGGAAAAGTTAGATGCTATTGAGACTCCTCAGGTTTCCCACCGGTGCCCCCAGATCCTCATACTCTTCGAGTCACAGCTTCTCCTTAGTCTCAGCCAGTCTGGGACGCTGTCTGACTTTCCCCATTTGCCGTAGTCTTCGTGGTTTTCAAGGGCACTGGCCCAGGATTTGGTAGGACATTCTTCAGTTGGTTGGTCCTGATGCTGTCACAGCCTAGGGCTATGAGTTTTTCAGGAAGAGGTGCCTGGAACAGATTTTTTAGAGAATGGGTTGCTCATAAGTTACCAATGTGTCTTAAAGTCAAATCCCATTTTGTCTGTTCCAGCCTGTTCTTTAATGATGTCTTGTGCTGATTTTGAGATGAATTTTCCCAATTCAGGTTTCCACTTCTTTAAATAGACACCCCACCCCAGGCCTCTGAAGCAGCTAGAGGTGGATGCTGAAGAGCAAGTGGCTCCTTTTAGAGGGTTGAGCACATCCTTTTTGGGTCCTACCTACAGTGACCCCAGCACCAAGGCTCAGCATCAGCTGCCATGGACCTTACCCAGGGTGTTCTGCTGAAGTAGAATTTTCTACAAGTCTATCATACCGCCTTCATAATGGAAAGTGACCCAGAGGGTCTCCTACGTCAAGAAAAATAACGCAAGAGCAAAAGATGGGACAGCTGAGTCTCAGGAAGATTTCATTTTCCTGGCGATGTGAAATGGTATGAATGTGCCCTAAGAACCGCATATGAGTCTCTATCCTCCGGTCCATAGAGCACGGCCTTCACGTCTATTTGGCAACAGAAGAGAGGGACATGACTCAAGGGATGCTGGCGGAGAGGAAGAGAGGGACATGACTCAAGGGATGCTGGCGGAGAGGAAAGTAATTAATGAAGGGCTATGACAGTAAAAATGCCCCCTGGCCTTGACTTCCCTGTAGACCCTTCCTAAGCTCTCCCTGGGGCACAGCCGCTCATTGGTGGTCAGTCCAGGAGGCCTCCCGGTCCTCTGTAGAGACTGGCTGGCTCTGGAGGGCTGGGTAGTCTACCAAGCCAGGACACGGCCAAACTCACAGCAGGCCAAAATGCAATCCAATCACATGAGCAAAGGACACAAGCAGGAAACAGGAGACACTGCCAACCTGAGGCATGGCCACCTGGAAGAGAAGAATTCACATCCGGGACTGAAAAGTGGTTCGGATGATGCTTGTTACAGGACTGTGGAACCCTGGGATTTTGTGGTTCTCATTTGTCTGCCTCGGAGGACCTTGTGTTTATTGGTTTTCTTCTGTAAGGGGCAGAGTCATCAGTTTTGTCTGCCATTGTTGAAAGCTGTCTGGATTCCACACAGCACTTGAAGCAAAGGAACTGAAACAGCCGTTTCCAGGCTGTGTTTCATCCCAAGCACAGAGCAGATATTGCCATAATGGTGGCTTCCACACATCCAATATGTACATTCCTTCCAACTTGGAAACTGAAAAATAACGATGGAAAAAAATGAGCATTTATTGTGGGGGCCGAAATTACTCAAGGTCAGAGAATCTGAGCTTGCTTTACCCAGCAGGGCTGCATAAAGGGATGATTTGGTCACAGGCGTGGTTACCAGGTGTTTGGAAGGGTCTACACTTGGCTGTGCGGTGTGCTTTGATCTTGAAAGGGGGAGGTATTTGCTCAGCCCATTGGCATTATACAAAAAGCCCTTTGGAATAAACCTCGAGGCAACTGGGTATTGACCCAGGGCCCTCCTGAAGCTATCCTGTGTCTCTGTCTTTCTTATTGCCTCTTTCTATCTTTTTTTTTTTTTTTTAAGATTTATTTATTATATATACAGTGTTCTACCTGCATGCCAGAAGAGGGCACCAGATCTCATTACAGATGGTTGTTAGCCACCATGTGGTTGCTGGGAATTGAACTCAGGACCTCTGGAAGAGCAGCCAGTGCCCCTAACCTCTGAGCCATTCTAATTCTTATAGACAATTTTGAATGTTCAGATCTGAAGGACTTTCACTGAGGTCCTTAGCTATTCCAGCTGCATCTCGCCATCCTCACAGATGGACTGGAAACAGATATCTGGAAGTCACGCGTGCACCACCCTCACTCACCAAATAAATCATGCCAGCAGCTATCCACATTTCGATCTCTTCAATTTTCCAATGCCACCACTGGGAGGAAATGTCACTGATGTTTCTGGAGCAGTGGCATATGAAAGGTGGTAGGCAGGGGCGAGTAAAGGGTGAGCAGGATACACATGACCTTGTCCACAGAACTTACTGTCATATAGGGAAGATAAATAACTGAACAGAATCCAGAGATGGAATTAGCTCTTAGAATTGCTAGAAACTAGCCGGGCGGTGGTGGCGCACGCCTTTAATCCCAGCACTCGGGAGGCAGAGCCAGGCGGATCTCTGTGAGTTCGAGGCCAGCCTGGACTACCAAGTGAGTCCCAGGAAAGGCACAAAGCTACACAGAGAAACCCTGTCTCGAAAAACCAAAAAAAAAAAAAAAGAATTGCTAGAAACTGACTTTCCTCCCCTCCCCTCCCCTCCCCTCCTCTTCCCCCACTCACCACTACCTTTCTAGGGAACAGTCACCAGAGAGCTGGCAGTGAACTTGTGATTGTCCTGAGCAAAGTCACACACAATTTGCTTTCTTTTCGCTTTCATTCTGAAAATTTCCTTTTGTTCATCCTCAAAATAGGGGAATGTAGGAGAAGGCGAAATTGAACTGAGACTGTAGGAGAGGCTATTATTGTTGAAACAGGGACAAGATCAGCTAATGGTATCCTCTCGGCAACAATAAGAATGTGGCCACAGTTCAACATAAGGAAACACCTGAATAAAATGTCACATTTATAGAAAACTTTCAATGAAATCCATTTAACACTTTATTTTTAAGAGGAATCATAGTAGAATAGAAGAATGGGATCCCTTTATTTTAAGAGCTCCTCCAGCAACTACGCCAGAAAAAAAATCTTTACTTTGAAAGATGAAATGTACCTGGTTCCTGATCTGATGTCAGATCAACTAAAGTCAAATAAATAACCAGCATAGACACAATTCTAGTTTCTCTCAAAAGCTGAACGAAGTAAGTTACAATTTACTACACCGGGACTGCTAGGCTACTGTGAATGATTTCATAAATAGGTTTCGTCTGCCCCCTGCTGGACTGCAGGTGAACGACAGGCCTTCCTAGCCACCAGAAAGGAGAGATGGTGTTGGGCAGGTTACCTGCCTCCTAAGTGGGAAAGCAAAGACCCCATTCCCCAAGAAGAGTCCTAGACGTGTGGCTCACCACTGTATCCCAGCATGTAGCATGGCATTTGAAATACACTTAGTATGTGTGCTGGAAGAATGAATGAACACGTATGAAAGTCATGCTTACAACTCTGAGCAGGTATGCTGATTCCAAGAGGAGCGAGCCCAAAAGAAACATGTAAATATTTTACAATATTCTGTCCCTACATGCTTGAAAATAACTTGGTGCCCGCCAGGCATGCCCTGTCATTTGGACACCAATACAGAACAATCAATCTTTGAATAACTCCTGTAGGTCAAACGAACTAGTTCAATTAGAACGTTCAAGACTTTAAAGATAGAAGTGAATTTTCTAAATATGACTGCCTGCCAAGAAATTATTTCTTGGAGAGTCTAGCATCTAAAAGCCATGGAGTAAAATAAAGCCAAAGAATTGAGTCCAAGACAACAGAACTTATTGAGAAATCATACGGAGTTCTTCACATCATCCCTCACTCCAGGTGATTCCACTGCAATCAGCCCTCCAGGGCTAGGTTTTGCAAGGATTTATTGAATATGAAATAAATCTTACTAGGGCTAAGATTCCAACACTTCACATACCAGAGTAGCTAGCTATTCAAGAGAAATTGGGACAACTTCAAAGGGAATGTACGTATATGTGTGCAACACAGGAAACTAGCAACAGATTTTAAATTGGGATCTGGGGATCCTCTCTTTAGGAGGTAATGACACATCTCACACAAGGGAGCATTACATTCTGTTGTAGATGGTGGAAGAAGAGGTATGTTGGTGCAGGACAACCAGAGGGTGAATCACAACTTTGATACTACCTCCTGACTTCAGTAACCCCCCAAGTATAAATCCATCCTTTCTCATATAGAATGATTTTTAGAGTACAGTGAGATTTTAAGACTAGGAAACCAACAGGTACATCCATTTCCATCAACCAGATCTCTAGGTCTGTCTTAGTTAGGGTTTCTATTGCTGTGAAGAGACACCGTCACCATGGCAACTCTTATAAAGGGAAAATATTTTATTTGGGATGGCTTACATTTTCAGAGGTTTAGTCCATTGTCATCATGGTGTGACATGGTGGCATTCAGACAGACATGGTGCTTGAGAAGTAGCTGAGTGCCCTACATCTTGACTTGTAAGTAACAGGAAATGGTCTGAGACACTGGGCAGTACCTTGAGCATATATGAGACCTCAAAGCCCGCCTCCACAGTGACTCACTTCCTCCAACAAGACCACACCTACTCCAACAAGGCCACACCTTCTAATAGCGCCACTTCCTGTGGGGGCCACTTTCTTTCAAACCACCACCAGGTCCAAGACATTATTTTGCAAGTGAATGTTTCAAGCAAAAAGATAATAAAGTCATTGGTACTGAAGGCTGTTCCCATCCTACTCAGAGGCTGCATCATCCTCCAGCTCTTAGCATACTTGGTTCTGAGGTATGGTTCAGAGCTGTTTCAAGAAGACCGGCTGAGCTTCCAAAGAAATCTGCGAGCTTCTGTAGCCTTTATGATTCCTGTCACCTACTTCAATTACCGAGAGTGAATCCTGCTCTGAGAACTAGGAAGCCTGGTTTATTTAGAAACCAGGCACTTGGGGGCAGTTGGTCTTGCCTCTCTCAGCCTTTGCTTCTCCATCTTTGAATAGTTTTACAAGCATGGTGGTAGAGATTACAAATAAATACAAGTCATGCACCACATACCTAGGAAACTCACTCAGCATATCTTCTTTTGCAGACACGTTTCCAAAACTCTGTTGCCTTCCATCCCACTCAAGGTCACTGCTGCTGGCCGGTATGGTGTCAGTCATGTGCTAAAGGGAACTTTCTACACTGCCCTCTCCTCCTCATGTCATCACCATAGTCAAAATAGCCCAGCTAAAATATCAACAGCTCTTATCGCTCTCTGCCCCACATGCCCTAATGTCTAATTCTCCTATGAGTGATTCAACAGCCTGAAAGACCTACATGCTCCAGCCGTCTAATCATCTCCTACTATTCTACCCCTCATCCACCTTATTCCCACTCATAACTGTCTCCTAACTGTCCCTTGAAAATGGTACCCACACTCAGCATTAGCACCAGCCTAAACATCTGTGTGCATTCCCCTCACCTTTCTCTCTCTGCTCAGCTAACACCTTCTGGGGGCAAGTCCGTCCTCCATCCCATTTCCAATAAAACACTCTCCTGCTACACAAGCTCATCGTGGTCTGTGTTTTTCTACAGGGCTATCACAGTCTAACAAGCCATAAAGTCTGCTGTTACATTGGTTGCTGTCTGGCTTCCCTACAAAGGCGTCCTTTCTTCTTTTGCTCACTGACATTTCTGTAACACTCATGCCTATGACTACCACCCAATAAATGATGATGGAATGAATAAACCAACTGAAAAGTATTTCTACAATAGCCCTTAATAGCCCTCTTCCTTGGCCAGTCTGGATGACACCATATGACTCAGGTATTTATGTATGACATGTTACATATGAAGTTTTGTGGAATGATTAATTGAATGAATTAATACTGTTTCTATAACAGGTGTATTACTATTACCACCACCATCACCACCACCATCACCACCACCACCATTGCCGATACTCCCACAAACTAATGCTACTGTCGCAGCCTCTTTCTTGGCTCTTTGAAGTTTACCGTCTTCACCTTGAAAAACTCTGCCTGGACGGGAAGTTAGCCAGAGAGCAGGAAGTTAGTGAGTGAACAGCATCACGTTTCCTTGGGTTCCATCTACAATTACATGAAATGTGAGTTATTTTTTGAAGTGGCAAGAGTACAGTGTAAAAGAGAAGGTATTGAGGTTTTTCATCTGTTCATACTTAAAGCACTCCCTGACTGATGAATGCCGCGGGACACAGGAATGTATCATAAGAACTCAGCTGGTTATGGCAAAGTCACTACCTGGAGGGATCAAGGAATTCCTCCAGAGGAAGCCAAATCCCAAGGAGTTTTTGGTGTTACTTGGCTTGTTATGTATCAGCTGTATTCTGTTATGAAAGTCATGTGTGCCCTCATAGTTTTCCCGATTGACTTTTCCCCAAGAAGGGCTAACAGTGTGGACTGATCACTCTCTGGACATACACATTCCAGGTATTTGGAGAACATCCTCAGGAAAGGCTTTCTCTGGAATCAGATATCTCCCTTGGCCACTTTCAAGGACTAGCAGTAATAACAGTCCACATGCAAGTCTCCTGATTTAAGGTAAATTCCACAGGGAGACACCACCTAGGTCAGGTGGATGTTAAGTAATAGCTTTACACAATTCAGCTCGGACCCTCCTTTCTTACAGCCTTACTAACTTTATAGACCACTAACTCCTTACCTAACCACTTCTAGGAATATTTAGAAAACCTTCTGTGCTGACAGCTATGCTCAGCCAGAACCCCAGTTCAAGCCTCCCTGTAATTATCATCATTAGCAGCATCCGGCCAGGTCCATCCCCAGATGGAGGAGAATACTTTATCAGAGATGTCTCTGTATTCTCTAAGAACAGACTTAACCATCAGGCTACCTGTTTGAGAAGGCCTGGCGGATGTGCCAATTAAGCCTTACTTCCTCCTTTCCCAAACCTTACCTCTGGTTCCAGATCTCCCTTTAACTATCACCAGAGGCATCTAGCTGTACACAGGTTGCCTAGCGACTGAGCACACTTTCCCCCACCCTGCAGAAAAATGGAAGATAGCTTGGACAGATAGGAGCCACAGGAAAAAAGAAGACAGTTTTATTTTCTCCCATTGACCTAGCAACTTGTAGATTCTTAACATTTTCTACCAATCACGTTTAAGATTATAGTTGAGCACATAAGAGCCCTCTTCTTAGATATTACCTGAATTCAGCCTTTAGTTAATTCATTTCCCCATTGGTCACTTCCCTTTGGGGTTGCAAATGATAATTAATGGTTATTGCCTCTGAATGTGATTCTTATCACCCCTCCGTTTGACCCTGGAAGCCTGGCTTTATATACCAGGACTTCCAGGGCACGGGGGACAGAGAAGAGAAAAGAGAATGGAAGAACTAGATGGGTAAGAACTTGAGAGGAACAAACTGAGATGGGGAAGAACTAGATTGAAGGGCTAGAGGAGAGCACCAGAGGAGCAAGGAAAGAGACACCATGATAGAGGGAGGCATCGGAGAAACAGGGTGCTAGGGAAGTTTCCAGGAATCCACAAGGATGACCCCACCTTAGACTACTAGCAATAGTGGGTGCCTGAACTGGCTTACCCCAGTAATTAGATTGGTAATCATAGAGCCTCCATCCAGGTTAGGGGTTAGAGAGAGTTCACTGGGCTAAGTGCTTACTGTATAAGCATTAGGTCCCGAGTTCAGA